>NC_137908.1:31635203-31675203 GCF_963457725.1 Sprattus sprattus | reverse complement strand
TGTTAATTTCTTGATGTATTTTTAAAGCAATTTCAGTGCAGGCTAATTAGCTTCCAGACGTCACAAGAGCCTAGTCAACTCAAAGCAATTCACTTTACACTTTAATAGTGGTGGAGGTATCATTTCTTGAAGTCATGATATGGAATCGATGTGTGTCCTGAAAAAATGGGTCAAAATTACGGAATAATCAGATTGAGGCATTCTAGAATAATCTGATGAAGACAGTTTGAAAGAGAGGTTTTCTATAGAAGAATACATTTTTTGGACCATCAGAAGATGGCATTATGATTGGTTTTCGAAGTTTCCAAACCTATCATGAGGAATGTGGTGTCAGATCAGATCAGCCTGAGGGACTGACCTTTAGAGCTTTTAGACCTGAAGGTCACCAAGGCACAGAGGTTTCTTCAGTGACATTCCTGATGGTCTGAAACCACACAGAAACCAGATTTTTCTAGACCCTGATCTAGCAGACTGTCCATTGACTGTTGTATATCTATCAATTAATGGCTTAATTTTCTGTATCACTAAGGAGAGTCACTTTTAAGACATCCCATACAAAGGTACCCCAACTAAATTTGTTTCCTCAGTAAAACACAATTTGTAAAACCACAATGATTTCAATGCTGAGCTGCTAAAAGCAGCAGTGCTGGCTAATGTGTGTGTTAAGACAGTTCACAGCTCAGCAGCCATGATCCCGCAGAGCTAAAGGGCGCGGAGCTAAAGGAGCCATGGTCTATGAACCTCACTAAGTGATTTCAGCACCTAATGGGATCCAGAGTGCTGTTCAACGGCCTGTAGGACTTTCATTACCAGTGGACTGTGGAGTTTACACAAACCAGGGCTAAGGCGATCAGATGGCCACTACAGTGTATGCATCGGCCATGAATTCAACCTCTCTTGACCAACTCTGCCATCATAACAACTTTTATTGGTAAGCATAGGTAGGAATTCACTTCAGGTATTTGGCTGCTGAAGGGCTTTTATACCAAATAATAATTAAAATTATACATTTTTTTCCATTGACCTTCCCCTATGTACTGACAACATGATTTGTATTCTGTGTGGAAAATGCCAATGCGATGGTGCATTTTTATTTATTTTTACCGGCGCGCTCTAATTCCTCTCCGCAGGTGAGCGCGCTAATTAGAGAGGGCCTGTCAGTCAGTGCCTTCTAATTCTGTTTAGGAGCGATAAACATATTCTGCATTTGCCGCCACTAATCTACAGGGTAAACATCCATCTCGTAAAGGGGGGGAAATATTTACTCCGCCAAAAAAAAAAAAAAAAAGAAACAACAACAACATGACCAGGCAGAACAACAAAACATAAACAAGACAAAGCATAGGACAAGACACTCTTTTAATGCCCATACGGCTCCTTGTGAGCCAAGGGACTCAGAGAGTATCGTCTTGGTCCCAAAAGAGTTAATGCCACACCAGAGAGACTCAGCAAAGCTTGCTGTGTGTGTGTGTGTGTGTGTGTGTGTTGGGGGGGGGGGGGTGTGAATTATCATTCAGCTGGCAGCTGATCACGATTCAGGCCCGTGCTGAAAAGCTGGAGGCCCAATCTGTATTCTGTGGCCGGGTAACGTGTCAACAGCCATAATCAAAGTGAGACACCAGCGGCCAAGTGTTTAACTCTTTGGTGACAGTCCCTTTAAATTTCGGTCACTCATGACTGGTCACGTATTTGGTTACATTCTTGTTCTATTTCACTCAATCTTCGTTCCCATGGTATTGAAAATGTTGTTTACAGTTGTCCAATCACAAGGGAGTATTTTATTTTAGTACCCAATCTCAAATACCATTGGTTTAGAGAAGTTTTATCGGAAAAAAAATTGACGGCGCTTCATTTCAAACATGCCGTTTTCAAGTGTATACGCTCGATCAAGCGGTTCAGCTTTGTTTACAAACGGACAATGAAGAGGATAACGATGCAGATAGTTCAACTGGTAGGATGAGCAGTGGAGAAGAGTAAGAACTTGACAATCTGTTAATGAATGATTGTGATCTGATCAAGAATTGAGGTGAGGTGCGTCTATTTTGACTCCTGAACGACACGCTGTTTATCCTTACATTACAATTTCCGCTTTTTTGCGCAATCAATATATTTTTAGTAACACTAAACGTTTGAACATTATATTATTATTTGGAAGGGGTTATTGGAAGTTATTAGACGTTTTCTTGAAAATAACCGATGTGTTTCCAGTGTTTTGGGTCCACGTGGAATGACGTGTCATTGATGGATTCGTTCGTGTCATATGTTTGCATTTAGATCGCGATACAAATTATTTTATACAATGCTATCACTTCTGTCTCAAAGTTCTTTTGTTTTTTATCTTGATCAACCAAAATAAATGATATTTTTGCCCCTGTGATTTATTTAAAAAAAATGGTAACGATTGTCCTTGCTGGCTGAACATTTCAGACTCATTCTGGGGGCCCCTGTGGAGTAAGAAGTGTGTGTTTTATGGGGGCAGGGTGCAGTGTAAGAAGTTAATGTATAGGGTAAGCAAGTATAGTAGCTGGGGGTGTGTGTGTGTGTGTGTGTGTGTGTGTGTGTGTGTGTGTGTGTGTGTGTGTGTGTGTGTGTGTATGGGGGGGGGCAGTTGAGGAACTACACACGCACCACTCTCTCTCACACACACACACACACTTCTCAACTCTCTTTTCCCCCGTGTCTTCTCTCTTCTCGTTGTGGCCGTTCCCACTGCTGTGGTTGTCGTGGCGATGTGGTGGTGGGGGGGAGCCCTTGAGCAGGAGATGTTCAGCTGCTCTGGTAACAAACAGAGAGCCACTCTTTCCCCCCCCTCTCATCTTCTTTTCATTCCTCCCTCCATCCATCCCCCTCTCTCCGCCCCTCTCTATCTCTCACTCTATCTGTGTTTCTCTCTTACTCTCTCTCTCTTTCCCCTCCTTCCCTTTTCACCACCATTGCTTCTTATCCCGTTCACGCTGGGCACATTTTTTTATTTATTTCCCCGACACACTATCTTCTTCCTCCTCCTCATCCTCCTCTTTCTCGCCCTCCATCACCTCCTCACATCTAACCTTCAATTCAGCCTAAAGGACTCAGGGCTCTTAACCCTTTCCCCAAGCAGCACACACACACACACACACACACACTAAAAATAACAAGCCTGATTGACTGGTTCGGAGCAAACCAGTCTCATTATTATTGAATGAGTTCCGCCATCCATCCTTATCTGCATTCATCTGGTGCTAACGGCAGAGGCAGAGGTGGCCAGCTCCACTTCCTGTGTGATTATTCGCTGTGGAGCCTGATGGTGGCTGCAGCAGCCAGAGTGCACCACAACGCCCAGGCTAGTGACAGTGGCAGCGCATGCAAACCGACGCTCTTTGAGGTGAGGCTGTGCAGATGCCTGCAATTTCCAAGCCCACCGCCTATAATTACGTCTTTTTTTAAGGGCTGTGTGACATGTTGTGATTATGAGGGTTTCTTGGTGCCAATGGCTCTGGGGTTAGCTACAGCCTGGGCACACACACACACACACACACACACACACACACACACTGTCACTGGCTGGGTGTAATGGGAGTGAATTCATGACATCTTGGCCTGAACTTTCCCTTCAGATTCCCCCTCTCAGACAAACTCTTTCTCTCTCTCTCTTTCACACACACACACAATCCATTGTCACTGGCTGGGTGTCAGACTGTCCTGGCCTATGTTTCTCCCTCAGATTGTCTTTCCTTCCCGCTCTTTCACACATACACATACACCCACACACGCACACACACACACACACACACACACACACACACACACACACATCCATTCTCTCTCACCCGGACACACACATTCTCTCTCTCTTTCACACACATACACACACACTCTCTCACTCTCACACACACACACACACATGCTCTCTCTCTCACACATACACACACACACATTCTCTCTCTCTCTCTCTCCTACAAACACACACATTCTCTCTCTCTCTAACACACACACACATTCTCTCTCTCTCGCACACAAACACCACTGTCACTCTCTGGGTATAATGTGCATGCACTCGCATTTCCTATCTTACTTTTTCTATCACACACACACACACAGACACAAGTACACACACATGTACACACACAGACACACACACACAAACACACGCACACACAAAGACACACACAGACACATACACACGCACACACACAGACACACACACACATCAACATTCTGCCATCATATGCTCTCAACGGATCAACACTCCCTATTTCACAGGCATTGTCTTATCACATGCACTCACACAAATGCATCTCTCCTGCTCTCTCTCGCTCCCTCTCCCACTTATGCTGTTTGTTTACAAACACATTGCCCAGTACGAACTGGGTGATGCACACTTGGGCAATCTGAAGCAATCTGAAGTTTCCTTCCTCCAACTTAAAGTTGAGACTTGGCTGGGAGACAGGTGCCTCGCCGGCGCCACCATGTTACTCCAAAATGGAGATGGATCATTAATCAGAGAGCAATAAAAAGCCGATTAGCACTAAATCGTGCCAAGGCAAAGAGGGAATTGACTTACCAGACCCTAACATTCTTGTGTGCATGAGAGAGAGAGAGAGAGAGAGAGAGAGAGAGAGAGAGAGAGAGAGAGTGTGTGTGTGTGCTTTATGCCAAGGCCTTTAAGGACAGAACAAGGTTGTTTTGTCTCACACTAAGAAGAAGTGAACAATGGCCCACAGCATACATGAAGTTGATTTTATTAATGCTGCAGATTAGAGGATTAGCCTGCAGCAGTAATCTGAATCATGACTGAAAGAAAAACTATAAGTACCTGTTAAGAACAACATGAAGTAACATAAAAGGAAAAAAAGAAACAGATGAGGCAGACTGACATTCTCTCTCTCGCTCTCTCTCTCACACACCCCTCTGTTCACAGCAAAGCCAGACTGAAGTAGACCCCTAGATAAAATTCAACCCACTGGCTTATGCGAGGATGCTGCTTATAGCAGAACCAGTGAGCCATCTCTGCAGCTCGGTCTTATTTAGAGAGGAGAGCCCTGTGACTGCACTGCTCAAGGACTTATTGCATTAAATATGTCTTTCTAGAGAGTTCTGACCGATACGAGACTCAGCCAGATCACCTGGGGCTCAGAAATAGGCTGATGGGTTTAAGACATTAAGGATGTTTTAATCAATTCATAGACTGATTCTAAAGCCAAATTTATACTTCGGTAGACGACACTTTTGAAAAGGTCGCAGACACAAAAAAAAAAGTGTCGTCCAGGCCAGGTGTGTTTATACTTCAGGCGAACAGTCGCCGAGTTCGTCATAATTGGAGAGGCGCTAACGACATTTTTCTGCCACTACATTCTACTTTTTGAAAATCAACGGCGCGTGCCGTCTATCTAGCTAATCACACTGGCATAATTATGAAGAGTGTTTAATGATATATATATCCGTTTTAACAGGTAGGTATTATTTGTGGAGGAAGCAAGCTATAATAAAAGTATATGCTAATCTAACAGACACTACATAAACTATTAAAACACGATACAATGAAATTAATAAGTTCTTATTTTCTTTTGGTATTTTTGCCATATTCAGATTTGCAATGATGATAGCTGGGTAAAATGTATGTTTTCAAAACAAGTCAAACACAGTTGTGGACCAAGATCTGAACTGCTGCCCAGCTGCCGCAGCGTGCGGAACCCTTGATTGTAATCGCGTTTGAGACGCGCAATTCTCCTCTCCAGGTGACTCCACTTTCTCATGTGGAGGACGCAGCTTAAGCGCAGAGACAGGGTTTGCCCGTCTCCTAATAAAGTTGCCGGAAAAAAATGCACTTTCCAAAATGGCATTGCATTGAATAAATCAGGCCTATGATGTGCATTGCTGCTGTGTGCGCATGCATGCTTTGTCAGTGCTTAACAAAATCTGCGTAATGTCCTGCGACAATCTGCCGGTGATTTCCTTCTCACAAGTGGTACCCTTTTTTTTATCATTTTTTTATTGATAATATAAAGGTAGAGATACAAAAGAAGTACAAGTTTTACATTTTAGAACAATACAAAAACATACACAAAACCGAAACAGGACAGTTATTTTCAGGGATTAGTCTACAAAGTTTTATTAAGTCCACCGAAAGTAGCCTATGTGAGCTTTAACAAGTTTGTCCACTAAACATCGCATTGTCCCACCTGCAAAGCAGTTTCATTAAACTTCCCATCCTCACGACATCCAGTTTTTCTTGAAAATTCCGTCTTGAAAATGGCGTTGTAATTGTATCAAAAACTGGAATTATCAAGCTGGTGTAAACTAGTTTATTTGAGCTGGTTAATGTAATTATATTTAGTCTTACCAATTTAAACAACTAGCATAATAAGCATTGAAACCGATGTACGTCGTTTTCGCATTAGCCAGCTAAACTGAGCACTGAAGCACTGCACCGGTCTGCCTCAGTATCCAATCAAAGGACGTTTACGTGTCACGTTCAACGCGAGGAAAGAAATCTTCCGGGCCTTCTAGAAGGCCCAATGTCGCCAACTCGAAATCTGATTGGTTGTCACAACTGTCTGTTTCAGTTCATTCAACTTAAATGAACTGAAACAGCCAGTTGTGATAACCAATCAGATGTACACGGCCCTTCAATGTGAATTCTGAAGGCCTCAGGGAAGAATTCTGTTCTCGGGGAAGATTTCTTGGAGCGTGGCAACACATGATAGCTGAAATATGATTGGATGAAAGCTCTAACATAAATTAACAACACTGGAAGCTATGAAATGAAGATAATGGACTATGGGGAATAATTTAATACATATTTATGAAAAGAAAATATTAAAATTAAATGTATTTTATTACATTTATTTACATATTTTCTGAAGATGTTTAGGCCAGCAGAGAAGGCCTTGAAGGCCCTGACGGACTAGCCTGGTGACACCAGCCTACGTATTTCCGCCTGAATTGATTTCAAGCTCATACTCAGTCTGGCCCAACCCCGTTGACAATCGTCTCCAGGACTCAAAATCCTGTAGGACCAATCAGCGAACAGTTCAGAGCTGTGACGCAAAACTCGCCTTGGAGGAAAAGACACGAAAAGCTATCGGAAAAGTTGTCTCAACTCTCGAGATCATCAGAAAATTAAAAGGAGAACAAGAGTATTTTCTTGTAAGTTTTATGATTGGAAAGGACGTCGTAGCTCTTCTCCCAACTGGCTTTGGGAAGAGTTTAATCTACCGAATGCTTACTAAACGTTGCTGATTGGTTAAGGGAACTCCAATGATGTTTAACCTCAAGCTAAGCACCCGCTCATCTCGGAAACGAAAATGCATAGCGTTTTGCCAGACTGAAAGACGGAATGAAATGGAGTCACAGGCTGGTAATGGCCAGGCTACTGACGGACCACCACTGATATCACTTAAAGTAGAGCATATATGTCTCCAGAAAGCAAACACATTAGGGCATTCCCAAAACATATGCAAGAAAGTCCCTGAAACATTCAGTGTACATAGGTCACAATAAGGAGATGTGATGATTTTCATTGCGTGTCGTTTTCTAGGAGTAAGATACATCCTGTGTATGAATTTAAAATGTATTAGTTGGTGATCAGGGTCTTTGGAGGTATCATGAAGATTCTCCCACACTGTGTTCCAGCAAATCTCCCTCTCATCCTCAGAAGGTAGATCCCTACACCATACACTTTCTACTGGTAAAGATGCATAAGATTCAGAGATAAATTTATAAAGTTTTGAAACCATCCCACGTGTCTGTCTTTGTACAGCAAATATGTTATGCAAAGGGTGTGTTAGGAGTGGTACACCCCAAGGGACTCGTAGACCATTGTCATCATAAAAATCTTGAAGAACATAAACTCCACTATCCATCCACTGTGGAAATGAAAAAGGTTGTATGCCAATAAGAAGAGAAAAATTATTGAATACAGGAGAATGCTTGGGCCATTTAAGATTGACCTTAGCGTGTTTCAAGACAGTGCGGCAGGTTATGAGCAAAAAAGACATTAGAGGACCTAAACTTTTTTTAGCTTTTTTAGATGGTATATTGGTACATCAGGTCTTGGACTCTATTGGGCCGTGACAAGTTCTCCTCAATTGGTCTCCAGGAGACAGAGGCATTGGGATTAAACCATGCAGACAGAGGGCAAAGAACAAAAGACCAAAAATACATTTTAAAGTTAGGTAAAGCTAAACCACCTTGTGTCCTGTCTCGTTGAAGGGTTTTTAATTTCAAACGTGGTCTCTTCCCATTCCATACAAATTTAGATGTGATTGATTCTAATTTTTCCCAATACCTCTTTGGGGGTGCAAGGGGAACCATAGAGGAGTAAAAGTTAATGCGAGGAAGTACATCCATTTGTATTATTGATATGCGGGCTTGAAGGGAGTTTGGGAGCTTAGACCAGCGTTCAAGATCTGTCTCAATTTTGTTATATGGGCCATTCTACCGAATTGGTGCAAAGTCAGGTCGGAAATATTTGGATTTTTTTTATGTTTTATTCCCAAAACTTTGTCCGTATGTATATTGTACCATATCTAAAGTACACTTATCTAGTAAAAGAACAGTCAATTTTTATATTGTATTTTCAGAATGTGTTGGAATGTTTTTCCTCTTCCAAAAATTGTCACTACCGAAACATCACATTTACTATAGTAAAAAAGTATTATTATTGACCTGTTCAGATTGTGTTTCCTTCCCTTCTCTGAAGAGTATTTTTACAAATATTTCTTGAAGGTTTTCACAATGAAATCCATAAAAATGAATTTTTTACCAAATTTTCAAGTTCAATTTATACAATTCATCAAAATCTAAGTGCAATATTTCTTTGTAAAATGCTAAATACTGATCATATTGATTCCAGAGTTGTTCATTGATGAAATTGAACATACATTAATCCAATCAGTATCATAACATTTTAGTTGATTACTCAATATACTTAATTTTTTACAAAACATCCTGTGTTTCGGTAGTGCTGCACTGTTTCGGTAGTGACATCCAGTGTTTCGGTAGTGACTGCACTGTTGGATGGATGTTCATTTCTCTCCCAAAATCTTCCAAAAGGTGCTCTGGGCCGCCCTTTAGTCCACACAACACATTTATTTAAAAATTATGGGATTGAACTACTTACCAATTCATTTTGTCACTACCGAAATCATCTGGTCACTACCATATGTTTCGGTAGTGACTGTTTCGGTAGTGACAATTCTAGCTAACTTTAAGCATAAATAAAGAATTCTAACAAGCACACGGCATGCAAACACATCTTTGAAGAGGTGAACACACATACAAACATAAGATTTTCCATGAAACCCCAAAAGGTTTACTTAATTGAAGAAAACATGCGTTTCGGTAGTGACAATTCTTAAGGTTACACGTCGATTTTCAGACTTTGGAACACATTTATATAAAAACTATGGGATTTAGCTACTTACCATTCAACCATGAGGGTCAGAGATGCAGTGTCACTGCATGGTCAAAAATGCAGAGTCGTGGCTAAAACACAGGCTCAGCCAATGGACTAAAACTCTTGTGTTTCGGTAGTGACATGAAAACTAGGGACATGATTTTTTGAGTATAGAAAATTGATTTAAAAATTAAACCCACAATAAATCTAAATATTCCAAGTTCTGTTTCAACCCAATCATAAAGATCTTTGAAATTAAATCATTGAAAAAAATCTAAAAAAATTGAAAAGTGTTATTTAAAGGCATTGAAATTTAGATGTCAGGGTTGGGGACAGCTACTTCCCAATAGAAAGTACCCTATAAATGATGATTTTGTATATATTTAGCTTATCACTATCTCATGTAATGCATTGGGTTTATATAGACCATAACATTTTCTAATTAAATATCTATGCCTAAATACCTAATTGTTTTGTAAATAGTTTTTATTGTTGAGGGACTGCATATTACACGAATTCGGTAGAATGGCCCATATATGCCTTGGAAATTCCGTGATGCAATGAGAGATGTTGAGGGGAATATATCCACACCAAGGTACCTAAACTGCCTTACTATTGGAATGTAGGATGGCAGGGGCGAGTTTGATGGGACTGAATTTAAGTGCATTAATGATGATTTAGTCCAATTGATTTTATAACCATATAAGGGCCATTCTACCGAATTGGTGCAAAGTCAGGTCGGAAATATTTGGATTTTTTTTATGTTTTATTCCCAAAACTTTGTCCGTATGTATATTGTACCATATCTAAAGTACACTTATCTAGTAAAAGAACAGTCAATTTTTATATTGTATTTTCAGAATGTGTTGGAATGTTTTTCCTCTTCCAAAAATTGTCACTACCGAAACATCACATTTACTATAGTAAAAAAGTATTATTATTGACCTGTTCAGATTGTGTTTCCTTCCCTTCTCTGAAGAGTATTTTTACAAATATTTCTTGAAGGTTTTCACAATGAAATCCATAAAAATGAATTTTTTACCAAATTTTCAAGTTCAATTTATACAATTCATCAAAATCTAAGTGTAATATTTCTTTGTAAAATGCTTAATACTGATCATATTGATTCCAGAGTTGTTCATTGATGAAATTGAACATACATTAATCCAATCAGTATCATAACATTTTAGTTGATTACTCAATATACTTAATTTTTTACAAAACATCCTGTGTTTCGGTAGTGCTGCACTGTTTCGGTAGTGACATCCAGTGTTTCGGTAGTGACTGCACTGTTGGATGGATGTTCATTTCTCTCCAAAAATCTTCCAAAAGGTGCTCTGGGCCGCCCTTTAGTCCACACAACACATTTATTTAAAAATTATGGGATTGAACTACTTACCAATTCATTTTGTCACTACTGAAATCATCAGGTCACTACCATATGTTTCGGTAGTGACTGTTTCGGTAGTGACAATTCTAGCTAACTTTAAGCATAAATAAAGAATTCTAACAAGCACACGGCATGCAAACACATCTTTGAAGAGGTGAACACACATACAAACATAAGATTTTCCATGAAACCCCAAAAGGTTTACTTAATTGAAGAAAACATGCGTTTCGGTAGTGACAATTCTTAAGGTTACACGTCGATTTTCAGACTTTGGAACACATTTATATAAAAACTATGGGATTTAGCTACTTACCATTCAACCATGAGGGTCAGAGATGCAGTGTCACTGCATGGTCAAAAATGCAGAGTCGTGGCTAAAACACAGGCTCAGCCAATGGACTAAAACTCTTGTGTTTCGGTAGTGACATGAAAACTAGGGACATGATTTTTTGAGTATAGAAAATTGATTTAAAAATTAAACCTACAATAAATCTAAATATTCCAAGTTCTGTTTCAACCCAATCATAAAGATCTTTGAAATTAAATCATTGAAAAAAATCTAAAAAAATTGAAAAGTGTTATTTAAAGGCATTGAAATTTAGATGTCAGGGTTGGGGACAGCTACTTCCCAATAGAAAGTACCCTATAAATGAGGATTTTGTATATATTTAGCTTATCACTATCTCATGTAATGCATTGGGTTTATATAGACCATAACATTTTCTAATTAAATATCTATGCCTAAATACCTAATTGTTTTGTAAATAGTTTTTATTGTTGAGGGACTGCATATTACACGAATTCGGTAGAATGGCCCATAAAGAGCTGAATAAGTCGAAGGTGGATAATAAATGTGGAATTGAGGACCCTGCATCGCTGACATAGAGTAAGATATCGTCAGCATATAATGATATCCTATGCTTGGTATTGCAGAAAGTTATGGGAGGTACAGAGGGGTGCTGTCTAATTTTCTGAGCCAAGGGTTCAAGAGAAAGGGCGAAAAGTAATGGTGAGAGGGGACAACCGTGACGGGTGCCCCTTGCTACAGGAAACCGGTTGGAGCAAATATTGCCTGTGTAGACCATTGCTGAAGGATTGGCATACAAGACCTTGACCATCTTAATAAATTGTGGACCCAATCCAAATGTGTCCAGAGCGGTCCAAAGATAATCCCACTCTATCTAGTGACAGGACTGAGCAGGGTAAATTAATTGTATCCGCTGCATGGATAATATGTAGAAGGCGGCGCACATTATCAGATGCCAATCGGGTTTTAATAAATCCAGTTTGGTCGTTATGTATCAATTTTGTCAGATACGTTTCTAGGTGTGTCGCAAGCACCTTAGCGTAGAGTTTAACATCCCCATTTAGAAGGGAAAGGGGTCTATAATTACTGCATTGGGAAGGGTCTTTGTTTGGCTTGGGAAGCAGCGTGATTATAGCAGTATTAGCACCTGAGCTGAGTACACCTTTATCAATTGCAGTATTAATCATATCCAACAGCGGTGGGCCAAGAATGCCCCAGAAAGCAAGGTATAATTCCGGTGGAATGCCGTCCCAGCCTGGGGATTTCCCTCTCTGCATGTGGACAAGAGCCTCTCGTAACTCTTCTAGGGAGATGGGAGAATATAGTTTTTCGGACTCCTGTTCGGAGAGAGAGGGCAAATCCAGACCATGGAAAACGTTTTTTGAAGTGTTTGAGTCCAGTGTTACTTCGGATTTGTAAAGACTAGAATAGAAAGTTTTAAATGCTAAATTAATTTCACCAGGCTCAGTTAAAGTGCGAAGGTGTGATTTGATGGCCAGGATGTTATTATTTTCAGTCTTAAAGCTAATAAATGACTTGGCCTAGGTCCGTTGAAGTAATATGTTCTCCTAGTTCTATGCATTAAGAACTCTGCCCTTTGCCTCAGTAACGAGTTTAACTCAGTTCTTGTTGCAGATATTTCAGCTAGTAAGGCATCAGTTTGTGTACTCTGTCGTCTGGCCTCGAGTTGTGCAAGGGAGCCTTCCAGTGTGTTTATTTTGAGGAGTCTGCTTTTTTTAAGGTGAGAGGAAAAAGAGATTGATGAATCTCTTATTGAGCCTTTAATTGCATCCCATACAATTCTGGGGTCCCCCACTGAACCTATGTTAAGTTCTATAAATAATGTTAGTGCATTGCTGAAAAAGACACAGAAATCTTCATTTTTGAGAAGAGAGGTGTTGAAACGCCAGCGTGATGCTCTAGGAGGAGCGCCCAGGAGGGTAAGATGAGCTGAGACTAAACTATGATCTGACAATGAGCAGGGTTTAATTGAAACAGTATGAATTTTAGAGAAAGAGGTAGGTGAAGCTAATAAATAATCTATTCTGGAGAAGGTCTGATGTCTGGCTGAGTAAAAGGTGTACTATTTGAAAGTGGGATTAATTGTACGGTATAGGTCTGATAAACTAAGAGCTGAAAGAAAGTGGTTCAAGTCCTTGGAGGCACGTAACTGTGTGGAAGTAGACTGTTGAAGAGACTTATCCAATGCTAAGTTTACACAAGTGTTCATGTCTGCACCTATGATTAGTGAGAAATCTTGAAGATGTGATAAAACAGTATTTAGATTAGGGAAAAAATCAGGTTCATATTGAGATGGGGCATAGATGGAGATAAAGGCAAATTTACGTCCTGAGATGATAGTTTTACAGTTTTTCACTGTTGCTAAAACCCGTTTTCCAAAACAGTAACGTCTTTCTCAAAACTGCACACAGAAAATTGAAAACCTCACACACAAAATGCTAAACCTGACACTCCCTTTGCAAGATGACTCTTTGCTATCAAATCTCTTAACTGTTCACAAAATGGAACTCGTGTTTTCATTTGGTACACACAGCCATATTTTCAAAACACACACACATACATTCATTTAGTACACACAACTAAGCATTAGCTGCACACTACCAAGCATTTACAGCACACAGAAGTGCAAAATTGAAAACACAATCATCGAAACACACCATATGAATGACAATAACTCATTGAGCCCTTTCTCCTTTTGTAATATGTATCAGTGTAGGCCTACATTTTTCACAGTCAAACATAAAACAGCAATACCGTTGTTCTCACAAACCATATTTACAATTTCAGTCTCCTGTTCCACCAGATTGTATTGACATAAAATTGTATACAAAATGCTTATAGTTTTTCTCAATTGCTTACACACATTTTTTGAAAGCATGCCTCGTTCTCAAAACTCTAAACACAAATCCCAAAGCAACTAACTGAAAATGCAAAACCCTTTATATCTCCTGGAAAATGCTACTTTGCTTTCAAAAAATATTGAAAGTGTGTTTTCTTCCTCCACAGTGTGGTTCTCTTTCAGTCCTGCAAAATACAAATACTGTGAGCACACTACGTATATTATATTGATATGCAGTATTACAGTACACAAGGCAAACAGATTTCGTACTTGTTCTCCATCCTGAAGGTTCTAATGAAAAACCATGAAAACATGGTCTACCACAGCGGCCCAAATCTCATTAGAGATGACCATTCTCCTTCTTCTTTCTCCTGATCCTCCTCCTTCTTCACCTTGTCCTCATTCTCTTCCTCCTCCTTGTCCTCCTCTTCCTTCTCTCTGTCCTCCTACTCTTCAACCTCCTACTCTTCCTCCTTCTTGTCCTCCTCTTCCTCCTCTCACTCTTACCCCTCTCCTTCTCTGGTTATCGATCTTTTCAAGTTTTCAATAGTTTATCAAACAAAACAGAGGCTCAAGACACTTTTATGGTGCAGTCCTCACTGCAAATTGGTCAAAAGACCTGAAAGTTTAGAGATTTGACTATTTGTGGCTTGCAGGTTGATGCTTTGAGATTTTACTTGAAAATTGTGTGCAACAACAGAACTTTGTGTACACTGTTTTGACAACAATGTGATGTGTAATTGACATCAGTGTGTTCACAAGGAAAATCGGACTCTAATGTAGATAAGGGAATCTTAAGTATTTCCCACTTGGGGCGAGCGATTGATACATGACGTGAAGGTTGTGCAGATTGTGCCGAATTTTCGCTTTCTACTTCTTAACAATAGTGAAAAACTGTAATGTATGCAACCCTGCCATCCTCACTTCCAAACTTTTTTAGTATATTCATGAGAGGTTGCGTTTCAGTACTACTAATGCACCCCTGGTTTTAGAGTTCAGGGATGCAGAGGCAGCCACATAGTAGTGTCTATTTGCAAAGCGATTAGTGTCAGCAGTTCTTAAAGTTTTTCACTGTTGCTAAAACTCGTTTTTCAAAACAATAACGGCTTTCTCAAAACTGCACACAGAAAACTGAAAACCTCACACACAAAATGCTAAACCTGACACTCCCTTTGCAAGATGACTCTTTGCTATCAAATCTCTTAACTGTTCACAAAATGGAACTTGTGTTTTCATTTGGTACACACAGCCATATTTTCAAAACACACACACATACATTCATTTAGTACACACAGCTAAGCATTTGCTGCACACTACCAAGCATTTACAGCACACAGAAGTGCAAAATTGAAAACACAATCATCAAATCACACCATATGAATGACAATGACTCATTGAGCCATTTCTCCTTTTGTAAAATGTATCAGTGTCGGCCTACATTTTTCATAGTCAAACATAAAACAGCAATACCGTTGTTCTCACAAACCATATTTACAATTTCAGTCTCCTGTTCCACCAAACAGTAGATTGTATTCACATAAAATTGTATACAAAATGCTTACAGTTTTCCTCAATTGCTTACACACATGTTCTTTTTACAGTAAAGCATGCCTTGTTTTCTCAAAACTCTAAACACAAATCCCAAAACAATTAACAAAAAATGCAAAACCCTTTATATCTCCTGGAAAATGCTACTTTGCTTTCAAAAAATATTGAAAGTGTGTTTTCTTCCTCCACAGTGTGGTTCTCTTTCAGTCCTGCAAAATACAAATACTGTGAGCACACTATATTCTATTGATATGCAGTATTACAGTACACAAGGCAAACAGATTTCGTACTTGTTCTCCATCCTGAAGGTTCTAATGAAAAACCATGAAAACATGGTCTACCACAGCGGCCCAAATCTCATTAGAGATGACCATTCTCCTTCTTTCTCCTCCTCCTCCTTCTCCTTCTTCACCTTGTCCTCATTCTCTTCCTCCTCCTTGTCCTCCTCTTCCTTCTCTCTGTCCTCCTACTCCTCCTCCTTCTTGTCCTCCTCTTCCTTCTCTTTGCCCTCTTCCTCCTCCTCTCTCTCTTACCCCTCTCCTTCTCTGGTTGTCGATCTTTTCAAAGTTTTCAATAGTTTACCAAACAAAACAGAGGCTCAAGACACTTTTATGGTGCAGTCCTCACTGCAAATTGGTCAAAAGACTTGAAAGTTTAGAGATTTGACTATTTGTGCCTTGCAGGTTGATGCTTTGAGATTTTACTTGAAAATTGTGTGCAACAACAGAACTTTGTGTACAGTGTTTTGACAACAACGTGATGTGTAATTGACATCAGTGTGTTCACAAGGAAAATCAGAGTCTAATGCAGATAAGGGAGTCTTAAGTATTTCCCTCTTGGGGCGAGCGATTGATACATGACGTGAAGGTTGTGCAGATTGTGCCGAATTTTCGCTTTTTACTTCTTAACAATAGTGAAAAACTGTAAATGGGATTCTTGTATGAGAGCAACATCTACTTGTTGTCTACGTAGGTAGTCTAAGTATGCAGTACGCTTAATTTGGCCATTTAGCCCATTCACATTCCAGCTAATAAAATGTAACTTAGCCATGTTTATCTATCAGAAAATAAATCCGTGTACATACATTAAACATGAGGTTGAGCAGTGCAGCAATTAAAAAGTAAAAGAAGAAAAAAACAAAACATAAAAACAGAGAGAGATCCATACCAACCCTGATAAACCCTGTCGCCACAACCCTAGCCCTCTCCATTCAACGGGAGAGTGCTTGAACAACAAGCACACCCTTATTAAGAATATAATTATAACCCACATTCGAGACATCTCTTAAAGAGTCTGCTGTTCCCCTAAACATTGGACCCGTGATCCTTGAGTAGAGCATCATCCTCAAATTCCCGCAGCCCCCCACCCCCCATTATAGATATCATAGGATACCGCAGTAATGACAAAAAATGATAAGTAATAAACACTTTGGTTATTAAGAGTTTGAAGATGATAATAATGACAAAATATACAAGAAAGAAACAAAAAAAAACGCGCAGTCAGCTTTGCTCCTGGCATTAAACAGTCCAACTTAGGACGCATGGCAGAGTTATATACAGTAGTATTAAGTAAATGAAAGTACCTTACTCTTATTACCTTAATGGGAAGAAAAGAAAATAGGGGGGGCGCCGCAACATGGGAGCGCCAAAGCGGTGGTAAAAAAAAAAAAAAAGGTTTGGGGAATTTTCTATATGCAGCTGCTGTTGTGCGTTTCTAAATCATTTCTGCATTTCATTAATGTTATATAACATTTTAGAGGACTAAACAGGCTAGAGTAGGCGCCTCATCTCTTAAGATTCCATAATAGAATTTTGACATAGAAGAGGGAGCGTGAGCGCCGTGACCGCTGAACACACAAGCAGTTAGAACTAGGCTACGAGTAGTGAGTTGGTTGGATGGAAGATGGATTAAGCAAAAAAGCTGTCGGGAGCTGAAAACAGAAAAAGAAAGAGGGAAAAGGAGAAGACATGCAACAGCAATTAAATAAGTGGATGGTGAAAGGCAACAGGTAGGTTTTAAGTAGGGATGCACCGATCCGATATTTGTATCGGTATCGGTACCGATATTGAAGACATTTCTAGATCGGGTATAGGTGACAATTAAAAAAAAAACAAAAAAAAAAACAAAGATTCGCGACGAGACGAGACTGGCCTTAACATTAAAAAAAAAAAAAAAAATGTTTTTTTTTTTTTTTAAGAATCTATTTATTTATTAATTTATCTAAGGTGCCGGTACTGAGTACCGGAGCGTTCCGGCCCACTTTAACCACTGTATATAGGTAGTGTATTATGAGTGCACGTTGCTATTAATAGCGATTAGCATGCTAAACGGAGATTTAGTTATGTCCTGATGTTGATTCGCTGTAATAGAGATGGGTTCATCCTGTTAAGATTTCGACTGGATGAGCTATGAATGAGATTCATGTTGCCTTGTGTAATGTCCACAATTATATGTATCGAGTAATATTAGTTGTGTAATTGTTATCGTGTAGCAATAACTAAGTAATTCAGTGCAATGCTAATTAGTCCCCATTCTCATTGCAGACACACACATATGTAGGATCACATGCATCGTCAAGTAATGGAAATTGATGAATGCACATTAAAGGGAGATAAAGAATACTGCTTTGGTAATCGTGGGTCTTTTAACAGACTAGAACCAGCAAATACATTAACAGGTCACCATGCTGAGCCTCTACAATGTAACGTAAAAGTTGACACTAGCGGATATATGATTGCTAACTAATATGAACACTAGCGCTAGTTAGAACGTACATTATTTGTGACAATTTTTAGCCTATGTTATGAATTGATAGTGATGAATAGACATGATGTTAAGAAGCAAATGAGCAAAAAATGCACCAAGATCTCATGTCATGCACTCCTCATTTCTCCCTCTCGCATGTGTGGTCACACACATACACACAGTTACCATAGTTTCGCGCTGTTTTTTTAATATCGGTATCGGATCGGTATCGGCCGATACTATACCTCAGATATCGGTATCGGTATCGGAGGTGAAAAAAGCGGATCGGTGCATCCCTAGTTTTAAGGTGACTTTACGTTTGTGTTTGGAGGCTTGCAAATAATGTTAACAGACTAGCTAGCAGGCTAGCTAGCGTTTGCAAACATAGAAATGTAGCAGCCAAATGGGGGTTTATGGCTAGCTTAAGCCTCTTCAATTAGGCTGATGATAGCTAAATTTAGATTTTGGTTAAACCCTACTGTACCAATCCCATGTATGACACATCTCAATTTTATTAAGGCAAAATAACAACTGGTAAATAAAAGGTTGCAGACGGGCCCTGGTGGCATTCACAGTAACTAACAAGAAGCTGAAAAACTTAACTCTGGTTACCATGGTTACCATTAGCTGTTCATGTTAGCTGTGCTGTCAAACATTCAGGCTATCTGTTGGCATGGTGCAATACTAGATAAATGGGCAAGTGCAAAGGCACGGCGTGTTATTATTTAGTAGCAACTAAAGAGCACTCTAGAATATTTTGGTAGCAGCATTGTTACACATCATCACCTTAAAAGATCTTTATTTGTAGGCTTACTTTTGCGTATTAAGGCATTATGTTGCAATGGTTATCATTATAATGTTAATGTTTGCTACTGTTTATTATTTGTTAACATTGTTACTAATATATATATATATTTGTGTGTGTGTGTGCAGTATATACTGTATGCACCATAGGGTACCATTACCATAATGGTAGGCATGCAGTGGCTGATATACTGATATAAACTGATACTGATATAAACCTTTATATTTAAAGCCCATACATGATGATGTCTGGCACACTTATTTATTTATTTGTTTAAGAAAAGAGAAAAAACGTGTGTGTGGGGGTGGGGGGGGCGCCAAAATTGTTGCTGCATACCCCCCTGAGACTGGGCAGTTGCACCCCTGCTGGCAGGGTAAAAGTGCGAAAGCCCATTCGCTGCAAAGTATCCATGGAGTTCGAGAAGGCCAGCCTGCGTCTGAAAGTTTTTGTGCTGTAGTCTGGAGCAAAGTGAATAGCCACTCCATCCACCTGCACCGTTGTTTTCCGAGCGGTGCCTAGGATCCTATCAGTGTCGGTGAAACGCAACAGCTTCAACAGGAGAGTGCGAGAAAAAGGTTTACCGTTAGCGTCTTCCTTTGCTGCACCTACCCGATGTGCACGCATGATTTCAACTGAACCAAGCTTCGGAAACCACTTTGGAATAGCAGCAGACAAATAGGTAAGCGGATTTGATGTATCGGAGTTTTCGGGGATCCCATGCACTCGTATATTGTCTCTGCGCGACCTGTCTTCCATGTCAGTTACCTTGTCTTCCAGACTGGCACATATGGCAGTTAACTTACTTACAGATGCAGAGAGGCGGCCATCCACCTCACCCAGGCGGGTTTTACTTGTCTGCATGACTTCCATACACTTTGAAGTGTCAGCCCGCATGGCCACCATTTCGCTCCTAAATTCTGCCATTTGTTCTGCCACCAAGGCTTGTGTTTTAGCTGAAAGTTAAGCCACCACATCATCCTTCCTTGATAGCTTCTGCGACTGCTAGCTTAACTAGCTCGGCTAACTCTTCACTGTCGACTGAACGAGACATTGTCTGCTTAGCAGCCGTCTTCCTCAATGTTGAAGTCATCACAATGTGTTTTAGAAAAACAATAAAATCGACCAAAAGTTGAAATATGCGGTTAAAATGTCAATATATAGGGGGAACCGCGGAGCTGTGTTGAGAAGCTACTGCATCCCTCGAGATGGTCACGTGACTCCCTCACGAGTGGTACCCTATATTCAAAACCAGAGTAGAACAACAGGAAGTAACATAAAAGGAAAAAAAGAAACAGATGAGGCAGACTGACATTCTCTCTCTCTAAAGCTTCTGTGTGCTGCTGTGTGCTGCTGCACCAAATAATTCCTTTCATCAGTGTTTTAAAAATGCTTCAGCACTTTGACCATCTTTTTACGTTACCGCGAGTCAAAGCACTATCGATGTTTCTGATCGCTTTCTCGTTGACCTGTCTACTTTCCCAATACAATAACCGAAGTTACTAATTCGACCGTAAAATCCAACACATTGTTGATATTCGCCAATGGTGTGTGTTCGCGCCTCATGCCTCATGACTAGTAAACTAGCTTGCACTATAGAGCCCATCTACCTCATGCCACTGACAGGGGCTCGTCATAATAGCAGGCACCGGCACCGCTGTATCTACGTTACGCTACTGTGATGACTTCAGCGCCAGTAGAAATTTCTCCATGTAGCCGACACTTCAAAACGACGGTTTAAAGTGTCGTCCATGACTTAATTTGTGTCGGCGACCTTTTCAAAAGTGTCGTCTACCGAAGTATAAATTGGCCTTAAGAGTCATCAACACAATGGCGGTATTCAGGCCCTCTTCAGCCTGTTGTCTTCGCAACATCAAAAGCGAACGCACTGATTGGACAGGGACGGGGAGGAGACAGCAGCAGGTTCAAAAGGACAAAGGCGGACTTAAGAGGACAAGCCTCGCCGTGTGCGGCAGGTGGGGACATCTCTCAGCACAGTCTTAATGCACTGGAAACTCCCCAGGCAGAAGGAAGTGGCTTGCTGTCAGATTTGTGAGAGTGCAGAGAGCGAGTGGTAGCGAAAAAAGCGCGCGGGGGGGGGTTGAACAAGGGACAAGAGAGGGTGCTACTGCTAACATTATGACACGTATTAAACATTCAGAACGAGGAAATTCATTTTTAGAACACCTTCAATCGCTCATCCGGCCCTTCAGGAGCATTGAGGGAGAACTGAGACAGACATGGAATTTCAATTTGCACTGCTGTAATTTCTCATTCGACATTCCCGAACACTGCTCATTTCTCCGAGGTAAATCAAGTTGCACGAGCCAGAGGTCCGTGTTGAGTTGGAAAAACTCCTGGCAGGGCACCGTCATCTAGGGTAAACGCCAGGGAAACGGGAAAAGCACACACCACTTGTGCTGTGTTGTATTTCACTGAAGCTAGAAGGCATCATACGGTAGGTTGCTGTCGTAAAGGTGAGCGTGTATGAGTCACTCAGCAAGCTGCTTTTACCACACGCTGTACACCAACCTAATTCCTGTCAGACAGCTGAGGGTTTTTTTTCCAGCTTCCGGATGCAAGTGCTTTTACTGAGAGAAGGTCAAAAGTATTACTTGCAAAATACATCTCTCTTTTCTCTTTCTCCTGCTGTCTGTCACTCTTCTTTCTGCAGGCTCCTGTCCCAATCTCAGTTTTTCTCAGTTTCTCTCTCTCTCTCTTTCTCTCCAGACACACATAGACACACACCATTTCACATGTTGTAAGTGAAACCCTCTCTCTGTCCGTAGCAGATGAGAGGGTGCACTTTGGGCAGCTCCTCACCAGATGAGGTTATCAGAGGGGTCAGGCTCTTACCAATCTCCTCAAAGCCAGGCTGGGTGCTGGACAGTGGTTAGTGGTAGTGGCAACCTGCTGCTCCTCACAACGTTGGACCAGTACAGATGAAAAAGTTTGTGATGGTAATGTACAATTTCTGCTATGAAATGGTGTTTTAAACATAAACCGTTAACTCTTCATTTGAAGAGGGTATATGAATGTTTATGACTGTAGTCATGAAGTGTAATTCGGAAAATAATGTCATTTTTAATCTTTGTTATGACAACTTGACATTAGTCAAGACAACATAACCTGTAAATTAAGTATTATGATAGTAAAATATATTAATATTAACTTCAGAAAAACTCTTTATCAGACATTTATCATAACAGTGTGTGTGTGTGTGTGTGTGTGTGTGTGTGTGGTGAAAAAAATGCAGTGTGTTTGGAGTATATGTGACTCCATGGGCCCTATCTTGCACCCAGCGCAATTGACATTGTCACCATGTATCATTCCTATCTTGCACCCGGCGCACAGCGCGATTTTCCCTCCAGAGACGCGCTTCGAAATGAACTTGCGTCGACAACGTGCGCCGTGCGCCATTGACCACAAAAAAGCTGGTCTAATGTCAGAGGCGCAATGTCTAAAGTCTGTAACGCGTATTCAGAACGCTATTTTAAGGGCGCATGTGCTTGCCCGCACAGTATAGGACCTATAGGCTACACTTTACTTCTGTCGTCCACAGGAGAGATTTACACCAATTTTTTGGCAAAGTATTTACCACGTGAGGAAATCATTGTGATATCCATATCCAAGATATTTAAAAAAAATAGGCATACATCTAGCGTACACATTGACGCAAATGATTCAGGTTAATTGTAATGGCGGCTCTGATGTCTGCCATCTCCTGGCAGATGAGCTGGGGACAGACGCACACTGTCCCTATCACATTTCTGCAGCGAGATAAGGAGAAAAGGGAGGGAGAGGGAGATATCGGTAGAGAGGAGAGCCTGATCAGTGGCTGGCCGCACGAGCGCGAGTGCACACACACACACACACACACACTCACTCGCTCTCTCTCTGGCAGATGAGCTGGGGACAGACGCACAATGTCCCTATCACAGTCTACAATAAGTTCGGCTATACATGCAGTTACGTCAGGTCTAGTCCGACATGCTGGGGAATTCATAAAATTTCCCGTAACACCCGACAGCCAAGAGCGGGCTAAGCAGGCGTTCTGGGAGAAGTTCCCTGGCGTCCTTGGCGCTATAGACTGCACCCATATTCACATACGTGCCCCCCCAGTGTTTTACACAACATTGCCATGAATCATGGATGTGTCAATGAGGATAGATTAGAGGACTTTAGAAGACGTGAGGTTGAACTGCATGTGCCGATGGGTGCAATATTATTAGTACCATGCATACATAACCTAGTGATTCAGTGAGGGTGAACCCAAAACATCGGAAAGTATGTTTTTGTGACTTTTATTTCAAATATGTTGCCACCAAAAAACGAATGCTAGTAACTGAAAAAATACAAACGAGAAATGAAAGTAGAAACATTTCTCCAAACAAGCATGGGAAAAATATTGCCGTGATTGTTTCTGGTAACACACGGTCTTCCTCCAGGTAATTCCGCCATTATAATAACAAGCCGCTATGCGCTCCTCGCTCTTAAAGGAAATGTGAGATGACGCTCTGATTGGTTTATTGCATATTACGCCCAAACCACACCTATGGCTGAGTAACCTCCAGCGCAAGTGTGTTTTTTCCGCTGTTAAAATAGCAACTGCGCCATAGAGCCGCCCACACAGCTACTTGCGTTTGGCGCCGTCCTACTTGCGTTTCTGATCGGCAAGATAGGGCCCCATGTGTAGTATTATTGATCTTCTCTATGGGTTCCTGTGTCTGCACTACATGCATTACTGGCAGAGGCTGCAGCGAAAGAGCTGTCAGTTTCAATGAGGGCGCTATAGACGTCTGTAGACTTCTTAACATACAAAAGGAAAAAAGAGTCTGTGTGTGTGTGTGTGTGTGTGTGTGTGTGTGTGTGTGTAAGCCTGTGTGTGTGTGTGTGTGTGTGTGTGTGTAAGCCTGTGTGTGAATGTACATGTAAGTAGCTGACAGAGAGTAAGAAAGAGAGACAGATGAAAAAGAGGAAAAAAAGCAAGTGAAACCTGGAAGAAGACAGGACGAGTGCACGAGCCAAATGAAGATCGAGGCCCCTTCCCCATGTCATCCATTAAGCCCCCTCCTTTACCCTTAAAATTCCTCCTCAGACCAGCCCTAATGCATACCAAACATAAAGACTACCTTTTCAGGGGGAGTGCTGCACACATGTGCAGGTGAGTGGGAGGGAGGTCGAGACACAGGAAGAGAGCGAGAGAGAGAGAGAGAGAGAGAGAGAGAGAGAGAGAGAGAGGGGGGGGAAATTAAATTCTCTGCAGCTGTGCCTGGGGTCCACAAGTAGCAGTACGCTTTAGTGGGGGTTTCAAATACCACTCAAAATATTCACTTAGATTCTCTGAGCTGAGCTGTGCTTGTGTGTGTTTATGTGTGTGTGTGTGTGTGTGTGTGTGTGTGTGTCTGTGTGTTTAGCTCACTTTGACTGCAACCAACAGTAGAGAGTGAGATTCAGGCACCAGAATAGCTTCACTTTGATGCATCACAGACAAAGAAGCCACAATGCGGCAATGACCACACAAAGCAGTCTGACAAATTGATAGAGAACACTCAGCAATAACCCAGCAGCAGACCGGAACCTTCCCCTGCTTAGCCACACAGTGTGTTTAAAGGAACTTTCACCTGCTTAGCCATACAGTGTGTTTAAAGGAACCTTCCCCTGCTTAGCCACACAGTGTGTTTAAAGGAACCTTCAACTGCTTAGTCATACAGTGTGTTTAAAGGAACCTTCACCTGCTTAGCAATAGAGTACGTTTAAAGGAACCTTCCCTTGCTTAGCCATACAGTGTGTTTAAAGGAACCTTCACCTGCTTAGCAATAGAGTGCATTTAAAGGAACCTTCCCCTGCTTAGCCATACTGTGTGTTTAAAGGAACCTTCCCCTGCTTATACAGTGTGTTTAAAGGAACCTTCCCTTGCTTAGCTATACAGTGTGTTTAAAGGAACCTTCCCCTGCTTAACCACACAGTGTGTTTTAAGGAACCTTCCCCTGCTTAGCCACATATTATTTTTAAAGGAACCTTCCCTTGCTTAGCCACCTAGTGTGTTTAAAGGAACCTTCCCTTGCTTAGCTATACAGTGTGTTTAAAGGAACCTTAAACTGCTTAGCAATAGAGTGTGTTTAAAGGAACCTTCCCCTGCTTAGCCATACAGTGTGTTTAAAGGAACCTTGCCCTGCTTAGTCATAAGGTATGTTTAAAGGAACCTTCCCCTGCTTAGTCATACAGTGTGTTTTAAGGAACCTTCACCTGCTTAGCCACACAGTGTGTTTTAAGGAACCTTCACCTGCTTAGCTATACAGTGTGTTTACAGTTTTTCACTATTGTTAAAAAGTATAAAGCAAAAATTCGGCACAATCTGCACAACCTTCACGTCATGTATCAATCGCTCGCCCCAAGTGGGAAATACTTAAGATTCACTTATCTACATTAGAGTCCGATTTTCCTTGTGAACACACTGATGTCAATTACACATCACGTTGTTGTCAAAACAGTGTACACAAAGTTCTGTTGTTGCACACAATTTTCAAGTAAAATCTCAAAGCATCAACCTGCAAACCACAAATAGTCAAATCTCTAAACTTTCAGGTCTTTTGACCAATTTGCAGTGAGGACTGCACCATTAAAGTGTCTTGAGCCTCTGTTTTGTTGGATAAACTATTGAAAACTTTGAAAAGATCCACAACCAGAGAAGGAGAGGGGTAAGAGTGAGAGGAGGAAGAAGAGGAGGACAAGAAGGAGGAGGAGTAGGAGTTTGAAGAGTAGGAGGACAGAGAGAAGGAAGAGGAGGACAAGGAGGAGGAACAGAATGAGGACAAGGTGAAGAAGGAGGAGGATCAGGAGAAAGAAGAAGGAGAATGGTCATCTCTAATGAGATTTGGGCCGCTGTGGTAGACCATGTTTTCATGGTTTTTCATTAGAACCTTCAGGATGGAGAACAAGTACGATATCTGTTTGCCTTGTGTACTGTAATACTGCATATCAATATAATATACGTAGTGTGCTCACAGTATTTGTATTTTGCAGGACTGAAAGAGAACCACACTGTGGAGGAAGAAAACACACTTTCAATATTTTTTGAAAGCAAAGTAGCATTTTCCAGGAGATATAAAGGGTTTTGCATTTTCAGTTAGTTGCTTTGGAATTTGTGTTTAGAGTTTTGAGAACGAGGCATGCTTTCAAAAAATGTGTGTAAGCAATTGAGAAAAACTATAAGCATTTTGTATACAATTTTATGTCAATACAATCTGGTGGAACAGGAGACTAAAATTGTAAATATGGTTTGTGTATGTTTGACTATGAAAAATGCAGGCCTACACTGATACATCTTACAAAAGGAGAAAGGGCTCAATGAGTCATTGTCATTCATATGGTGTGTTTCGATGATTGTGTTTTCAATTTTGCACTTCTGTGTGCTGTAAATGCTTGGTAGTGTGCAGCTAATGCTTAGTTGTGTGTACTAAATGAATGTATGTGTGTGTGTTTTGAAAATATGGCTGTGTGTACCAAACGAAAACACGAGTTCCATTTTGTGAACAGTTAAGAGATTTGATAGCAAAGAGTCATCTTGCAAAGGGAGTGTCAGGTTTAGCATTTTGTGTGTGAGGTTTTCAATTTTCTGTGTGCAGTTTTGAGAAAGATGTTACTGTTTTGAAAAACGGGTTTTAGCAACAGTGAAAAACTGTAAAGGAACCTACACCTGCTTAGCAATACAGTGTGTTTTAAGGAACCTTCACCTGCTTAGTCATAAGGTATGTTTAAAGGAACCTTCCCTTGCTTAGCTATACAGTGTGTTTTAAGGAACCTTTCCTGCTTAGTCATAAGGTATGTTTAAAGGGAACTTCCCCTGCTTAGTCATAAAGTGTGTTTAAAGGAACTTCCCCCTGTTAGCCACACAGTGTATTTAAAGGAACCTTCCCCTGCTTATACAGTGTGTTTAAAGGAACCTTCCCTTCCTTAGCCGTACGGAGTGTTTTAAGGAACCTGTAAAAAAAAGTTTTGCACTGGAGAGAGTGAAATAAGGAGGCTGGCTTCTCACCGGACGGTGGACTGATACACCAAGTCTTCTCTCCTCCTGTAGTCCTCCATGTGAGAATAGTTGGTGTTGAACATGGCGTCATACGTGAAGATCTTCTGCTTAATGGTGCCCCCTTCTGTAACCTGTTAAAGAAGGAAAAAGAGACGAAAGATGAGGAACTGAGAAACATTCTACTTCATGCAGAAAGGAGGCTCATCTGCTCTCATCTGCTGTATCCATAAGGCATTAAAGGCATTTGCTAGTTGCGGAAGAACTCTACATCCCGCGGGGATAAGGCCGGTTTTCTCCTGTGACAGCCCTCCATTGATCCATAGAGCATCATAATATCTGCGTTATTTACCAGGTGGATTGAAGGGGGCTTGAATACAAAGAGCTTCCTGACAGCTGTGCTGTGGTGCGGTTTGGTGCGGTGCGGTGTGATGGGATGCGGTGGGTGTCAGTAAAAACACGGCCCCTATGCGGAGAGGATACATGCGGAGTGCACGCACGTGGCGCAGACGTAATGGAGACTGACATCCTGACGGCATTTTGTTTGGTGGCTAACTGCCGGGGCCGCCTGCGGAGCTAATGGGTTGTGATGAGATGAGAAGGATAAAGAGAGAGGGATGTGTAATACAGGACAGGTTCATTTCTTTCCTTTCCTTGCTGAGATTCAAATCCCATCACAATCACCCTTCCAGCCCCAACCCATCACAATCACCCTTCCAGCCCCACTACCACTGCCAGGACATGACAGAGACCCATTCCACTTGCTAATATTTACCAGAGAGAGAGAACGAGAGAGTAAGACAGAGAGAGAGAAAGCGGTAAAAGTCGCTTACCATTTGAATGAGTTAGATTTCAGACAGATATAAAGCAAAGGCGGGTGACAGGGTTTTAATGGAAGCACTAATGCGCCTTTGAGGAAGGGGTGCTAAACAAGTCCAGTGCTGAGTATGTGATTAGTCTGGTGTACACAGGGGCTTGTAAGGAGGACCATTCGAAATGGGTGCGATTCCAGCAAACAATTGGAGTGCCACTGTAACTGAAATGAGGGGACAGGCCAGACTGATTGTTGCGCTCTGAGAGGTATAACCCTGGATGCCTTTAGTCCTATCTGCTAAGCCAACATGCCGGTGGATTTATGCTAGACTAACATAAATAACATCAGCATCATGGGGGTGGGCTGGGTTATATACCAGGTAGATTTCTGAAAGCACTGGGCTTTAAAATTCCATTCCAGCTTGCAGACTGCAGCATTGCATATGTAATGTATCACAGTCATACATGCGTACGTTATCTCAGTTGCTAAGCTAGTTTTAGCACAGCATGGTACACAGCCAGTTTTAGCACAGCATGGTACACAGCCCACAACATGAGTAAAATCACACAAATTCCTCCCACACACGTAGCAGGAAAAGGCGCAACGCTTACTCAGTCTACACTGAAAGACACTCTGAGGCAAAAGCAACAAGTCAGTGTCAACAAGTACCTCAGAAAAAAAGTGGGGGTGCTCCTTAAATATGCCACTCAGCACAAGGGCTCATTTGGCTCTACCGTCATCCTCTGCCGTTCCTTGAGTGACACCACTTTGCTCCGGGAACGCTTGCCACCACACTTCAGACACTGAAATTATTGCCGCCATCTGTTTTCGCCTGTAAGGATACAACGATGCAACTCAAGTGGAGCGCAGGACTCAGCGCCGAATGGGGTAGCTGTGTACCGTGTAACCCCAACCACCCCCACTTGCCGCCCACGGTGATGTTTGATGCCAAGGAGGTCAGTGGCTAAAAGCAAACCGGTGTTTCAAAAGGAGCATTTCCTCCCCTCACCAGCACGCCGAGCACGAGCTGTTCGTGGCCATCTGTATTAGTCCCATTAAAATGTCCTTAAAAGGCATGAGGCAGGCAGACTTGTGTCTAACACCATCTGAATCAGAGCACACACGTGGCTAACGTGCCCCCACTTGACTGCATGGCCATCTATCTCTGTGAGGCTCTGTTCTTGCCAGGAACATTTTCTTCAGAAGGGGATAGTTGACAATGACTTGCTTTTAGACACTGAAAACAAATACATACGCACAATAAATAAATCACAGCAGACGTTTAGAAAAAAGAAAATAAGTTGAAAGGGAATTGTTCACGCATAGCTTCTGCATTGAGAAATGATGGGACATAGTCTCAGAAGTGACAAACCCTGACACAGCTGAGGCGGATCAGGCATTGATATTTCAGCAGCGGCCTCTCATTCATCTTGTAGCGCTCTCTTTATGCATACATATCAAACCCTCTCAATAGGCTCTCATTCCTCTCTGTCGCACGCTGGGTATAACAGGCCTGAGCAATCAAATGTGGCCGCCTCTCTGTAATGGAGCACCGTTTTTATACTCGAGTGATGGAATGAGTCAAAGTTCTTAAATATATATAAAAAAAGAAAAAAGGCTGTGGAAAAGAATACAAAGAAACAAAAAAAGACGACAACACCACGAAGACGTCCCTCTGTGAGAAAGGTGTCCTGATGCAGAGGGCAAAGCAAAGGGGAGAATAGGATGGTAAATAGCAGTGTGAATTCTTACTGAAGTAGTGGCACAGAGCTGTAATAGGGGACAGTGAGGAGCAAGGTGGAAACAGTCGAGGAGAGGAAGACATCCTCCCCCCCCCCCCCCCGTCTCCTGGCTCCCCTGGGATTTTCTGAAGAATTTTCTAGAGACGTAGGGACATGTGGCAGATCACAGACAGGTGAAGGGACTGGTGAGTAGGCGCACAAGTGAGTCACCCGAGGACAGCGGCGGCAGCAGCGGCATCAGTGGCGGCGGTGACACCAGCACCAAAAGATGGATCGACGTGGAGGAGAGAGGCTCTTCATCTAAGTAGGCTTTAATGAATGAAGCCCTTAATTAAGATGGGCTGGTGAGTCCAAGCGAAGTGACACTGGTCTCTAGGGCCAGGATCATCAGAGACGTGCACACATTCTCCGCTACCTCTGGGACGTGAGGTGGTGGGAGGGCAAGTGGAAAGAGAAAAAGAACGATAGTGGAGTAGGAGGGAGCGTCGGGAGTGGAAGCCAGATGAATTGGCTTTGATTGAGAGAGAGAGGTCGCTCGGGGAGGCAGCACTCCGCTGTTGGATACTTTTTGTTGAATGGGGGCCATGCATTGGAGGTGCAGCACAGGAAAGCACTGAGGGGAATCGCCTCCAACATTCTGCCATCTGGAGATATGAAAGGCAGGCTCGGGTGGGCGCGCCATGGCCCTCCTTTCATCTATCTCTCATTCCCTCTCTCATTCAGGCCATTCTCGCGCACACTTTCTCCTTTACTCTCGTTTTCCCGCTATCTCTCTCTTTATTTCTCTTTCTCTCTTTGTCATTATCTACTTCTGTCATTGTTTCTTTCCCTCTGTCTCTGTGTGATTGTGACTTTCTCTCTCTCCTCCTGCTCTCTCGTTCCCCTCATGGCCCTCTCTCTGACTCTCTCTCTCTTGCTTGCCAGTTGTAAGGGCCGTCTCCATTGGGGAGATTGTGAAGGCACTAGCGCCAGCCCATCTGCCATCAAGCCTCATCAGACACCAGACACTCCCCTACCCCAGATAGTAGTCAGCTTCGGGCCCCAGATATGGGCCAGATCTGGGCCAAGTCCACCTCAGAGCCAGCCTCTGTCTGCACTGCCGACCCCCACCGGCACTAGAACAGGCTCACCTTAGTCCGCTACACGAGCCCAGCACAACTCTGGCTGACTAAGTCGATCTGAGTCGGTCGTGGCTATTTATAGCGGGCCTCGATGGTTGCGATGGGGCTCCAGACTCCTGGGCAGGCGTGGCTGCTGCCAGTGCTACCACTGCTTGGGGACGAACAGGATGTCTTCATCATGTCCCTGACCTGGAGTCATTCCGGCAGACACGAGTGGGGACTCATTATGTAAGCCTGACCTTCCAGGTGGGTCTCTCAGAACAGCAGCACACAGGCTGTACAGGCAGAGTGGTCTAACAGGAGTCTACAGTTGAACGCTATGTCTTTCATTCATTTATGTTGTTTTTTTCCATCAGCTGGGCTTACTGTGTCAAAGCTGTGGTCCTGAAGGTACGGGTCTCACAATGGCAGTGCAGGGTGTGGAAAGACAGCTGGGCTAAAATAGATTCATGCTGTAATATTTTACCTTAAGTTGAACATGGACGTGTCTTTATGAGTATCTGTCGCAACTAGGATGAATCTTTCTCTCTCCAGACTGGATTTTTCACTTTGTTGCTCATTATGTAAAAAACACACACACACACACAGACACGCGCACACACACACACACAGACACGCACACGCACACACACACAAACATTCCAGTTTTGGACTGATTTGGCTTAGATACGAGTGTCACAACATGACACAGCAGACAAATGCACTGATGAGAGACAGACAGAAGCACCTTTGACTTCTTAGTGCTGCTTCCCTGGAGCATTTATCACTTAAATCAGTCCGATTGAGCAGGCTTTCCACGTGGTGCCCCCATGTCATTACTGTGTGTGTGTGTGTGTGTGTGAGTGTCTGTCTGTGAGTGTGTGTGTGTGTGTGTGTGTGTGAGTGTCTGTCTGTGAGTGTGTGTGTGTGTGTGTGTGTGTGAGTGTCTGTCTGTGAGTGTGTGTGTGTGTGTGTGTGTGTGTGTGTCTGTGTGTGTGTCTATGTGTGTGTGTGTGTGTGTGTCTCTGTGTGTGTGTGTGTGTGTGTGTCTGTGTTTCTGTGTGTGTGTGTCTGGGAAAGAAAAAAAGTGTCTGTGTGCAGTGATCGTGCGGAAGCATTATACAAAATCGATGTCTCACAAACATACATACCATTCTTTCACATGCAAACACATACACTCTAAAATATGCGCACAGAGACACACAAACAAACATTAACAAGCAATCTGGCTTTGCCCATAACATTGTCAGTTGAGCACCACACTCCTGGGGCTTCTTTGGGGAATGAGCGTTTCCCCATTGACAGCGGATCGTGAATCCAGCGCCTGATTCGTAATTGAGGGACAGGCGATCATCATTACCGTGCTCGTCGGCCACGAGTGTGTGGTAAAATATGGGTTTAATGAGATTAATTTCCATCCTAACAGCGATTTCGGGAACCATTGAAGCGGCGACAAAGAGATGATCAGAGCATTGTGGCGAACCTGTCTCTTACAATGGCTCATCTCCATGCTAATTTGCTTAATATTGTGCACTCACAATAGGGGAAATTGTAAATCCTCGAGGAGCACTGTTCTGCGCTAGCGCTTCTGACTAATGAGAAAGTGCGGTGACTGGTGGCTTGCTTGTGGTAACGGTGAAGTTACCGTGATTGCCGCCACCACTATCACTATCAACTTGAGCTGAGACCTGCAACTATTGGCTTTTCTTGCAGCAGAGTTTTGAGTGCTCAATTGATCCTGTCTGGTGGGTCAGATCAATAAGGGTTACAGTTTTTTAGGACAAACACATGGGGTGGGGGGACAGCTCAATCAGCTCAACTGGGTGCGACTGCAAATGAGACACTTCTCATGCAGAGAGCCACACTTGACAGTAAATCAAAGTGTCTTGTGCATCCAGTGGCGGTGCCAGATATTTTTTTCTGCAGGTGCTATGGGGGTGCTCGGCATTTACCGAGGGTGCTATGAAATTAAGGTGATACTAGCATATGTGTCACATGGTTCTCTACTACAACACCTACCCACCATATCGTCACATCTGTTTACATGTTTGCTTTCTGAAGCGTCTTTGTGGTCCATGAAAAGCACCTTACAAATCGATCATATTATTATTATTATCATTAGGCTACTTCCGACGGAAGCGCACATAGCCACATTCATCTGCGACGGTCACTGACAAAATGCACGTTATAGATTCCGCAATCCCAAATACTTCGCTTACTTCATTTGGGGTTAAAGTTGGTGCCAGATGACCACTAAGCCACCACTATCATGTCTGACAAATTTAACTAAACCTAACTTAAACTAAACCTAAATAGTTCATACATTCTAAACTAAAGAGGGCAAATTAGAATAGCAGATAGATATTTCTAGATGACCTATAAACATGTCCGTACAAAGTGAGACAATTCTATTCACATATCAGTGCTAAAACAGTCAAAGAGTCAGAAATGCTTTCAAAAAGTATATATTATTTCAGGTCACAATCAATTAAAACGTAGAAGCTTATGTATACCTGGCTAGCACAGACAGATTGCTCGTCCTAGGCTAGAGTCTCTGATTTTTTTAAGGCGGATCCAGAAAATCCCCAAAAGGACGTCATTCATTTACGTTACACATCAAACAAGACCGTTCTACCTTAAATCTTAAACGGTGTAAAGATGCAGGCCCCTTTAAAAAGTGAATGAAACAAAACAGTAGCCACTCAAAAACACAATAATCAGAACCAGATCATTGTATCATTGTACAATAAAACTTAAAACTTTGCTTCTTAAAGAACAGGCAAAAATGCTAACAAAACTATGCTGGAAAAGTCATTGCAAAACCAAGATCCGGGCAAGCCAGCAGACCAGGTGTAGCATGGCTAGCACCCTCAGTAGAGGTGTAGGGTTGTCGGTCAAGAAGACGTGTAGAAGACTTGAAACCGGAAGTGGGTGATTTACTCCGTTTAATTGCCTAATACCAGGACCTTTACTTTTTCCTTGAGAACTTGTGTTGGTCGCCTGACCTTTAAACGATTGTGTTATTTATTTATTTATTATTTTTGTGAAGTTATATACGTCTCAATACTCAACTGACTTGTTAACCGAACTTTTACAAAGTCATACAACTAAACACACAAGTGACTTGATAACCGAACGTAAAACTTGTTTTACGTAGCTATATGACCAAAATACACAGTTTGCGTGCTAATCAAACGTTTACACCGTGTCAAATAAGTAGGTTTTAATTAATTAATTTTCTGTTCAGGTCAGATAACAAGGTTTAACCAACCACAACCGGAGAGAAGTGACGACGTCCGGTTTCAACACGTCTTCCAGCGGAAATACGTCTTCTTGCCCGACAGGGTTCATCTCTTTAATCACGACGTCACTCTTCTAATTCAAATTCAGATACCCGTTGCATTCCTTCTTCTTCCACATCACATGATTCTTCTACTTGTGGAATTTTGGGTATCAAAAACCGTTCCATTATTGTGAATTTGTTGATACTACCGCTTGACTGACTTTGACAGTGGACTAGCTCTCTATCTCCTTCTATGGTCAGTTAACGTCAACGTTCATGCATGCGACCTGTCTGTGTCGTGCTACGTGAAATATCTGTTCATTTCAATCTGTTATTATTTTCTTTTGTGAATGAAATATTATTATCACACAATAAATGAAATTAAGAATGCAGAATGAAATGAAATACTAATAATAAATAAACCATTATTTTCTTGGGGGTGCTTTGGGGGTGCTATGGTTAATCCAGGGGGAGCTGTAGCACCCCCTAGCCCCCCCTTTGCGCAGCCCCTGTGTGCATCCACAGCTGGTGTGCCTTGATCCACACTGCAATGTGACAAGATTGGGCGCATTATCCAAATAGCTTCCAGTCCAGACCCCCCCCCCCGAACCTAACCCATGATCTTGGTGTTGTAAGCAGTTTGCTTGACCAGTTGTGCTACAATTACAATTGGGTTATTGTATTTTTTTCTATGAAGACTCCGCTGTGGTGTTGTATGCTGGTTGGAAGCAGCTGAGTGGGCATACTCTTTATCTCCAGCTTGGCACTCTACACAGCAGAAGAAGACCCCCTCAAAGGCGAGTCCTCCTCTATGTTAACCTGTGAGCGGAGAGTTCAGTGGAGCACAACTAGTCCCCCCCCACACACACATGCTTCAGGGCCCCGGTGTGTCGAAGGTGGCTGTTTTATGGATTTCACGCTTCACATAACGACCTCCTCTCCTCTCCTCCCTCGCCTCACCCCGACGGGTGAACGCAGGAGGATTGGAGGAGGAGACGAATTTGCCTCTGCAGTCTCGCTCGGATGCCATGGGAGGGGGGCAGGGGACCTCCAGCGGACAACCATGCCATCACTCCAGCCCTATCGCACGCTGACAGGGGTGACGGCCCCCATGACAGCACAACAGGAAATGATCGAGGCTTTACAAGGGAATTCAGGGAAATTGGATCTGGACCTATGGCACATGATCACCTTCCTTGTAAAAACCTCCCCATGACCGGAATGCCTTACCACAATAAACACAGAATAATCATGGGTAAAATCAGAAGAAAGATGAATATAAACATAAAATACTGAGACAGGTCTGAATATTTTGGTCATATTTGCATGACATCCATCATCGCTTCTTCACTGACGTCCTGGATGGGTTCGACATCTTTGAGGAATGATGAAAGGGCGACGGCTGTCTCAGAAGTGAGGCAGCCAAGGCCTTGCGCCTGCTGCTAAGTGTGACGATGGAGACGTATCTCGGGTCAGCACGTCCTCGTGTTTCCTTCCTCCTTCGCCTGACATGTGTCATGAGCTCTCTGCGTGCTGTCACTCATTTCCATCTCCCGCCCTGTCAGAGCACCGTACTGCATCGTGTTGTGCTGCTGCCACACCGGCGGTCGGGATTGGCTCTCCGGCTAACCAGAGCAGATTGGAGCGTTAGGAGATTATGGCTCATATCCGTTTCTCCCGGTCCGGCCTCGACCCTACAGGGACACCGAATTGGATCCGAGCAGCAGGAGGGGTGGGAGTGTGGGGTGAGGATAGGATATAGGGTGTCTGTGTGTGTGTGTATGTTGTGGGTTGGGTGTGTGGAGGGGGATGTCGGTGATGAGAGCCTGTTGTCAGAGGATTTCAGGAGGTCAAAGCAGACACAGGTGCAATTTGCAGCCTTGCAGAACGAGGCTGCTCAGAAACGGTCACCGCAGGTGTCAGTCAACCTGCCAGAGACAGCCTGGTTGTAGCTGTTTTTATTCTCTCTCTCTCTCTCTCTCTCTCTCTCTCTCTCTCTCTCTCTCTCTTGCTCTTTATTTGTCCCCCAGTTTTTGCAGGGCAATGAAATCAGAGTCATCCAGACGGGGAGGAGATGCCGGTTTTTCGCTGTGACTCTCCTCTGTTTCTGATACCAGACACGTATCATCTGGAGCATATTTTAACCAATCAGAGTAAAGAAGGGAGGTGATCCCATCCCTTCTGAGTTCTGGCAACTTCGAAGCCTGCGGCAGAATGTCCAACTGACACATAATGGCCGACCTCTGCCTGGCGTGTTAATTGTGTGTCCATACTACCCAAATGGGAACATATTAATATGCTGTCAGTTTCTGTCGGGACACATTCTAACAGAAAACACAAAGAACCCTGGGTTTATGTCACACTACTCATTTTCACCTGACTAATACAATGAAGGGAAAAAAAACACAGAGATGTTATGTAAGACCTGAATCAACTGAGAGACAAAATCATGTATTATATAAGCCAAAGTCTGCAACTCAAACACAAGAAGGACTGTGCAGTATTGAGGTGATGCTCTCCTGGCAAGACTGCAGATTGCCTTGCCCTGCCTGGATTTGTCCACAATTAGTTTGAGTAAAGAATACAAGATAAATATGAAGGCTAAAGTTAACGTCGGTCTTAAATCCCAGTCTGTCCTGGTCTGGTGCCGTATCTATCATAAGGACCCTGTGAAACCATTATGCCTTTTAATTTTATTCTTGTCACTTTCCTTGCCGGGTAATCGCCATTCGCACTCAATGTTCCAGCATGTTCCGTCTCCATCACGTTCAAGAAGTGGGGTTGTGGGTGGGCCTGGTGGTGGCGGGGGTAGCCTCTCTTCTCCTCTCCAACTGCAGATGCTTGCAGGCACACAAGGGCAGGCTGGGGCGCGCTACAAGACAGATGGTCCAAAAGACATTATGGCCCACGTAGGAGCAGCCTTGTCTGCATATGCTTAGACGAGTGCAGAGAACCACCTCCCGCCCTTATCTCCATCCCCTTTAGACATGACAACATAGATGTTCCTTGTGCACAATGAGAGGAAAAACTGGAGATGTGCTCCAGACATAAATGAGCTTTGTGGATTCAGGCCTCTGTATGTGTTGCACATTGCTGCAGCAGTGAGTCTAATAGCATAGCATGTGGGCCACTGAAGCTGGAAAAAAGGACATCAGATGGTCCCTTAGTCTCATTCACTGAAACATCTTAATTACATTCTGCCTACTGCAGGCTAAACATGTACTGGGCACGTCTCAACCAGACTTCCCGTATTTTGTGAATGGTACCTGGAGAAAATCAAATCAGCCTGGGTATACATTTATTTAGTAATTGACTTTCTGGGCGAGCATGTGTATGAACATTATATATATATATATTTTTTTTTGTCAGTGTGGTGAGGGGGTGCGATTGCAGTCCCGGTGACAAGCGGCTTGGGTTGTTTGCTGGCGGTTTGTGGGTTACACCTATTTAAAGCCCGCGCTGCCGGTGCTGATGGAGGCTTATCAGTAATCCAGTGGAGGGATTTCGCTTTTATTTCACAGTGATGAGGTGTCAGGCAGGTTACTAGGGATTAACATACAGATTTGAACCAATCCTGCAGCATACAACCACATGGGAAAGAAGAAGACGAATACTTCCACATCATGGAGTAAGAAATTCATCAATCTGAGACGTGCAAAATGAAGTTCATGCTTTCATACATCACGCTCATGTTTTAAAAGCCATGGATGGGTTCAACTCCTGAACACCCTGCTTAGATGGTTGCGTCATGTTTCTGTTGGATGTTACACTGCGACATTTCCCACATTTGCAACATAAGCTTCAGCTCAGCAGAAACAACAAAAACAACAACAGCAATAAATCCTCTTTCAATATGTCTATTCTTTTTATCTATTTCCTTCAATTCTCTCATTTTCATCAAGTCTAATCAGATTTGTTGCTGTTGTGCTTGTTTGTTTGTTTGTTTGTTTTCTAGTGAGGTATTGACGCCACGGTCTCCGCTGTGTGTAGTGATGTTTTGTGGCAGTTCAGTGCACACGGCCCTCAGGGCTGTGTTTGGGAAGAGCCAGGCTCATGCTTAGCTGAGCTAAACCCTTAGTCAGGCTATGGCCATCAAATATTCATTGGACTCGTTTTTCTGTGGCTCTCTCCCTCTTTCTCTCTCCCTCTCTCTCTCCCTCTCACTGTCTCACTCTCCCCCTCTCTCTCCCTCTCCCTCTCCTCCCCTCGCACTGTTCCCCTCTCCCTCACTCTGGCTCTCTCTCCCTCTCACTGACTTTCTCCCCAAGAGGAAACATTTGACCAGAAACCTCAGTTTTTTACGAATGAAATTAAAACACAATTATGCTTAAAAAAACACCTTTTATCTCTGTAATAACCCCCTAACTCCAGCTTGCAGACACTTGTGGACCTGAGTGCATTGACAGCCCATTAATTGATTCTGACAGGTGTTTGTCGCTGCTGCTTTCGTTGACAACGACCAAGCCAGCTGGGCTGTTACACGCCTGTAAACTCCACCGGCATACAAAGAGCAATAACCTGGCATTTTCCTATCCTGCATATCTCATCCGTATGATATATGGTGAATGTTTAATTAAACCCAGTTCTCTCTCTCTCTCGCTCTATCTTTCTCTCTCTCTCTCTATCTATCTATCTATCTATCTATCTATCTATCTATCTATCTATCTATATATATATGTATCTATCTATCTATCTATCTATCTATCTATCTATATATATATGTATCTATCTATCTATCTACATATCTGTCTGTCCCTCTGTCTGCTAAATTAGAGAGGAGCTATTTGGATGCGCTATGTGTTGTAATGTTCCTCTGGAGCTCAGCTCAAAGCCCCCTTGCCTTGCCCTGTGGACAGAGGTAAATGCCACTGCCCGAGGGTAGAGCTGGGGTGGCTAGGAGAAAAGAGAAGAGGTGCTGAGACTGGGGGTGCTGAAGGAGAGGAGAGGAGAGGAGAGATGAGAAGAGAGGAGAGATGAGAAGAAAGGAGAGGAGCTGAGACTGGGGGTGCTGAATGATTCCTTACTTACAGTGTGAGGCTCACAGAAGGACAGAAGAAGGAGTGTGTGTGTTTGTGTATACCTGTGTGTGTGTGTGTGTGCTCATCTGTTCTTCCCTATCTGTGTGCACAAACTACCTTGACCTCCTTGGAGGTGTGTGAGAATGTGTGTGTGTTTATGTGTGTGTGTTTGTGTGTGTGTGTGTGTGTGTGTGTGTGTGTGTTTTTTTTTTTGCATGGATGAATGAATTTTCCTGTTTGTAGATTTTTCAGTGCACATTCTCCCTGAAGAACTATGATGTGGAGTCACGGTCAGGCTGTAGCAGCAACCAATATTCAGTAATCTTAAAGGAAGAGCTTAAGGAAACACACACTCACAAACACACACAGTCACACACACACACACACACACACACAGAGACACACACAGACACACACACACACACACACACACACACACACACACACACACACACACACACATTCACAACACACAAAACACACATTCACAACAGTTTCTCTCCCATCCACCTTCAAGAGCTTTCATACACACAAATGTGAACAAATACACACATGCGTGACCAGCCGTGGCTAAACCAGCCACAAGTCTACCCAGAGACATTTTGAGTTATTAGGTTTAAATCTATCCAATGATGTCTCACTCATGTAGATCTGATAATATTTGTATAAGTTGTGATCATTTGAATGTATACCCCTCAGAAAAGCTTTTCCTGAGAAAAAGGACCTCTAATTTTTCCAAATTGCCACCTCACCTTGGACAAATTTGGGAAGACAGTTGTGCTCATTTGCATCTCAGTGAGATTAGCCCTCCTCTACAGATGTCACAATGACATCTGGTATCTGTAGCCCTTTCCCCTACAGGTGTCACTGAAGACTCAAGAATTTTAGTGTTGTTAATTATGTAGTGTTATTTTCGTTAGGACTTGAACTGGACTTGAATCACAATTAGAAGGTTTTTGAATGTAATAAATAATCGAATGTGATGA
>NC_137908.1:31362703-31632703 GCF_963457725.1 Sprattus sprattus | reverse complement strand
TAACGCATACCAATATAGTCCAATGACATGTCCAATTGGACATGGTCTGTATATGACGAGTCGACTGACACTTACGTGTCCGGAGCTTGTCTGCCCATATCTGAGTCATATCAGTGGATATACAGTGAAAAGTATCCCAAATTGCCAGTGATAGCAGCCAAAGTGCTCTCCCTCTAAATCTAGACTTGTCTGTAGTGATGGAAGAAAATCAAGCAATCACTGCAACAGATCTACTGACTTAAGGTTTAAACGGATCAACAAAGAGAGACATGAGAGTCACTGCAATATCTAACAAATGATCAAAAACATTAAAGCCATTGAGAAGCATTTGCCATTTACCAATCTCTGGACAGTTCGGGTCCCATCCTAGACCGGATGCAAAAACTCTTAAGAGAATTGAACCAGTTGAAAAGCATGTGAAGCAAGAGCGCTTACACATGGAGAAAGACAAGCCATCCTAACTGCACTTTACAAACAAGATACAGTCCAAACAGCTTCCTGGCATGAGTTCAACAGAGATCTGAGAGACAGATCCAAGGAGAGGTGTCCCTGTGTTGTCGTTTGGAAACTTAGCTTAGTTTATTGATCAAATTTGAATTGGATCTTAACACAACCTCACTCATTCAAATTGCTTGCTCACTACCCATCTCCTTTTAAAATATTTATAAATTTTAGTTTTAACAAATGATTGGAACGATATGGGAATGTCTTACACCAGGAGACAGTGGGACTGATTTGACATAAATAGCAACTAAGAACCTAGTGCTGCAACAATCTAAGTAGCTTGTGGGCTATGCTAAAAGATTGGTGAGTGAGGTTTCTGGGGAAATGACAACTAGAACTACTGTTCATTTGAAATGGTTCTGTCGAAGAATAAGAATTGAAAATGATCTTTCCATGTCTAAAAATATATCTTTTTTTTTTCCTTAAAAGGATCACTGGAGTGTTGATTGAATACAAAGCAACTATAACTGTGGTTAAGATTTTAAATCATTACAGTAGTATGAGGTAAAGTAAGAAGGATCGTTCTCAAGTGTGTTAAGATTTTTTACTGTTCTAAATCAAGATTGAGACAGTGGGTCAAGTCCAATTAGATATAGTTTAAAGACAGGAGAGAGGATCACATAGAAGAAATGCAGTTAAACCACACATTATTTATATGTATATATTAGTGCTGTCAAACAATTAAAATATGTAATCGCAATTAATCGCATTTTTGTCATTGTTACCTCAAAATGAATCGCGATTAATCGCACATTTGTATCTATTCTAAATGTCCCTTCAATAATTTTTTTCCATCATTTTTATTTTATTTTAATGCTCTTATGGAAAAGTGGATTGGCTTGCTTTATGCAATGTTTTATTTCATTGAAAAACAACATTGCCAAACAGGGCGGTACAAAATACAATTATAAAGTGCACATTTCAGATAAACAATGCAGTAGTGCAGTTAAACCATGGCTTAATATTTTCTTTTTGTGCAAGTTTGCTGTGAACATAGAAGTCTTATTTCAAAAACAAAGTACCGTAACAGTTAGGTTACCAATAAAAGGTAAGCTTACTACTTCTGTGCTTTCAGCCAGCTGCCTGTTGACATTTTCAGACAACAGTGAAGCTCGCTTCTTTTGGACAACACAACTTTTAAAGGTAAACTTTCTATTCAGAAGCTTTTTATCATCCATTTCGCCGTATCGCGCTCACCATTCACTGAAACGTAACGTTAGCCTACTACACAGTTTGGGAGGGCAAAAAGAACGATAATCTAAAAAAACTGATTGTGCGCGTTAATCGCGATAAAAAATTGACGGCGTTCAAATGGGTTTGCGTTAACGCCGTTAATAACGCGTTAAACTGACAGCACTAATATATATATATATATATATATATATATATATATATATATATACGTATATATACATATATATATATAAAAACCAGTACCCCACTACAGACATTTTACTACAGTAAATGGTGGATTATTGTTTAGAATCATCTTGGAAACTATTAAGTTGTATTTTATCCATTATATATTAAACTGACAGCACTAATATATATATATATATATATATATATATATATACGTATATATACATATATATATATAAACCAGTACCCCACTACAGACATTTTACTACAGTAAATGGTGGATTATTGTTTAGAATCATCTTGGAAACTATTAAGTTGTATTTTATCCATTATATATTACCATGATCTTACCCCCTTATGTCCTTTAAATTAAAGAGCTAATGCCTTGTCTCACTTCCTGACAGCACCAGAGAACTGGCTGGATTTCCAAACGCCAATGCAGACACATACTGCGCTAATAGCCCTTCAATTGTTCTAAACAAGTTTAGAAGAGGGCATATGCTGAGTGTGAGTGCAGTGTGTGTGTGTGTGTGTGTGTGTGTGTGTTTGTGTGTGTGTGTGTGTGTGTGTGTGTGTGTGTGTGTGTGCGTGTGTATGTGTGCACTCGTGTGCATGTGTGTGTCTTTAATGGCATGTTCATAAGTGGTGTGGGGGCAGCTGGTTTCATAATAAAGGGGGTAAAGGCACATGTTGTCTTGTTCATGGCGCTGGCAAGAGGAAGGTGAGACATGGAGAAGGGAGGCAAATGCAAATGCAAATGCTTCACGCCATCACTGTCACCATGGAGGACAGGATTGGGGTTGGGAGGGGGTTGTTTGGAGCACTGCAGCTCCTCCGGAGAGAGCTGGAGAACTGCAAGGCCGTGTGATCAAGCAGCAGTGGCTAATGAGGCAGGACACAACAGCATCACATGCCTGATGCACAGGGTACGTGGAGACAGAGGAGAGCAGCAGAGGGGAGGGCAGAGAGAGGGAAATACAAAAGGACGCAGTGGCGCAAATGGGCAGAAGCAGGGACAGTCTCTTTCTCTTTATTGTCTCTCTCACTCTTCCCCATTCTCTTATTCTGCTCCCCCCCTCACCAATATCATTAGTCTGCTTCCTACAGCAGTGTGCACCACTTCAAGAAGCATGTGTGAGAGAAAAAAAGAGAACGAGTGAGAGAAACAGAGGGGGAAAATGCTTTTGAAAAAAAGGGGAAAAAATGCTATTGTTTCCTTCCACCATTCCCTGCCCAGGGAGAAGAAGTCGCTACGCACTGGAATCAAAAATGGCAATGGCAAAAACACACAAGCAGTAGCAGTGTTCAAAAACGGGGTAAAGAACATGAGGGGAAAAGAAAAGGAGAAGGGAAAGACTTGCTATCTTTGAAAAAAAAAAACATTATCTTTTAACCACTATGTGTCGTCTGCTCCTGACAGGCAGAGACTCAGCATCCCCCAGACGCTGAGTCTCTATCTCCCTCTCTCTCTCTCTCTCTCTCTCTTTCTATCTCTCTCTCTCTAACTCACGCTCTCTTTCTGTCTCTTTCTCTTTTGTTCCCTGTCTCCTTTATTATCTAGAAACAGAACTGCTTTCTTGTTTTGCATTTTTTAATGCTGAACTGTGGAGGCAAAGTGTTTTCACACAAAACCAGTCTGTCACAGCCGTGTCAGGGAGGCGTGTGGGTTGTGCGCATATGCGACTCGCAGGAGGGGTGAATGCGACTCGCAGGAGGGGTGACGGCCTGGCTGGGAGAGCTTGAACATTCCCCAGAAGGCTCTGGCCTAATGAACTGTCCCTTGGCAGTCTGTTTGTGTTAATGAAAAGCCATCCTGAGAGCTCCTCACCAAGGCATCATAATAAATCACCACAGCACTGCCATGCCCAGGGGGTCCGGGGGGGGGCCATGTATTATTTACAAGACAAAACTGCTAAATCAATTCCCTTTTTGTTGTTGTTTTGGTTGTTGTGGTCGTCATCGTGCGTTGTGCTGTTGTGAGTCGACATCAGTTCCTTTGTGCAGTTACCCACTCGCCCCCACTGAACTCTCCACCACACACACACTTACATATACACAAACTAAGGAGAAAAACACCGTCTGGTCAACCACCAGCACTTTGTCACTTGAGTGGGTATGGTCATCAACATCTTTTTGTGTATGTGTGTGAATGTGTGCGGCGTGAGTGGTGTGAGTGACTCACTATTCTCAACCACACTGTATTCTCTTGTCTTTGCCACGGTTGCCATTTCAGGTGTTTGGTGGGATTCGGCTCCTTTATAAATGATCCCTTTCCATACAAGCTCCTTCACTCTCTCCAGTTCACCACAGAAAGACAATGCTTCAGCCAATAGCAGAGGTGCGGAGCAGAGCCATTCTCCCTGCCCACGTCTAGGCAGTCGGGTTGGTGCAATCATCCTTTCTAGCTCTCTCCTTGAGCCCCTACTCGTTGAATGATGTAGCCGCGACTCCATGCCGAATCGCCAAACCGCAATCAGTGGTAAGACAAAACTCCTGCTGCCCTTAATCCTTAAGAACACACACCTCTCCCAACAGCACATTAAAATTGCTTAAGCACAGGAAACAATTATGGGCTAGTTGCACATATGATGGTGGTCTGGAACAGATGGAAAATCACCGGTCTCAAGCAGATTGGTCTCCTACCAGCTAAATGAAAAGGTATCGCAATGGGTCAGCCCACAACAAGTCGTGATTATAATAATACAGTGTGTTTGTGTAACTCATTGGGTGAAAAGTCCTCAAGTGCTTTAGTCTGAAATAGGGCACCCACCAGGATAATGTTAGACCAGTTATACTGTGCAGTAACAACAAGGCAACAACACAACATTCCAAGACGGCAGCGAGTGAAGTAAACAGAAAATTCAGCAGAAACTAGCAGCTAGACTACGGAAAATAAAAACTGCTTTAAGGTGATAACCTCTAAGGATAATCTCTAGCTGTCTCTCTTAACATCTCATCTGAAGGGTTTTGTTTCCTATTTGAAATTGAGACCACTTGATAGCATGCTCCACAATACTTGCTAAAAGATGTAGTTGATTGCCCTGTGACAGTGTGTGACACTGTCACATTAATGTGTGCTAGGCTGTATATTGCAGATATATATCTTAACTAAAGAGCCACTATTTGGCTTCAATGAGCTATGGGTGCACTGCTAGGCCATATACTGCAGGCTAGGGCTGGGCGATATGGCTAAAATCGATATGGCTGTATCTCCATATGCTGAGGAGAGTGCTGATCCACTATAGAATCTAAAAACGAATACAATAATGCTGTTCTTCAAGCTGTGTTCCAGTCAACAATGAAACTCCAGTCTAATGCAAGTCTAATGCAAATATGTTCTTTTATCTTCAATTGATGAGGATTCATGATGAGGATTCTATATTCTGTTACCTACCACATTAACATGTGTAAACCATGGGCAGTTGAGTTTGGTTGATCATTTAGCCAAGCATGGCTATTTCATTTATATTTCATAAAATTGTGTGCCATTGCATGATGATCACGCAAAAATGAAATGAATTTAGCTTTGCCGGGGCCCCTCTGAGGGGAAACAATAAGTGCGCTTGTCATTGTAGGGCTCAGCTATAAATGGACAAATGGCTTCTGGTGGAACAGCGCGACTTTACCTCGTATCCTTTCACGGGTGAGTGAGCTCAGGAATAATGTGCTATAGCGAAGGCAAACATTGGTAGTGGATGGCCTCAAATTACAGTGGAAGGAGAGAGGCGGGCGAAAGAAGATGTTAAGAGGCCACGCCTGGTTTGCCGCGAGAGAGATTTCCGACCTTTGCCTCGCGGCAGAGCTTTGTTTTGTGGCTGGGATGTTAAAGGGATTGCGTTATAAATCTACCATGTTCCCCGGCCTGGGCGATCATGTGTGTGGTAGACTGGAGCCAAAGGCATGTTTCTCATCCATGTTTTTTTTTTTTTACCACCCCGGCATTCAGTGCAATGTGTGAATCTCGAAACAGAAGCATCTATCACAACTGGATAGAGGCTCAATGTAATGACTGTCCATGTGAATATGAATTGCTCCGCCAAAGTCATTGAGCTGGAAGCAACTCTATTAAGTCTTACACATTTAGCCATGCCATAAATGTCTGAATTCCAATTTGTTTAAACTGAGTTTACCTCATTTCTCACAGATTGAGAACTACCAAAAAAATTAATAACATGGTCTAGAATATTACACATTTGGTGCTGAGGGATTTCTAGTATAAAAGATTGAAATGGATATATTTAATTTGTCATAATATCTAGCCTAGAGTGGAGAATGTGAAGTCTGCTGGTATCTTAAAATTGTACAGCCAGTACAAATATAGAAACTATTGAAACTTCAGCTGCGTGGGGGGACTCTTGAAGACAAACCCAGGAACAGCACACAGACACACAGGTTCTCTTTACAGTCTGTCTACAGCAACAGTTGGCTGGCTGTGACCACCACTGGTCGATCTGTCCCTGGCCACCGTAAGACTCAACATGACTGGTGGTGTCCTGTGGGAATCATTGTGTGTCTGGGGATGTCCAAGACATGTGGCTTTCTCTGAACAACACAACATAGAGGAAGGACCAGTTCAGGACCTTTCCAATGTCTTTAACAAGTCCCCTTAGAAGAAGAAGAAGAAGAAGAAAGCAGAAACGTCAACAGACAACTATTTGGCTTTTACTGATGTCATTAGTAAAATGTGTTAGTTTCCATTTGTATGTATGAGGAACCATTATGGATGACAAAATGAGTTTGGAAAGGTATGTAGCACATGTAGACATCTCCAGGGCCTCCAGCAGGGTGTTTTCATGTCTGGTGCCTGGTCTGGTCTGGTCTATTATGGCCTGTCTGGGAGAGGTGCCCCATGGTGCCCCTCTGATTTATCACTTCTGCTGTTTGCTCTGCATCTTCTTCCTCTATCTCTCACTCCACTCTGCTTTCTCCCTTTTCATCAACTTCCCCTGAACCCCTTACTGCAGCCCACTCATTTACGATATCTCTCTCTGATTGCCAGCGGAAAATGACCAAGCATTGGAGATACTTTAACGGCTTGTAAAAGAGGTGTTAAAAAAAGAGGCTTTGACAGATGTACCTGCATGAATTGCTGTGAACTCTCACTGATGTGTATGTACCTCTGCTTTTGTATTCTGATGTGTCGATTATGTAATTGAATCTACAAATGGCTAAATGCCTGCTTTTCATGTACATAAAGAGGTGTACAAAAATGCTTTTCAGTCAAAATGCAATGTTACCTATGAAAGTGCTTCCATATAAATGTACACATATATTCATGGCATAGATATAAAGATGAACATTACTGGATAAGGTATTTCTGAAGACTATTTCAGAAACCACAAGCAGTGGCTTCTCCTGCCTATAATACTGTTGTGTTATAACAGTGTCATACAGAATAACCCAAATCCATATTGAGCATTGATGAGTAAGCAGTTTTGCATGCAATTTGTGTCAATCCATGTGTTCAAAAGTTAAGTTCAACTCTGGTTGCAAAGTGTTACACAGAGTTTTTTGTGTTTGTGTTTATTAAGGCTTCATATGAATTCACTCCCTGCAGACAGTTGCAGTGACTCTCATGTCATGTTGCACCGCGAGGGACGACTTGAAGTGCATAATGCAAGTGCAAAGTGCATAAGGCCAGGCTCCTGGAGCCAAAATGGCTGATTCTGGCGTCGAAAGTGATTTGTTGCCTGAGCATGTGTGGCAGCACCTCTGATGTGGAAAAGCCCAAGACAAGACCAGAGCATACAAATTTGAACTGAATACATTGTCTCCCCACATAAACTTCCCATCAAAGACACAAGACTTCATTCATGCGCCGCTGTGTCTCTCAAAACAACAGCAACAACTAAAAATAAATGTATAACTAGCACAACACTCAAAACTACTCAGGATCATCTTCAGGCCCCACTTCATGAAATTGTGAGACGAAAGTGCAAAACCACTGGACTGAGACTGTGACAGGCTCAAACTGAAGGGAGAGAGTGAGAAACAAAGTGAGCTTTTAACACGGTACAAAAGCGCAAGTGCTTCAGAGAAAGGTTTAAAAGGTTTCTCTCGCTCGTGGAATGAGCCGTGTTGATTGTCCATCTGTGTGTCTAACCTTGGGTTCTATTTTCTTCCCTTTTTTTGTTGTTTCGACTCTTGTCCACAGGCACTTTAAAGAGCACATTCTGTCAAACCCTTGATATGATAAGAGTTATTGCATTTGGTCATAGATTATAAGACTCCAGTATGCAAACACAGCATGTAGTGGAGGGGAGTGCTGGCCTTTACACATGCACAGCACTTGGAAGCAGAACGGATGACGCAGCCCATAAGACAAAACAAACACGCTTTGCATGTGTGTGTGTGTGTGTGTGTGCACCTGCGTGCATGTATATGTTTGTGTATGTGTGTGTGTGTTGTGTGTGTGTGTGTGTGTACGTGCGTGCATTTATATGTTTGTGTTTGTGTGTGTGTGTGTCTGCACAAATGTGTTTCTGTCTGTCTTTGCACACATACGTGCGTGAGTGCTCATATGTGTGTGTCAGTGTGTGTGTGTGTGTGTCCCTGTAAGTCGTGTGCACGGCTACATGTTTGCACATGAACGTAAATGTTTGTAAATGTGTAAAGCTGTCCGAATCCACTTGCATGTGTTTGCACGTGTGTCTGTGTGTGTGTATGTGTCTTGGTCCAATGGATTTAATTACAGTAACTCCTAATCTGTCCATATTTCTTCCATCATGGCCTGACTGGATTTAGAATCTGCTCAGTGCTCAAGAGTCCCCTGGCAGTATGCGCTTAGCTCCTATGTATTCATTCGTGAGAGTGTGATATCAACCCCTGGCCACAGCGAATAGCATGATGGCATAATGCAGGGAAAAAGAAGCCCCATGTTGTATTTATTATTTTTTGTAATGAAGACGTATGAAATCAGAGACCCATGAAGATTTGGCAGGCAAAGGAGGAATGCGTGACTCCATATGAAAACCATTACAAAAAAAATACAAAAAATGTGTGTGTGTGTGTGTGTGTGTGTGTGTGTGTGTGTGTGTGTGTGTGTGTGTGTGTATGTGTGTGTGTGTGTGTGTGTGTGTGTGTGTGTGTGTGTGTGTGTGTGTGTGTGTGTGTGTGTGTGTGTGTGTGCATGTGCGTGTGCGTGTGCGTGTGCGTGTGTGTGTGTGTGTGTTAATAATCCAGCAATGTAGAGTCTGTTATGCAAAAAAAGGAGGATTTCATTTTCTCAGATGCCACTTGGCACTAGCTGCCAGAGTCATTAGCTTGGTGAGGAAAATGGTTTAACCAGACCATAGATAATCCTGGCTGAAGCGCAGGCCCAGCAAAGACAGCCTGGAATCACAGCTTTCTCTGTAATTATCACAAAGAGCACGGGATGAAAGAGACTTGTTTTTTTTCTTCGTTTTTTTAGAGGGGCTAAAAAAATAAATAAAAAATAAAAAAGCATAGGGCCGATATGAAAGTGCTATGTTTTACTCTCACTGTTTCTGGATGGAGGCATAATTACGGCCTTTTAAAATAGACTGGGTTCTTTTTTTCTTACTGTATTTTAATATTGTTCTCTGTAACAAGTGCATCATTCAGGTTATGGATGCCTTTTGTGAGATACAAAGAGGCTGAGGTAATTATGTTTATCTGAACTACTGGTGCTTTCGAATTCTCTCTCTTTTTTTTTGTCCGTGTAATTACTGATTATGTGATTCCTTGCTGAATGAGTGGACAACATTTTTGAGCCCCAGGTTCTTTGTTATGAGAAAGTTAATCATGTTTGTGATCAGCTGAAATTATACACAGGTCATTTGCCTTACTTCACAGACAACGCCAGCCGAAACACTCTCATTTTGCTTTTATGAATGCAGACATGCACACACAGATGAAGACAAGCTCTCTGTAAATCTCATTCCTCACCTTCTACCCCATCACAGTCAGCTTCACGTCCATCCATCGCAGCTTGGCTATTTACTGTAAGGTGCAGGACAATACAGGAGGAATATAAACACAGACCTGACCATTTCTGAGGCTTCATACTATACACTGGAGAGCATAATACCACAACGCTCCCATTATCCTCAGTGGTACACGGATTGTGGCTACCTCGAGACAAAAACAAACCCTGGACTCCCAAAGAATGACCTAAGCCACACCTGTTTGTTAGAGAGAGTTAATGGTCGCCTCTACTCCCCCTGAGAAACCACAGTCTTGGCAGGTCCTTTTGCTTCAGCTGAATGTGGCGCAACTGATTTGGCCTTTATCTGGGATGTGGAGAACATTGTCAGTGGACAGCATGCTGGGACCCAATCATACAGGCTTGCAGGTCAGCTAAAGGAGAGTTGGCCACGCATGACCACTTCATCAAGCCAGGCCAACACAGCCTCTGCACAGGGTGAAACCTCAAAATGCACAATGCTAGTCAGAAGAGTAGCAGACAAGGCTATTCAACTCAGTGCATCGATTTACGCGCTTGCAATCCAATGTTTTAGCCCCAATGATGGATACATACTTAACTTAAACAGTAAGTGTAAAGAAAAGATGATGTACTCTCTGTATGGCAAACATTTGTTTACTGCAATTTTTCTATACACAAATCATTTCAATGATGCACAGAGTACAGCAAAACATTTAGAGTCATTTAGAGGTCTGAGTAATGCTGCTGCTAAGAGTAGACAGTTCCATCACGGAAATCAAATGAACCCTCGGTGAAAACACGCTGCAGAAGTTAAACATCAACCAGTGAGGTATTTTTTTGTTGTTGCTGTGTTTCTATGAAACTGGTGTTCATGAAGTGTGTGGATGAGAGGGGGTAATTTGGCGTCTCTTTTTGGAGGAAATCCACCTCAGCCTCTCTTTAGCTCACAATTGAGCGTGATTAGGAGTGGGTGGTCAAATGGGTGTCCTTTTCTCTGAGGACAGCGAGTCCGTCGGCTGATGGGTGGATTGTCACTGTGGCTCATAAATGACGTAGCGCAGCGAAACTAAAAAAGCAAACAAATAAGAGGTCAAGTGGAACATATTTTATGCAAACTGTCAAGGCCAAGTGATTTCCCCTTAAAGCTCTGCTACCGTGGAACAGTGGATGAACTGTCCTCCAACAATCTCATACTCAGGGGGTGAAAGCATGGTACATTACAAAATCTGTGTTTAATACACTGTAATGGCCTGACCTAAAATTTTCATTCATGTTTTCATGCTCTAGGTTCATGTGATGAAGGTGTAACCACAACCTCTATTATTCTTTAGATTAAACAGCAAATTGTTAATCCAAAAATAATTTCCTCTACTAAGTAGAGTGCATCTGATGATCTGGAACAAACATTGCACAAAGAAGTATTTTTATAATTCTGTATGATGAAAATATTGCATGTTTAACCTCCAGTGCTGTTGAAATCTGTACTCCACAAAGATATTGGGTGATGTTTGGAATAAAGCCTTTGTGAATTCTAAATATCAAAGCCCTCTATTTACCAGCGACAACAAAAAGACTGGCAGGAGGCTAAGCATCCAGTTGCCTCTCACAGAAAACACATCCCTACAGGATATTTTGGGACAGAATATTGTGCTGCATTTGGCAAATCATCAACTCAATGAGTAATTAAGGCCTCACATGAGGCAGAAACTAAATTTTCAGTATTTTTTTCAGTTATTTTTAATTTATGTTATATGTGTATGTGTGTGTGTGTGGGGGGGGGGGGTGGGATATGAAATAGAAAGAGAGTCAAACAAAATCAAGGCTAACAGCAACCTTTCATCTTAACTGGGCCACTTTGCAAATTGTCTTTATTTATTTACTTTCATCTCAGTCATAGGTAATTATAGTTATCAGCAGGCGACTTGGTTAAGTCTCAACACCTTCCTCCAGTAGCCTACAAGCTCCCTCCTTCTTGTCAAGCATAAGCATGCACTTTCAATGAATCAGCGCTTCTAATTAAGTACATTCTTGCATCGTTTATCTTCATCTCCTATGTTTTTGCTGCTCGACCATAGTTGGTTGATGTTACAAAAAGAAATGAGGTGGAAAAAGACAAATACAGGGCCAGGGTTATCATTTTGTTGTGAAATTATGTCAAATTTCATGAGAATGCAATTTTCTGCATCACATCAACAACACAGAAAATTTGAAGGAGAGAAATCAAAAATAAACACTGCACTTCACAAATTCTGCATTAAGCAAGTAAGAAACTGCAGATGGACTGTACATTACTGGCTCTTTTTCTTAAAGCTCAGCAGCTGGATTAGGTGGAGTGGGGGCTCTGGCATAGTGTGGCTTTGTGATCCTGCTGAGTCAGGTCTTAACATTCTCATGCTGACGCCCCGGCCGTGCTAGTGGTTGTCAACGGCTAGCCTGCAGCATCGCCTCCAGGGCCCTGAGCTGCCTTCTGCAGTCAGTCAGCAGCAGCAGCAGGGACTCAGTAATACCCCTCTGCTTGCTACAAAATGGCCTCTCTCCTTCACTACCCAAAAGCCAACCCCTCCTGCTTCTCCTCCTCCTCATCCAAAAAAAAAAAAAACAGGACATGAAATGAGTAATGCCCGGTAGATTGAATGATACTTTATTTGTTGCGGAGCCATCACGACGTGGACAAATGGTTGACTGTGGGTGATTGCTTTTTGACATTTACAAATGTGGCTGTCGGTGATGAAAGGCTGAAGTGCATTAGAGCTCTCAGCGGCTGCTCCATATCTTGCCATGACTGTCGCTGTAGCCACTCCTGCCACCGCGGCCACCGCCACCACCACGCTGAGATAATCTGGGTTCATCAGCTGAATATTCCTGCACTTACTTGGCCTCTCCACACCCGACCTCCGCCTGGCGCATGCTTTAATAATGGATTTGGATATCTCCACGTAAAACCCTTCTGGTAATGCAGCAGTGGGGGGAAAGTCAGGGGCAAAGTACAAAAGGTTAGACTGCCAACAGATGGCCACTCCTCAGTAGCCGTGCAAACACACACCAGCCCTCACCGATTGCTGGGTGGCTGGACAGAATAAGGACAAAAGCTCTCTCACTCTCTCTCTCCCTCTCTCTCTCTCTTTCTCTCTCTCTCTCTCTCTCTCTCCCTCGTCCCTAGGTTCAAATAAGACGAGGAAGTTTTAATGTTTCCTAGAAAAACTAAACAAAAAAAAGGTCCGTGGCAGCACTTGCAGTTGTCACCTGACTTCTGGCTGAAAAATATAGAAGTGGCAAGCAGGCTGTCAATATCTCGCCGACATGGTAATAGGAACACTAACATAACACTTTGTCTCAGCAGCTGATCAATTGGAAACGAGCAAACATAAGCAACATCGGCAGAGGCGAGAGCGGGCCTCACAGGCCTAAATCAGACAGACATCTTCGATGGGGCCGGGAGAGGCTAATCTACCCCATTAAATCAGGCAGAGGGAAACCGCAGCTCAGCTGATTCACCTCAGGAGAAGCATTCTGTTCTGTCTTGAAATGGCTAATGTTTTAAGGCTGAAGCAAATCTATAAAGTGTTACAGATTTTGTTGGGACTGCAAGTGGCAAGTCATTGTAATATTGAAGTTAGTTTGCTGTTTTGGGATTCTGTTTTGTTTCGTTTTTATAATAATCTGAAAATTTGTCACAGATCGCAGTGTCACTAAGGTGTTTGGATAAATCACAACCACACAAAAAAAGGAATTGGAAACCTAACCCACTGCTGGCACTTAATCTAAGATTTTCATACCAGCACCTTTTTTTTCCAGATAGTCTAAAAATTGACAAAGAATTAGCACTACCTGTGATTCCTCCACTGCAGACGCATAAGTACCCACCAAAAGAAAGTTGCATAGCTTTGCTATCTAAAACCTTACCTGATAACTAATGTTGGTTTAAATCTAACAAAGGGTTACATTTTTACCCTTTCAACATTACTTGGGTCTGTGTTTGTCAATGTCAGTGCGTAAGATATCTATCTCTAGTCATTTGTCACAGTGAAATACACAGAGACAACACACATGCTCAGATATCTGGGGAAAAGGAGAAACAAAAGGAAAAATTTACTTTCCATTTTACTTGTGGAAATCTATCTATAAATCCAGGAATCTCTGTGTGTCTGTCAGTCAGTCTGTCTAGGGCGTATCTCCCTGACAGTAGTTACGTTAGTTATGAGATTTCGCATGTAGCTTACGCATGTCATGAACCTGTGCGTCCTTGATTTTGAAGATTTTTGAATTCATAGTTCGCGAGATATTTGTATTTTACCGTTTCCCGTAGGCACTATGGGTTATCGTTTCCCGTAGCAAGTCCCACTGACCGACTGTGCACCAAAATGACGTCACAATCAAACAAGCTACGTCAATTTTTGCAACAAGACAATTAAGTGGCTTATTATTTACACATACTGGAACAAGAAAACACAGACTACATACGGCAGTGAAACAAGGTGAGTTTCCTATAGATCAAACATGGTCTGAATGGAAACCATAGGGGACCATCATACCTTTCAGAGTATAATGAATGGTAAACTGTTATTGGTTACCAAGGGTCTTACATTAAAGTGTTCTCAGAGATTCTAGCCCCGGATCTCAAAATAATGATATTTAAAAAGTGCCCCGTATTATTCTGATAATTCAATACAGACTTCGAAAATAATATGACATCGTTGATCAAAGTCCAACCGCACCCCGTCAATGGACATATGCTTAATCTATCTACGAGACAGCAAGGGAAAATAAACGACGATTAGTAAAACGGTGAAACTTTTAAAATGCGTCTAAACGGTTCTCATAAACGTGCCAATGCGTTTGAAATGAAAAACCACGATACACAATGCTCAAAGCTGATAGTACAGTACAAGTTGTACAAGTACAGTACAAGTTGTACACATTCTTAAAGCATTTAGTGACATATGACATTTAGTTTATAGTTTAGACAGCAACATTGACATCTATATTCAACTGCATCCACTACATAATCTCAAACTTTATTTGTTGGTATATCTCCAAAAAGGCTAACATTTCTTAATGAAAAGGAAACATGCATCACAATAATACTTCAGTGTAACCTGTGCCTATGTGGAGTGCAAATATGTCTTGCTATTACACTACCCAACAGCTACACCTGCTAACACTACAGAATGCATAATTCCTACGGGCACTGCACTAGTGCTTTCTAATTCCCTGAAAGATTCCAATTGCAATGCATCCATTTCCACCAATTTCCGCCTACCAAATTTGCGAATTTCAAATTTGTTAAGGGTTTTCCGATTCATCAAACCGTCTCAAAGTTACAAGTTAATCAAATTTGAAGCCATGTTCAATGATGACATTATGGCCAATATCTTCTGATGCAAAGGTCCAAACATAACCAAACATGGTACACACAATTGATCCAGTAGCCCCTGCTGCCAAATCTCGGGAATTTCTGTTCAATAGGGGCGCAACAAACGTGTGGCAATATCTTAATATTGACATTTTGTATACTTACTGGCCTCATTTGCTCACATTTCCTGAAGTGCCAATTGGCTCGCTAATCAAAAAAGCCATTCAAATTTCAGCAGTCAATATTTGTCAGTGTAAATGGCCATTCATAGAAGCTACGTTCCACATATGAAACAAATCAGCCACATCAGGGGTGCTGTTATAAGTAGGGATGGGTATCGTTTTTTTTCTTTTCGATACCGGTACTTAACCGATACTTTTAAAACGATACCGGTGCCTAAACGGTGCCAGAACCGATACTTTAATTAAAGACATTAAAGGCTTATTTATTGCCAAGGCAAATAGTTTTCTTCAAATGTAACAATATATTAACTGTTTAAGGTATACTATAAATAAAAGTAAATACAAAACACTTGGCTTCAGACCTTTTAACTTCAAACTATGAACAATTAACTTTTAACAACTGTTTACAGTATACTTAAATAAATACAAAACACACTCTGTACACACACTTTTTTGCAGAAATATGAACATATTTGCCTTCAGAGTAAAAAAAATATTATTTTGTTTGCATTTATTTAAACCCAGTGGTTTCGTGAATGTGTACTGCCCCTTTAAGAGTTTAGGTTTAGGGCTTCTGGCATTTCCGTTTAGTCTTCAATCTGCGAATCACACTTTCGATCGTTCAGCTTTCGGCATTTTCTCCGTTATATTGATGGCTAGCTCTGTTAGTGCTTGCTCTGTGCAAGGCTGCCTGCTCTTCGCTGTCATCAGACTGTTGCAATGTTATTGTAGCGTCCGAGTTAGTGCTCTCTTAAGAACTCACACTGAGAAGGAATATCTTTGGATGAGACGGTAGCTCTCCGTTTAATAAAGCGTATCCAACTTCTGCTTAGAACAACCACACTTATCTTGAAACCGAAACTACACACAAGTCAACCCATTACCATGGCAACTCTTCAACACAAATCCCGTTTCCACTAGTCCCATATGGAATGCTACATTATCACCAATGAGCGTCAGCGACACAGGCGAGAGTCTATACATTGGGAGATATTCGGGTAAATAAAAACAGGGGCAATTTTCCATCACTGATTTTGCATTAATTTTGCATTAATATGACCCGGAACTTGATGTCTTTTGTCAGTGTCTGTTAATCATGGCTACCGTTGATGAAGTTGGACATTTAATACATGAAATGAGGCAAAGCGGCATGCTGACATTTCAGAAAGACTAGTCGCTGAATTTGGTTTGCAGAGAGGCTTATCAGAAAGAAGTATTCGGCGATACTGCTCCGAGCATGATTTGTTGAGGCGTCCTCTGTCAAGCGACCGATTGGAGGTAGAGGTGGCTTGCGCGATTCTTGAGGTAGGTTAGTAGCCTGGGCGAAAGCCGACTGCGCGGAGCCAAAATGTAATGATGGGCAAATTAAGTTTTGTTGAAGCTCAGATCCATATAGGCATATTGTTTCAAAAAATGGGTTAGTAGGCTACTTGAAGTGTCAGGGCCCTCTCATGTTTGCAATTAAATGCACCACCCAATTCGACAAGACGTGACATCCTACCCCCGAAAATATTGGACTGAGCTCAAACTTTTGCACACTATACTTGCATACATTTGACATTTTACGCACTTTGTGTTTTTTGGTGATCAGAATAAAGTGTTCCTGAACATCCTCTTCTCCTTATTTTTCATAAATTATGATGATGATGTGTGTGTACCTAACCTACTACTGCTCTATTAATGAAGATGGACGTAATGCAGTCAATCTAGCCTTTTCCCGTCTGTTGACATAAGTATGTATGATTGACTGTGATGTATTCTGTACTGTTTATCTGTTCCACACCACAAGGGGGTGTTATCAATTTGATAAGAGATGTGATATGATTGGTGACGTCATGCCCCCTATAAATATGAATGTTCTGGACTTGATCATTCTCTTGGCCCGCTCCCAACATGAAGGCTGGAAGAGCAGTTTCGTTATTCACTATAAAATGAATATGCCTTGAGGCTGAAGAGTAAAACTCGTCTCATCTACTTTTCTGTTGTTGCACTGTTGGACTCCTGCTGTCTTTAGTAGTGCTCCTGCTAACCGTCCATGAGAAATGTACTGCGTATTCGGCAGTGGGTTAGGCCTATTTATCCTTTGAAATAAGTTATATCTCATGTCATGTGTATGTGAACACTTAGGCCTATGACCCGTGGGTCTTATGTCTGCTAGCGTTTTGGAGTGCGCGCACCCAGTATAAACAGGTGCCGGACTAAACGCGATCGAACAAAAGAAGAAAAAGGTCCGCACACTGTTCTGCTCCCAGTTTATTATACACAACGTTTCGACCAGTCTGGTCTTCGTCAGGTGTAGGTGTGAGTTTGTGTTTCTGACAGTTCTTTTAATTTTTAAGTTTTAAAGACTCTCAATCAGGGGCGGGCGCAGTGCGCCGATGAATGACACCTGAAAAATCCTCCCAACCTTCACCACAGTTAAATCATCCTCCCGGATCCTCACTCTCTTTGGCCCTCTAAATAGTGTAAACGACGGGCAATGATTGGACTCCATGATTGATTGATGATGAATGAATGAATGAATGAATGAATGAATGAATGAATGAATGAATGAATGAATGAATGAATGAATGTCAATGTCAATGAATGAATGTCATCATTTTCGTACTCCGAGACGGGAGACGGCTCGTTATCCGTTTTCCATTTCCTGGTTTTAAAACGAAAATCGATTGGCCAGAAGAACCACGGACCGAGATGGAGCAGTTTTATATGTGCCCCACGAAATCTGTTAGCAACCCAAAAAAAGTATACAGATCGTACTCAGAAAGATCTACGCCACTAACGTGACTTCTCGTTAGCTATCGCTAGTTTTGTTAAATTATTTATTTAAAAAAAAATAAAAAATAATCGGCTCAGGCACCGAAAGGAAGCACCGAAATCTGCGTTGCATTTCGGTCCGGGTAGGTAGCGGTTGTATGGAACCGGTGCCGTATTGGTACCGGTTCTCGGTACCCAACCCTAGTTATAAGCACACACGTTTTAGCTCATAGCTTGGGATCCAAATGGTTTGGAACAAAACCTATTCCCTCAGATTGATTATAAGATCCTAAATGAAATGATCCCATTCCTGCCAATATCTTACAATTTCCCTCTATTGAAATTTCATGAAAAGGGCGGGAAAACGAACTCATCTGATGCCACTCATCTGCTCATCATGAAATTTGGTGTATATCATCTCCAGACCATCCTGACAAAAAGTTGTTTAGATACATTTTATTCATCAAATCATTTAAAATCATTTCAAGTTATGGGTCAAAACCAGTGGTGTAATGTAGATATGACGGGCCCAGGTGCAGGCTATTAGGACGGGCCCTAGTCAGTGGCGTAAGGCAGTGGTTCCCAAACATTTTACAGTCCTTTTTTCATGTTTGTAACCGCTGCCACGCCCCTCCCCCTGCACACATATTCTGCCTTTAACACTTGAAACTGTCATGGTAGGTCACTAGCCTCCCTGTAGTTTTTTTTGGCAATGCCACTTGGCTATTCAGACTATTTAGATTGACATAAATATGTCAATGGGCCCCGGCTACGAGCCCCCAAGACCTGCAGGCCCAGGTGTGACTGCACCTGCTGCACCCCCTATAGTTACGCCCCTGGTCAAAACTATTTGAAGGCATGGCTTATAATGACTCTGTGGCCACTATCTTGTGATATAAAGGTGCAAACTTTACAAAATGTGACACTTCGAATCACTACACCATACACCATACTCTGGACGCACACCAACTTTTCAAAAGTTTAAAATTTGCCGTGCTTATACTTGGCTACATTACATTTGACATCTTTTAAAGTTCACCTCCTTCAACAAAATGGCCACCAACGGCAAATACATTTCAGCCTGTGTGAAAGGCCAATCTTAGTGACATTTTGTAGCCTCTTTCAGAATGGCATATAGCCAATATCAAACAAATCAGCCATAAGATGTCGCTACAACAAGCTACAAGATGGTTCCCTCTGCTTCTCTGGCATGGTTTTGAAAATAATTTCGCCTTTAAATTCTATAACATTTACATATATAATCAAAATGGTCCTCTTTGACCTGTTGAAGCATTTAAATCATTTAACCTTTTGCCACTATACTTCAACATGTGTCCCCAACCACTCTGCAGGGAAAAGAAAAAAGATGTCATCCTATTGGAGATTATCTGGTCCGGATCTTGTGAGGCTCAAGCCCAAAGTCAGACACTGTCCAGCTAGGAAACGGAACAGGCTGTACCGGCCAGGATACCTGTTTTGGTTCAGGCCAGGGTTTTATTCTGAATCTCTGAGAGATTTGTGTAGATTTGGGGTTAAATCAAATGATTGAGCCATTTGGAGCTGGCGTTGATGGCATTGAGTAGAGCGCTTTCATCTAACTCGCTCAGTTGGAACTGCAAATGAAAATGTCAGAAAGAACGAAGAAAGAAATGAAAAAAAAGAGAGGAATAAAAGAGAGGTACACTGACAGGCCCTTAGAGAAGGGCTTATTCTCAGACAAAGTGGCCAATAAAAATGGGACAATATGTCTGGGTAGTGAGCGGTGTCTCGTTTTGCCATTCTCACACATGCTTTGGTGTGCACTCTAAATCATTTTCACTTATCCTTCTCCCTCATTGTGGGAAAAATGCAGTCTATATCTAAATCAAACCGCTGGGGTTTATTCAAGGATAGGACTTTTGTGTTTGAAATGAAAATGAAGAAAAGCATTTTCTGACATGGTGCTGACAGTTCAAAACACTCCCTTGCTTGTTATTTAAAGGGGTAAAGAAAACTGAGCCCTAAACAAAGAAGGGAACCAGATCAGTCTTAACCAGGGTAAAGCCTAACAACATGGAATACATGAGTGTCAATTTCTGGGCATCATCCTATGTCTATAGTGCAGAGCTCAGAGAGAAGTAGTTTCTTAGAGTTGCTCTCACAGTTACAAAATTGATTTGTTTTTTGTGGATTATTTGGTGTTTTCCATGCTTCTGTATTCTGTGAAACACATTTGTGGATACATTTTTTTGTGTTTGTAAAGACTGTTTATGTTAAGGTGTTTGAAGAGAGAACACTGTGAAAGCATTTTGCAAATATACATGACTTAAAGAGAGTTGAAGTTGTATTTACAAAAGCACCATCGGTGTCACATTAATGGGAGTCTCAGCACACAAAGGAACAGGGCTGAAGGTAATTTGGTGTTTTGGCAAGTGGTGTCATTCAAAAAATAACCCTTATTTCTACCATAACAATTTGGAATTTAAAACTAAGCAAAGTTGCACTGGGAGAGAGAGAGAGAAAGAGAGAGAGAAAGAGAGAGGGAGAAGAGGTTGGTGGTTGGTGTGAATAAATTAATCTGTTAGGAAACTGGTTTTGGGAGGATAACTTGATGTGGTTATTTCAGACTGGCCACAGGAGCCGCAGATTGGTGAAGGGCAAGGCAAGGTTGGCACCAGATTAAAGGCAAGGCGAACAATCCTGGAGAAAAGGCTGCCTCGTGCTGCGGCAGAAGAAGAAGGGGGAGGATGAGGAAGAAGCAGATAGGGGCTTTGGAGTGGTTAGGGAGAGGAGGGATGATGAGGCTGTCACCCTCTTTGGCTGGAGATAAGAGAAGAGAGTGACTGTCAGCACTTCCAAAACCTCCACTCTTTTGTGTGTGGAATGAGAAGCTAAACTCTCGCGCATATTCAAAAGTAGGCGTCATTTAACTCCTAGCTGTCATAACTTCTAACTGGGTTAGAGGAGCTCTTGGGGAAAGAAGCAAGAAAAAAGATTCCCTTGATTGGCCCCTGTGCCTTTCTGCAGGTACTTTATTGTCATTGAGGCCCTATTGCTTCTCTGATGGCCTTTTTCCATTTAAGACCAGCCGGCCAAAGGCTTTTTGTCAGGCGTAAACACCAGTGAATAGCCTCGGTCTTCTGTTTTCATTAGGAGTGGTCATTTTGGGGACGATCACAAACAGAGAACATCAACTCTAGAAACATCAAAACAGTGCTTAGCAGTATGCAACCTAAACTAACTCTACTCATCATGTTTTAAATGTACCCGGTTTTATTGTTGTATTGTATTCCCTTCCTAAAGTGCGTAGTACAGGCCTGATTCGGCCCCGCCCCACTACAGGATTGAACTGGGGGAATTTGGGCCATGACCATGGCCATGGTCCAGACTCGGAGATGGAAACAGCATCATTCTGAGGCTTTTCCCCAGACCCTGCTGGTTTTACCCCATAGTGGAAATGCACCACCAGACATCCTCCAAGACTTCCATGTCACTGTGAAAGTGCAGCAGTGGATATGACTAAGACCATGTGGAGTGATGGGTTGAATTAAAATCCTTTAGCTCCGCGGGGAGTACACTGCCCTCTCTTCCCAGATGCCCTTCAGCTCAATGGACTCAGAGGTCAGCCACTCATTTTTTTATTTAATTTTTTGTCTAAAAATCTATTATAAAACCTATCTCTCTTCACACAATGTGCTATACCCACCGGAGAAGAGGGGACTTTGTGTTAATTGTTTCTCCTAAAGCCACAATGCTGACCCAGTTATCAGCACTCCAGGACGCGGCTAACCAGGGTTTGTGGGAGTACAAAAAAAAAGGAGCACTGATCGATCCCAATGAGGACTTTGGTGGTGCGGTGGGATAATGTGGGGGAGTTTGGGATTTGAGTTGGGGCAATATAAACGACTGTTCATTTCGACGATAATGAAATTGGTCTGCAGCTACAGCAATGGACTCCCTGCTTTTTGAGAGCTTTTATATAAAACATTTATAGACTCTGATTTCCAAACATCTGTTGAGCTAACGGTATCAAATGACCAGAGCTTTAATTAAGAGAGTTTAAAATCTTCTTGTATTTTTTCAGATATATCCCTATCATATAATTTGGCCACATCAGGTAATGAAAGCAAAAGGAGAAATGGGCTATTTTGTGTTGCGTCAATTCACATCCGAGTTCCAAGACTTTATTGTACGCAGACTAAAAATTAATGCTTCCAGCATTGAATCACCACAAGTGATTAGTGGCCTCCAAGTCTTTTAGCTACAGAGTATTATACTGCTTATTCAACTTGTTGTTCCCTGCTGGTAAATCTTTGGACGTGTGATTCAGTGCCCAGCATGAGCCTTCAAAACTCCTTCACTAGAATCAACTAAGAACTCAGAGTGCTCGTTACAATTGTCCCCTTCCCAAGCCACAGCAAATCTTTTCAGTTGAAGGGCAAATTCACATTTCCAAATGGTATTTCTGTCAGAAATCATTGCAGCATAAGATAAATTGTAATTTCTCTACCTGGTACAAACACTGTATCTTTGTGTCCTTGAAACATGTTCAACACAGGTATAGACAAAAAGTAGTGATTTTTTTATTTGTTTTTATTTTAAACATACCATCAGATAACCCTGTGGTCTTTCTCTGGTAGGAGAGAGGATGAGTCCCCATCACCCCTAGGCTACATACGTAGGCAAGGGCAGGCTTGCTGAGAATGACTACACTTAACTGGATTGAGTGCAATACTGCAGGCACTTCCTCGTTGTATAGGTTGTACTTCAATCTCTTGACCTCGAAGGCATCAGATCTTTGACAAACAGAGACATACATTTTAAAAGCTCAAGTGCAGGAGTGGGAGAGTGGAAATATTTGTACAATATAGCCACCCCCTGACAGCTCTTTTTTTGCCCTCCATGAAAACCAAATGATCCATCCCAGGAGAACTGCAATCTGCCAACAAGCACTACATCCAAAGAAGCTGGCAAGGCATCTTTTCTGTGGGTTGGTGCGTTCTATTTTCTTTGCCCGCTTTGTGCCGCAAAGGCCTAGTTAGGTCCCTTCCACTTATCTCTAGTGAGAATTCCATTTTTTTCTTGTTTTTACTCTTCCCAGAAGGAACTCACTTTGTTGTATTTATGCAGGGGCTAGAACTAAGTCGCCGCTGGCATGGGAATCTCATTCCCCCTTCTAATGCAAATGTCACTATCAGCCTCTGATCCAGGCCTAATCGCAGAGTAATCACTTTCATGTTTGATCATTCAGTGATAGCAAAATGGATTTAGAAAATCTGCGGAGGAACCACTTTGGGGACTGCCAGTTGTCCTGAAGTTACTAGAGCTTTTGTGCATTGTGGGAGAGGGCGCCAGGCTATATCATTACATTACTACATTAAAAAAACCTATAAATAAAAAAAGCCTCCAGTTCAGTTGAGAGCATAGTCTGTGATGGCTCCTCGGAACAGCTTTACATAGAGCATGGAGGAAGTGCCTACTCAGGTGCTGCTGGGAAGTCTTTCTAAATGTGATACAGGGCTCAGCGGGAGCCTTCAAAAGTGCTTCTCTAGAATCAACCAAGAACTCAAGAAATGACTCACTAGTTCACCCTGTCGGGCCAATAGAATTGTTGTGTTGTCCAATCACAGCAAGTAGTGGTGGAGTGCTTTATATTGTGCTTTCAAAATGTGGAAAAAACATCTACACATGAATAAGTCTTAAAATAAGATAGATCTTTCGTTTATTAGAAAGGGGCTGGAAAAATGTATTTGAATGTGAATTAACCATAAACACTGTTGGGTTTATGAATTTAGCCATGTTACACTTTGGATGTAAGATTTTACCATTTTTGCAGAACGGCAATTAGTTGTTTGAAGTCCTTGTTTTTGGGTTAACCTTTTCTGAGGTTCTGAGGGACTCGTTTGTAATGCCCAGCATGTATGAGTTTTTCATCGTTTTGAAATGACTGTTACACACCCCCACACACACACAAACACACACCCACTCTCTCACACGCACACACACATGCACACACAGAACGAGAGAGAGTAAACAGACACATTCCTCTCTCTCTCTGCCTGATACACACACACACACACACACACACACACACAGATACATTTAAACACACACAGAGAGCAGACACAAATGCGAACACACAGAGATGACTAGCACATGCAGTGTCTGAACTGTAACAGATGGGTCTTCAAACACGTCCCTGCAGTCCCACACTCTGAATGACCTCACTTATTTATGCTGTACCAGTCTCCAGAGAACAGAGGTGCTTTACATGTCCACTCAAGCATGCTGGACATACATCTGTAGGTCATCCACCTGGACATCCACTAAGTTACACAATGCCACCCAGCAACACTGTCCTATATCAACAAGCTAATTCACTTTGTCCTTGGACTGGAAATTATCTTTTATAAACTGCTACTGATTAGAAAAGAGCTCAACACTCAAGTTTCAGAGCACTAGAATCTCATGTTTTTTTAGTTCAGAGGAAAAGCCAGCATTCATACTAAGAACTGCAGAGAAGACCTTGAAAGAGACTAATTAGGAATTCCCAAAGGACAATAACCATTTCAAATGTGTGTCTTAAACATAGATAACACAATCCTACTCCAATCTCACTAATAGTGATTTCCTTTTTTTCCAAGCCTTGGAACGAAGCTAAACTTCGACAGTTCAGGGTACCAACCTCATTTTGCAGTTCTGCAGTTTAACAATAAGCAGATAGAAGTTGGCGGAATCACACAGAGCAATGGCCTGATTATGATGGGACAATATTGCGTAGCTGTGATATGGGCGAGTTACAAAAATGCTCAATTGAGTGTAAATATCGGTGAATATCAAACAATTACTCGGACCATTAAATAAGGCCTCATCATTAGTGTCGTGTTATTGCCCACACAGCTCTTCTGGGTATATTTTAAAATGAAGGCCGATTAGCTGCTGTATATGTGACTGCATTTGTGGTGGTGAGTAGAGAGGTTGAATTCTGGGCATAAAATAGATTGACTATATATATTTATTATACCAGTATTAATATGTATGTTTTGGTCATCTATTATCTGTGTGTCAATCAATCAATCGGTCAATCTGATTGTCTACTGTATCTAGCCATCCACCTATCAGGGGAAAGGGAGGTATTCTTACTCCTTGCCATTTTATCAGTCAAATACCAGAACTGACTTTTAAAGGCTTACAATGGATACAACGTTGGGTCAAGTCAGGTCAGGCTAGAAGAAGCTGCCTCAATGTGTGTGGTAAAGTCTTTTACTCCTTGTCCATCTTTCTCTCACACCACGCAGGGTATATTATCTCTGTCAGCGGTGTGATTCAAGACTACCCGTGTATATTTAGCTGCCATGCGTAAAGAATGTGGAGGGGACTTAAGTGAGCTGTGAGATTTCACAATGAGACAAACGCACAGATGAGGCTGAGAGCGGTGGGATGCAAGACACACAGAAAAGCCCCACGGGGGAGTGCTGTGTGTACACTGAGCGAGCGAACAGCATTCTCGCCTTCCACTAGGACCTACAATCCCGTTGCCTCGGCAACTAGGCAGAGGCAGAGCTGTAAAAAAAAAAGAAAGAGAGGGAGTGAGAGAAAGAAAAGAGGCTGAGGGAACTTTGCGGATTGTGATGCACAGCAGCGGTGGAGCATGCCTGTGTACCTTCCTCTGCTAGCCTCTCAAACCTCCCTCTCTCTCTCTCTCCTTTTCCTTCTCTCTCTTTATCCACTCAGAAAAAAACCAGGATTAGTATCCACAGGACTTCTGGGTCAAGAGCCGCTCTCTTTCCCATGCTGTGGTGACATAGTAGCAGCCAGTGTCTGACTCACAGGTCCCCAAAAAACAGCGCTAACAGCGCTAACTTGGACCAGCTCCAACCAGCAGCGCTATCTGGAAGTGACATTCTCATGCCAACACAACTTTATTTGCATACTGCGATCATGTCCCTCAGTGTCAATAGCTTTAATGGGATTTGCCAGGATATGGGCAACAACCCTAGACGTGTGTTTATGTGTGCATGTGTGTGTGTGTGTATGTGTGTGTGTGTGTGTGTGTGTGTGTGTGTGTGTGTGTGTGTGTGTGTGTGTGTGTGTATGTGTGTGTGTGTGACGGATCAACAGTGTAGGCAGCATTACTGGAAAGACCAATTATTGTCCCAGGATGGCTCTGGGAAAAAATTACTTTGGAAGGCTTAAAAGCTTTAGGTGGCCAGCAATTCCGTCCTATGACCAACAATGTGCACACTGCAATTTATGTGAAATAAAGCATTCAGTTCAAACAAGGAAACCAGTAGTGTGTTCAACGTTTGTAGGCCCAGGAAATTATACCTATTTTTTTCAGAAATGGCTTTGGCAAACAAGGCCTGTCAGACCTTGAGTCAGACTCTACTGCTGTGTGTGTTTTGGAGTTTGTTTGAACTTTGTTTCTGTCGCCTTATGCTGCAGATAGTGCAGCTGGCTGTAACAGTGATACTTTGCGAACAAGATGACAGAAAAAAAATGAAACTCCTCCACCTCAAACAACGTTTGAACCTTGAGCTAAAAGACCTCTACTTTTCTCATTAAATTGATTGATTTTTTATTTTATATTTTTTTTTACCATGTGTGCATGAGTCACTGACTTAAAATCTTTACACTACAGCATGTCCATGGAGACGTATTAAGGCACATTCTTGGAACAAAGAAAAATGGTAGTTAAGAGGGAAAATTGATTTGCCACTGAATCGCTGATGAAATGATAAAACAGTGAGAGGGAGCAAGCCAAGGTCTTCAATCTATCTGAACTGCTTGACTTGTCACACCAATTTAACCTTCATTTCAATATCTGAGCTCTTTCAGAAGCTAGTTGTCTTTCATCTGGTATTGCCATTAGTGAATGAGAAATCATTCAGCCAGGCAGTTTGGGATCCTTGTCCAAGGCAAAGCTTGACAAGATCAAATCATGTGTTTTTCAATTCACCCTAGACTCGTCTTTCATAATTAGCACAGCTTCTGATTACTCACTGAGCCTCTCATAGATGTTGCTCTAGTCCAAGGTTAAATTCAATTTTATTTTGACAATATCTGTATTCAATCTGAATTTCTAATTAGATTTAGTAAGTTTCATCAGTGTTTTATCTTAGTTTCAGTTTATTGATATATATAATAGCTTTCTCAAATTAATTTTTATTTTGACGATATGTGTATTCAATCTGAATTTCTAATTAGATTTTTTCATCAGTGTTTTATCTTAGTTTCAGTTTATTTTTCATGACTCATTTTTATTTTGTTTAAGTTATAGTTATATTATAGTTTAGTAATTATTTTTAATATTTATAATTTAGTTAAGGACAAAAGGTGTCAAGGATTAGTGCGGTGAGAAAAAATATCTTTATATCATTAGTAGGGTTTTTATGGTCAACCCTACCAGTATAGTTATCTAAAACCCACTAAATAACTCACAGGTTGTTACATTCATCTCTCACATTCTGTCTCACTACATCCTTTTAAAGAATTTGTATTCACGTCGACTGCAACTTATAAGGTGAACTTTAAGATTCAGGGCTTTTTTCCTGATTGATAATGATTAATCACAACTGGTTAAATATAAGGCAAAAGGCCATGTTGATTTACAGCATCGGAAGCAAACCACGTAAATACATAACAAAAACAAATGTATTCAAAACTGTAGAACAGAAATATGGTACAAACATTTGAAAGAAAAATTGATCCACTCCAACTGTAAGAGAACACAAAGGAACATGGCGGATAAAAGTAGCCATTCCCCTCACCATCACCAGCCCAATTCAGGACTTCTCCCTTGTTCTTCTTCCACTACCGTGCCTACTGCTACATGTCTCTGTGAAAGGCACTTAGACGGGGGAACAAGGGGTGCGCTTCCTCCAGACATACCCCTTGACATCAAAGCACTTCGCTGTGATGAGAGCAATAATGTGCCAGAGTGTTCAAGCCACATATGGTCCAAAGATGGGTCAATGGCAAATTGGCTTCTCCCTGAGAAGAAATAAAAATAGGGGCTCTAGGCCGGCATGGTCGGTTGACTAGCTGGCTCAGATGGCAGGCGAGCCGGCGGGAGGGTGAGTGTCACCTGAGAGAGCTGTCAGTAAGAGCAGGGTTGCTCCGGTAATGAGTTGTTGGGGAGTTAACCGGCGGAGATTAAAGCAGACACACACCGGCACTCAACAGGCAGTCAGGCGGAACAAACCCCCCCCCCCCCCCCCCCCACCCCCCCCCACCCCGCTGCGCACATGCGAGCCGTCACAGCGATGCACTGGGCACCTGCGGGGGGACGGCGCCGGGGATTGCTCTTCATTAGAATGACATAATCAGAACAAGCACAGAGTGAGGTGCACTGCCAGACGCTGCACTGAGGCGGCGTCTCCAGCGGCCCCCTTCCCCGGGATCTCAGGCGCCACAATGCACCCGCTAACATAATACATGATGTCTTCAACGTGATAAGAGATTCTCCTCTCGTTATTTATAGGCCACCAGAAAGGCATTTTAACATGCCAAATGGCAGCTTGATGGAATTACAGTACACAGCCAAGGTGCCTAATCCTGAGCCCATTCAGGGAGGCACACAGGGAGGGGAGCACACTGCATAGAGGAAATGCATTTATGAAGTCCTGAGAGTAATATTGTTTACACTTTGGATGATTTTATGTTTGCTTTACCAGGCATTTGCAGACCTTCTTGACGCGCTAGACAAATGGCTCTGATAATGGAGTACCTCTCTCTCTCTCTCTCTCTCTCTCTCTTTCTCTCTCTCTCTCTCTGCCTCTCTCTCTCTCTCTCCATTATTTTAACAATGGGGTATTATGGCCTCAAACTATTAGACTTTCTAGAATATTTAACCCCAGGAAATATCTTCAGCTGTGGTTTTAATGATGGACTGATATTTAGGGCCTGCAAATAAAAATGCATCTGCCTCTAGAGATTTATGACATTGCGAGCATCAAGTCACCTCCACATCTTATTTGCATGTTTCAAGAGGAGATTTTTGCATAAATAAACAGAATAAAGTAAGCATGGTATTAATATATAACAACTAAGCTTTAGACATAAGCCCTGTGATAAAGTATATTTCCCCAACTGTTTTATGACCGCAACATGTCAATATACAAAATATGATTTAACTGAACTTACAACACAATAAAACATTTTATCACGACTTCCTTAACTGGCCTCAACAGGGGAAAAAAAAACCTGACTGTCAGAACTTTTGAAAGTTGTATTCCTCAACTGAAGAGATTCATTTCAAACTTAAAGATTGGCGTGAACTTTCAGCCTTGTTATGAAAAAAACAGCTGTTACGAAATGCAAAGCACTTCTTCAGTGTTCTTCGACTCCATTTCAGACCTGATAGCTGCTACGTGCAGCCACCTCGAGAGTGTTTCCGTGCGTGGCAATCTCTATTATCTTGAGTGGCTACGCCGAGGCCTAAGCTTTGCTGAGGATGTGCTTAGAGAAGCAGACCAGGCCCTGGTGTGCATTTCCAAATCCTAAAACAGAATCTGTCGAGATAAAGGTACATCGGTAATGAACAACCCATGGCTGCGATCTTTAATTCACAAAGCCTCCGTCTCGTCCACTTGGCTTGGATTAGATACGGCGATCCCTAAGGTGGATATCAACCCCGGTTACGTTTCAGTGTGGTGGGGGAAAAAATGAGAAGTCGACAGTTTAGTCAAATGAAAGGCAGAGATTAAAGACACTTTGACTGCCAAGCGTTGATAATTGATTAATAATGTATTAGCGTATGTAGTGAGGAATGGTCCGGGGGGAGACAGGGCCGTTTCTTATTACCACCTCTTGGTTTTTGATCAGCCGCCAATACTTGATAGCCGATGGCCTTGTTCTCTGTGGGCTTGCTCTTAACTGAGGCTGTCAATAGCTAAATAGCTGTGGTAATAAGGGCCGTGAAAGCTTCCACTCTTTCCAGATTCACCATTAAGGGAAAATGATTCTCATCAATGCCTATTCTTTGAACACACACACAAACACAGAAAAGCAATTTTTTAATGGCGGTAAACAACATTTGTTCAACATTTCCAATGATCCTTTTAAAAAAAAAATTCACCTCATTCTGAATCATTTGAATAGACAGATAAAGGATGAGGAATGCTGGGGACATTTGAAAAAAATAACAATACAAGTAAGCTAAAAAACGCCTATATTATCCAAACCCAAAGCACTTTGTCATTTTCCAACAAAGCTCTAAATTCAGACAAATTGACCGGAGGAAGGACTGTGCCCACTGTGTCCTGCTCTCAGACACCGAAACTAAAGATTGTCTAATACCTTCAGTGCAGACTTATTGAAATACAGTATATCAGTAGCACCTAATTTGTTAAAAGGGTTACGGGGAATGTTAATGGCACCTCACTGCACTTGAAGAAAGCAGTGCTCAGTCAAGCGTAACAGGGCAAAGTCTGGCAATAACAAACAGTTTCTTCAGATTCCAATCCCGATTCTATGAAACTGTCGGAGTCTTCAGCATGATGTATGGTTCAGTAGCTAATATGTAAAGTGCTATTAATCTCCCTTTGTCTTGTCTCAAAAGGTCAGCATTTGCAAAGAGGGGACTGTGGAGACTCGGAATTTCATGAAGTGCGAGGGACACAAGGTTGAATCAAAGGCAAATATAATGGCGGTTATCTGCCTCCATTACTCGGTTTGCAATTAAAATCCAACTCCGCCGGATGGTGCAGAGCAGGTGGAAGAATCCACAAAACGTGCCATAATTTTTATATCAGTCATTATTAGCACAAGCGTTATCTAGGCAATGTTGCTAATTCAAAAGCAGGTCCACGTCAAACCCCTCTGCTCAAACTCTGCTTTGGCACGTTCAGCACGTCTGAGGTTTAATCAAAAGACTCGACCTAAGAGGTGTGCTTAGGCCCAGCGGCCATTGTCATCACTGACATTCCAACCAGGCTCCCCACATCTCTGTGACCTCCTTTTTCCGAATTCGCTCTTATCCTTTTGTGTGTGTGTGTGTGTGTGTATGGAAGACAAAGAGATGTGGCTGGTTTAATTGTCTCCAGCTCACTGTGCTGGGTGAAGCACGTGTCCACTGGGGCTTCAGCAGGTATGGAGAGCCCAGATGTGAGTCATTAGTGCCGTGGCCAAGGCTGGCTGATTGGGAAAACAAAAAAACCTGCAGATCGCTCAGACACCAACACCATGGTGGTCTCACCTGCACCTGCAATGCCGTTTAAAAGAACAGCTCAACATAGAGCCATTTCAGCCATTCTACCATCTGACCCCACACCTTTACACCCATACATGTTCATGTGTGAAACCGAACAGAGGAGACTCGTGTTCATAAGTAGAAATAGCAGGCATGCCGCTAAGAAAGACTTCATACAGAAAAACATAAACATCCAGCAGACACACTCATGACTGCTGGATATGAGAGCGGGAGAGAGAGAGAGAGAGAGAGCGAGAGAGAGAGAAAGAGAGAGAGATGCACTAACACTGAAAAATAAAAACCACGAAAACCAGCAAAACTTGTGGAAAAGCTCAGAGGTCTAAGATACAACCACACCGCACATGCACCAAGTATACCAACTGCAAGGAAGAGAAACAAACAGCTTAATAATGAAAGAGATCGAGAAAGAGAGAGAGAGAGAGACAGAGAAAGAGAGAGAAAGAGAGAGTGAAAGAGCTTAACTGATCACTCACCCGATACCAGACAATCTCTCGCAGTCTCCCATCAGTTTTAAAGTTGCACTTCAGCGTCACCGTCTCGCCAATAACAACAGGTGGCAGAGGTTCAATGGTTACAGTCAAATATCCTGTTGAGCAGAGCATGACATTAATACCACATTATCTCTAACTGAAAACTAATTACACATTAGAGTCATAACAAGCTACATGTCTTCCCATGATATATTTATTCTTACACAACCTTCCACTTCAAGTTATGTAAGATAATTATAGGGTAAATTATTTAAAAATTGTAGCATCAGAGCTATTGTAGTTCAACTGTTAACTCTTCCAATGTTCAAAAAGTCAAACTGCAACTTAACGTATAACCAACACATAAAGTGAGAGAATGAGCAAGAATTAAGTGAAATAACAAGATATTTTACATTCAAAGTGTGGTATCCTAAATGATAATGTTTTTGGAATTTTTCTAAAAAGTTTGTTGTTTGTTGTTACCAGTTTACCCGAGTAGCATGAATCCTACTGTTTCCTTTCACTGTCTTTGAACTTTTAAGGCACAGTTCTTAAGCCCAGAGGCCAAGGTTTGACAGCACATAACCATTCAAGTGAGATGTTTTCTAACCACACATAGGCACTCAGACCTGTACACCTACTGGAAGAGCAAACATGACCACATGACATTTTACCCCCTATCCCTCCTCAAATATGATGTGTATATTAGATCTTTACATTAACGCTTAAATATTTCATTTATCACTTATGTGATTGGTGGTATGTATAAACCCTCTTTGCACTTTGAATTAGCTGATGAACAAAAACAATTGTGTTTCCACGGTGATGTGCTTTGCACCATTGCCCCTAAATTTGGGAGCCCATCCTCTGAAGTCTTTTAGTTACTCTTAAACCTTGGACAGTTTGCCATCTGTTCGCTGTTCTCTGCAAAATCCGCTTACTCCATTCCAGTGGCGGCTTGAGCAAATGGCCATTACACAATCATAACAATTAGATCCAATGACTTCACACCCTGTCTTTACTAGGCCTCGCCCCGCATGAGACTGACTCGTCTGGCAAACTCTGACCTCTGAAAATACATCCACTTTGTTCAGTGACCACACATTTGATGAGTCATGCCTCTCTCCTGTACACACAAACTTATAATATCTATTTTTACGTATGCATGTGGGTGGGTATGTCCTTGTGTGTGTGTGTGTGTGTGTGTGTGTGTGTGTGTGTGTGTGTGTGTGTGTGTGTGTGTGTGTGTGTGTGTGTTTGTGAATGTGTGTGTTTGTGTGCGTATCTGTCTGTTTACGTGGCAGTGCATTTGGTAAGACTCTTTGTATTCCTGTCTTACCAAGGTAATGACTGTAATTACAAGGGTTGATCACATTTCCTGCACGCTGAAAGCACATTTATCAAAATGTTTAGATTGTGGCATAGTTAGCTGATCCAACACATCCCAGATAACGACCGCGACACCCTGCATCAGTGAGCTCAATTCACCTCCAATAGCCGTGTTCAGCTTTTACAGCATCTACAGTATTGTCTGTGTAATAACTTTCCTATTCAACTGTAGTGTATCACTTGTATATCATCAGTATGCAAGACAACTCTGAGTGACAACCGACCACATTTGGTTATAGTTACACTGGTTTATTTCTTGCATACATCTAATATTAAACATAGCATATCATCCCCTACTGCTGTGGTGTGTCAATGCTATTACCAATACATCACAGACTGGTCTTGGCCTTCGGTAATCTATGACCAGATAACACAGAGGGAGAAAGGGAATGAGGAAATGGCTGTAAAAGGGTTCTTCACTGAATCGAAGGCCTGTATCAGCCCTCAGCTCGCTTATGCCTGATCTGTCTCACAATCAAAGGCCTTTGCATGTTGTCTAATTCCATAGAGTACACAATCTGACCATAGGCCTCTTCATCGTGGACCAAACTACCTACATACAGTATATCATACTCCCAAATATACACACACACATGCACAATCTCCCATGCAACCAGTAGTGTAGTGGTCCCTGGAGAGGTGGGTATACTCTTAATTGTGCAATTTTTTTAAGCTGCTCATCCAGCACAGGACAAACGCCCTGTTTTGAAAAGTGGGTACACGCAATGCTGACTGAAAAATAAGTGGGTATACTCGGTATACCTGCGTATACCCTGCACTACACCACAGCATGCAACCGCTCCAAAATGCACTTGCAAAGACACTAACCATTAACCTAAATGACATTGGGTTATCTCGACTTATAATCTTTATGATTTCTTATTGAGCTTCATCTCTCTCTCTTTCTCTCTCTCTCTGTGAAGCTTTGTTGTCTACCCGTCCATTTGTTTTGTCAACCCTCAAAGGGCAAATTCAGGCATTGCTTTTGCATATGACAGCAGCAGTGTTCTTTATTTCCTATTGTTTCCTCATTCATGTGTCTTATTTATATGAGGTGAAGCTATTTCTGTACTGCAACAAATGAAAAGGTACGAATAGAATATAGGGGAATGTACAGTTTTGAAAGAATTGCTCCCTGGAAGGGATGCAAGTGAATAGGCCTATACAGTACTAATCAGGCAAGCATATGAAAGGTGAACTATGAAGAAGAAAAATATATACACACACACACACACACACACACACACACACATACACACACACACACACACACACACACACACACACACACACACACACACACACACACACACAAACACACACACACATGCAAATTACTTGTACTTCTAGCTTCTATAAAATGCGAAATTTGTGCGGTACACAAAAATAACAAATGTCTCGTTTTTAATTGAGCAGAAATATATGTGTGAGGAAATACACACAGAAGAATGTGACCAGATGTTTCAATACTGTAATAGCATGCAAAATAAAGATCCAAACAGTCTATGATCCTTATAAACAAATCCTCCATCTATTCCCAGCCAATCTGTTCATTTTCCTTGAGGGATGTAATTCTTTTTCTTAAAATACTAAGTATCAAAGTGTTCAAAACATCAGGCAGTTGCTGGGAACCCTGATGAAGGTATTAACTGGGCCAGCTGGGCCCAATTAATTCATCTAATTACAAAATGACACAAACTCACACACACACACACACACACACACACACACAGAAAGAGAGACAGAGAAAGAGACAGGGGGGGGGGGAGTATTTTCTCAAATTCTAATAATTTCCAATTAAATCATTAAGACCTTTGGTGACAATACTGACGATATATTACTGCTTAATGAAGAGCTCAGATCAGAGAGCGACTCGGAGTGCTGCTCTCCTGCGAGGTTGCCAGGTTTGGTAGATTTTTTTACCCAGAACTCCTTATATGGTTCATATCAGCTCAGAATCAGCATTTTACTACACACCACTGGCTTCCTCTGCGGGGAATACTGTTTGACTGGTTCACTTATCCTTTTCAGTAAGGACTACGATATAATGGATTTCATTTTGGTCTGCGGAGGAAAGTCTCAGGGGAATAAGATGAAACTTTGACTGGTTAAACATTTAGGGCCAAATTTGCGATGGGTGTTCAGCTTTATTTTTTCTGGTCGATATATAAACCCTTGTTAAACATAGCTTGTACGTCCACAGCTAAAAAGCGATGATGAGGGCAATTTACAAACAATGATAATCACCCGTTTAGCCTGGGTTTCCCTCTGAAAAGCCACCTGTAACTCCACAGAAGCATCATTCACTGTTGTTTTCTGCTGGTTTTTGGCTCTGATTTCAAAGTAGCAGCAAACTAGTAAACAGGCTGGTTATTCCCACCAACCTTCATGGGTTGTCCTTGATGTACTATTGCAATGGACAACCTGCTCTGTAAACTTTTGGGAGGAGTGATGTAATACACTTAGCACAGAATGGCGTCTCACATGCCAATTCAGCTAACACTTTTTGATTCTTAAAACCTTTTTTAGTTGTAGGAACACAACTGTGTCCAGTTTCTGGAATGTTGCAACATGAATTAGAACATGTGCAAAACCTACCATCTTTCAGTTCAATAGGCCTAAACATTTTTCTAATGTTCCCCATTACATTTTCAAAATGTTTTGTTTTATCAGAAGAGCATTTTTTCTAAATGTCCATCATCACATCTGTAACACTGTCAGTGTTCCCATTTGGTTTGTTTGTCCCATTAACATGTAATGAACATTTGCCGTGCCATAAAACCATTAGTGCATTAGAGCGTTTGCATCTAACATTGTGAAGACTTCTACGAAACGTCATATAACGATGTAACAATATTCCCTGAAAGCTCATCCCCTTCGGCCTCGTTTTCTTCTTTTCCGTTTTTTTCATTAGGGTTATCTTGGAGTCATAGAGCCACAATTCACTTCTGGTGAGTCTGTCCATTTATCTTTGAGAAGATGGAGAAGAACAGTGGGAGGACTCAGGGGAAATGACCGCAGATGGATAGGAATAGATTCTCAGCGAGTTTCCAACCTAATTGTGTCTACAAATATAAAAGAGAATTTTTTTTAGTTTTTTTCTTTTACAGGGGGAGGGGGGTTGACACATGCTAACACATAGAAATCTCCGCTCTCAAACTTATCAAGGACTCTTGCCCTTAGGAATTTGGAGTTCTCTCACCCACCCCCTACAGACTTTCACTTCAATTTCAGAAATATTTGACTTGGCTAAATTGAATCGTTCGTGTTGTGCCTCCCCAGTTCCCAGAGTGCATCGCTGTCCCCACTCTGGTCGCAGCTGAGAGAGTGACCCGACATAGCCGAGGTCAGACGCCCAGACGCTCGCCGTGACGTCTGCTCACCGTCTCCCTCACCCCGGCACACACCACACTGCACCTCCACGTGTGCTGATTAAAGGAATCCCTTAAATTAATCACCTCACTCTCAGGGTATCCTCGCCGGATTTGAATGCGTAAGCCCCACCAAAGATTGTGGGTCATTAACATGAGCCAGAGCTCTTCAAGCAAATCCCCACCACTTAGCGCGGATGAATTTCCTCTCGACCACATAAGGAGACAAGTGCCGTTCGGAACTCACCGCCATTATTTCTCTGGTGGTTCCACTCAAAATGTCAGAAAACTAACCAAGACGGAAAAGAAGTGGTCCTGCCGTCCAGCTGCTCTGAATGGCACAGATTGTTCAGAGGGGATATCCACAGTTTTGTCTATAAAGGCTGTTAATAATTCCTGAGTAAAATGTTCTCACCCACCTAGACTTTGCAGTGTTCACTACTGTCCGAGCTGCCGCAGGCAAAAATCAATGCAGAAGGTGAAAATCACAACGTGAAACCTCTGAAAGGTGGATGGAGTATGTGGTGCGTTTTTAACGCTTAACATCTCGGGTCCTGAGTTTGTAAGGCCAACTCCAAAATAATACAGTGTTAGTTTGGGTAGCTGCCTATATGAGTGCCTGTATGAGTGTGAAAATGTGTCTCTATGCTCTATTTTGTATGTATGTTTTTGTGTGTGAGTATTTGTGTTTGTGTGTGTGTGTGAGTGTATGTGTGTATTCATGTATATTCATGTATATTTGAGGCAGAAAAAGCGATAAATGAGGGAGGGGGGGGGGGGGGGGGCAGAGTAACATTGCATGACTCGGTGAAATGGGATGGACCCATGAGCTGTGGGATTTTAAAAGAGCTCATTACATGGACCCTGCTCTCATTCCCGTGCAGTTCATATTTCTAATGGCCTCCGAGTGGAGCCGTGAAAGCCCCCCGAGCCTCCAAGCCTCCGCGCCACAGCTATCCTCCGCGCCGACCAACAGCAGACAAAACAAAAATCTTTTAATGAAGGAGCAATTGCCTGTGAGATGCACTGCCTCTGATGGATCAAAACAAAAAACCTTAAAAGTGATGTCAGTCTCCAACTCCAGCTCCCTTCAGCAGCATGCTATTGTCATTAAGAACCATACAGCCACTTACTCCAGCTGGGCTTAGGGCTGGTTCAGCCAATTATTTGTAGTGCTGATTAGATATCCTATGCCAGGCCTTGACTATGGACACTATTGTTAGCTCCTCTTTCCCTTCCGTTTCTCCTCCACCGGCACACATTACATCATGCCACGCCACTCATGCAGTCGGGGAGTAATTTGATCTCTGCCGAATCGCTCTTGGTTCTGATCTACCGCACTGTAACGACACCCTTATCTATCACTTCCAGGCAAGATAACAGCTATCCGCACATTCACATAAAAAAAAGATACAGTGAACACGGGAATTGGAAAGATGTGGCTATTATTAACCCACATATTTCCAGTCTGCTCAGGAATCTGTTATACTTTTCCAAAGTTTACCTTTACAAAAGAGAGAGAAAAAAACTAAATCGACTGAAAGTATTTTTAATTTGTGCTGAAATTATTGTTGTGGTTTTTTCATACACAAATAAGATTCTACACAGGATTGGTCTGAGTTCTAGACTAAGTGACGACTAAAAGGAGAAGAGAAAAAAGCTTTGAGCATTCACAGCAGCGATAGCACACCAACACCAAGTCACTGGCAGCCCACTGTCAGCTCCAGTCCTGGCTGTCAGGAGCAGAGCACTTCACAGCTGCCCAGCGCCGGGTAGTGTCAGGCGGACTCTCTGCGCTCTCTGTGCCTGTCACTCTGCTGGAGGCCCATCTGGACCCCCACTGACTGATGCCTGAAACGCTGTAGGTTGCTTTGATACACACACCATGGCTGGCAACACATACACAGACACACACATCGGTGACACGTGAAGTGAGATGACACATTTAAACATGTGGTCATCCTCTCGCTGTCTCATAACACACACACACACACACACACACACACACACACACACACACACACACACACACACACACACACATAAAATCTCTTTATCCCTCTCACACACTCTCACACTCCACATTCACACACACACACACACACACACACACACACACACACACACACACACACACACACACACACACACACACGCACACACATACACTCACACACAGCGTTGTCACATATTCCACCCTGGCTCACAAAACACATATAAGACCAAACCATACAGAGACAGACAAAAAATCAGGGTGCGAACACAACATATCCATAATAATAAATGCACCATGACACACCCTCTTAAATACACTGCATTGGTTAAACAATGGTAGCCAGATGAGGCACTGAGCATTTGCTCCCGAGAGGCCGACGTCCCACACTGTTGTAAAAGAAGAGATGAGAAAGAGAGAGGCCATGCTAAAGAACTGAAGCAAATCAGTTTGGCAACGAGAGATTAAGGGTCTGTGGCTGCCGCCCGAGTTTCTCTGAACATGATTGACTCCCGGATAAAGCCCAGCCAAAAGATTTATCTGCGGGGGTTTGGGGCATGACACACAAAAATGAATTACACTCTGATAATTGTGTCTGAAATGCTTTGCAGAGTGCCTAATACATCAAGACACGTGCGGCCACAAAGACTATGTATTGATTGGCAAAACAATCGGGCCTCCCAAGTAATGTACAAGTCTTCCGTCGCTTTCATTATGATGGAAGGTGCAGTGCCTTGGGTGAGGCTGCTAGGATACCTGCTGTAAGCTTGGCCAGGCATGGCTCACTGTGTGCACGGTTCAGCTTTAGCCGGGGCTTAAGTCCACCAAGGAGGCTTAGGGTGCATTCCGCTTCTCACACTCACGTGACCCAGCATTGATGCCGCCTGCGGTCTAAGCCGGCACACCCATGAGCGGCCCTGGAGCAGCCTTCCGTGGTCTTCCGCGGCCCGTATCCTATCAAGATTGTCTCTTCACCTTCGCCTCAGCACATGCCTCACGTCGCCCCCTCACCCCAACCCCACGCCACCCCAACCCCACCCCACCCCAGCACCTCTGTTCCCTCAGCCCCGCCGGATGGATACGAATGCCGAACGTCACTCCTGCGCCACTGCCGGCGCATCTATTATAAGGCTCCCTCACCCCGAGGGTAATGCCTTTCGTTGACATTGTCCTGCGCTTACATAATCTTATGTGAGCCAGGGCCAAAATACAGTCTGGATCTGGTGTAATGCCTTGTCCAAAGGGCATTATCTCCCATTAATGGTAATGAGGGCTAGCCAGCCAAAGGTGAAGAGTACCAGAAGCTCTGCTGACTGTACAGAGCAGGGAAAAAACCAACAACACAGCACACATGCAATATGATGCAAAAGTAAAGCATCACAGAAAAAAAGAAAAGTTAAAATAAATACCAAACATAAAAGCTGTGGAAATGGTTGCAGAGTGGATTGTTCTGATTGGCTCACATTGACTGGTTGTGGAAGCCTGCGAGTGAGGCCCCTAAGCTTGTCTAAATCCATCAGAACTGCCATTAAAAACAGCTACTAATGACTGGCGCACAACAACCCTTCCACCATTAATAACAGCAATTTGCCAGGTTGCAACAAGAAAACAAAACGCCCTGGCAGTAGGGGGAGAAGCTCCGTGATCCTCGGATATGATGAATGCTAATGGCCTTTCTCCTCCATAGTGTCTGCACCGCGTCTATCGGCGGGAAATGAATGAGCGACTCCCTCTCCGACAAGGGCCTGCCTTTTTTGCTACGTCGCAAGCCGTATTAACAGGAAGCTGATGTGCACAGAGTGTCTAAAGCACTCGCACAAAAGGCTTGCTCCCATACCTCGGAGGAGATAAAGGGGAGAGTGTGACAGGGCTATTGTTTCCCAGGGAGTTGCTCTGCAAGAGCATGCCTTATTTATGCTGAGACTGCACTCTGGGACTAGGCCCTACAGAGGCATGACATCAAGGAAGCCAGGAAGCATCTGTTCATATGCACATTCTTTGGGCTGCTAGTATCGTTTTCTCGTTATCTAGCCATGGGCTTATGTAGTTCCAAATTCTGAAGAAGAACTGTCTATAGGTTGAACACTTTAATACTTAGTTTTATTCATTTTATAAGGGCAGAACATGCATAGGATGGCTGAGATTTCAGAAAGTATAAACCAATCGTAGGGCACTGAAATTTAGTTCTGGCCCCTCATTGGCCCTCAAAACAGAATTGAACAACCCTTCAAGTCCCCTGCCTACCTAGACAGCTTTTAGCGAAGCAGGGTGTGGTCCGTAATCTTTGTTTACAATTTGCAGTTGCCGGAGGGAGCTGGCACACATATTCTTAGGTTATAGGCAGCTTCAAGGCTGCGACCTGCTACCTTGAAAAATGGCCATCACTCTGAGGACTTTAAGGTATTTTATAAACCCGGAAGTGACAGAATAACGGTTTTCCAGCACGCCTTTTATAGTGGTGCGCCTAGATATTTACTGGTGATCACAATTTTTCTGGGTTAGAAGCACAGTGCTCCTAAGCCAAAAAGTTAGTCTCGAGCCCTGATTTCCAGACACCGTATCTGAAAAAATGGAGACACCTGTTATCACAGGAAACTGTGCAATATGCACGCTGTTAAGATAGATGTACCCATTGTTCTCAATCTCGTGTTTAAGTCTGATGAAGTAAAAAAAGAACAGGAAATAACAAAGAACAGGGTAGAACAAAGCTGGGCTAGATCTATAAAATGGGGCCACAGGGACTTGATCCTTGGGTTATCTACTTGATCGCTCTTGCCATATGCTTAGAGTCATTGAGATGCTCCATGGACCAGCTCAGCAGTAGTTAACTCCTCTGAATAAAACCGTTCAGTATATCCATACCTGCTTGCCTTGAAAGGTTTCTTGAGAACTCTTAGAGTTTTCCACAACAAAAGCTTTCTGGGAAATTTTTAGTTTTTGGTTTTCAGTCTGCTTCTGAAAACACTAGCCCTACCACCTTGCCCTACCCCCGATCCCAGAGACATTTGTGATACCCCTGCCTATACTCACAAGCCTATAAAATGAAGGCTTTAGGCTAACTGCTAGGAACAAGGTGTGTATTGGGATTGGGCCATAAGACTCAGACCATGTTCTCCCTCTCACCACCTCTCACATCCCTACCTTCATTATTCATTCATGTATTTTGCGCTAAGGGGGGGAGTCTGATATCAAGGTGTGAGCCTTCAAGATGCTAACCCTGACACGGCTGGCCGAAGAACATCAAACCCTACAAAGATCAACATCTCACCACACCACAGTTCGCTCTTCGTCAATAAACTAAAGTCTGCTCAGCTGAAGGCATCGACCGTGGCTGTGGAGGGCACACTGCCTTGTGGGCCAGGAAGATGCAGACGATTATTAGTGGAGGAATCAAAGTGCTGCTCGGTGGCAGACGGGACAGTAAGTCAGGACACCGTTCACTGGGGTTTCCCTAGAGAGTACAACCACCTGGTGAATGGGAACCTGTGTGGCTGAACGCCACCAGGTAGCAGAGAGAGAGAGAGATAGAGAGATAGAGAGAGAGAGAGAATAGAGAGATAGAGAGAGAGAGAGAGAGAGAGAGAGAGAGTGCTGATGGGGGAACTGACAGAGAAAAATTTGACTTGGGCCATGGCCCAACCCATTACTGTGAGCAAGGATAAAATGCTGAGGGAACACTGGAGTCTCAAAGCCTTACAGGGGGGAAGAAAAGGATCAGCGGTTTTGTTTTTATATAAAAAAAGAAGACCCTTGCATTTGGTAAGGGACAGGCTACTTGCCTCTTCTCTCTTGAACGACAGAAGAGAAGCTATGATCAGTTTCATTCAGCTGATGCAGGTCAAATCCTAACATGTGCAATTAGCTTGTTGACAGACTGAGATGAGCAGGTCTTAATGTCTATATATGAAGATATCTTATGTCTGCTATGACAGAGATCTTTAAAATGTTTTAGTGCACTATAGATGTCAAAGTAGCAATGCCTGTTCTAATGTTTAAGAAGGGGAATGTCCAGAGGAACAGGCTGTGGCATTAGAGCAGACAGGCCTTTTGGCTCAGACGCTGAAATCATCTAACTGCTGCAATAACCAGTGCTGCAACCGGGGAAAAAAAACCAGATTAAGCAAAGCAGGGTATATTGGGTACACATAACCTCATCATGGTGTAATTGAGGAGACTTTTGTTGGTACCAAACATGCTGTCGCTTGGGACTGGCACAAAACATAATGGGGAGTAATGGTCTGAAGAAGTACAAACATGCACTACTGACTTATTGCACTGAAGGACTTGGGACACATGCCAAAGCTGCCATTGCACTTACTGTATCTACGTCAAACAAGAGTGCCACAGAGCCAAGCTGTACATGAACTTAAGATTACACGGCACCTTGATGAGCTCCTTTGTGACACAAAGATTAGCTTTGAATCCCCAGCAGGACTTCTTCAGTCACTTCTCATTTAAAAGCAGATTGCATAGAGACTGACAGTATGCAATTTTGGCAAAAAATACAAAGGCCGCTCTATGAAAGAACTAATTGCTATTTGTAAGCAGTACTTGCATAATAGAAGCCTCAAAGAAAGACCCATTGACTTTGTTACATCAAAAACTGTGACTTCCATTAGATTGTCAAAACACTAGGGGCAGACTTTATATTGAGAGTTTTTAGGGACTATTTACTTAATTATAGTTCATAAATAATTAATAGATTAGGTCAATGTACTTGTTATACATATTTTTACATATTGTTAAAGGGCTAAGATTGCACTGAGAAGTGTCATTACTGTGGGATATTGTGCGAGACTTTAGGAAATTGGTGTAATGGATTGATCCAGATGGTGGCAGCGAGGAAACAGTAAGGATGACGACTGCCGTAAAACGTCAAACAACAACACGACAACTTCAGGACACAAGCTCGGTTGTTGTTCTTTGTTTACCGTAGTGTGCGCCCATGTGTTCATGCATTATCAGTCTCGAAACAAATCGCACGCAATACATTTTAAACCAAAAATAACATTTTATGTATCCGCCCCGTGAGCAATTTAAATGGGGGGAAAACTGTGTAAGAAAAAAATACACTGACATGTATGATATTTTTGGACTCTTGCTGTGCAGAGTTTGTCCAAAAGTATCCAGATGTAATTGTTCCTGATTGGGTCAGTCTTGCTGAGACTGCACTCTGGGAATAGGCCCTACAGAGGAATGACATCTAGGAAGCCAGGAAGCATCTGTTCATGTGCGCATTCTTTGGGCTGCTAGTATCGTTTTCTCGTTATCTACCCATGGGCTTGTAGTTCCAAATTCTGAAAAAGAACTGTCTATAGGTTGAACGCTTTTATACTTAGTTTTATTCATTTTATAAGTGCTGAACATGCATAGGATGGCTGAGTTTTCAGATAGTATAAACCAATTGTAGGGCACTGAAATTTAGTTCTGGCCCGTCATTGGCCCTCAAAACAGAATTGAACAACCCTTCAAGTCCCCTGCCTACCTAGACAGATTTTAGCTAAGCAGTAACAAGAACGCCAATTTAAACCATCATAGGTAATCATGACATTAAAAATGAGATGGAAAATGTTTTTGTTATGCTTATTACAGAGTTTTTGCAAGCCACTTATTGGAAAAAAATGCCTGTGCATCTTTTGTAGAGTGTCGTTTTTTTATACACTTATTACTGTATTGTTGAATAATGTGTTTTTCTGCTAGCGGAACATGGACATCTCAACAAATAGAGGTCGCAGTTAGACAAGAAGGCTGCCATAAGGCAGATGGGCCCTTTTCCGAGAAATCATGTGGGGGAACATGCCTTTTCTTATAAACCCTGTTGCAAAGATACCTTTTCTGATAGATCATGTGGAAAACATGCCGTCTCTAAAAAAACACATAGCAGGCACACCTAGGCGCTTTTGGGGGCTTCGGGTGGTTTTGGACTGTGTCACGGGACTTCAGTTAGGCGCTTCAAGATGGGTGCCTCTGAGGGTTCATGGCGGGGTTCTTTGTTTACCATAGTGTGTGCCCATGTGTTCTTGGTTATCAGTCTCGACACAAATTTTACACAATACATTTAAAACCAAAAATAAGATTTTATGTATCAGCCCCGTAAGCAATTTAAATGGGGGGATATCTGTGTAAGATATAGTAAAATCCATAAGAATTGACTTGAATGATATTTTTGGACTATTGCTCTGCAAAGAGTCTGTTTTGCTTCAAATAGACACACTCAAATAGGCATTTTTTTTATGATTCAGTGAGAGGGACTTTACCACCAAAATTATCCACTTCTGATTGCTCCTGATTGTGTCTAAAAAAAGACTTTGACTATGTTAAGAAATACCTTGGATGGTGAATTTGGATCGATTATGTTTTGAAGAACTACGTTCAGAGCTCGGATGTTGATAAGTTCCAGAGGAGACAGCATATCTGGACCCTTCCAGATGAACTTAAACATGGATATCATGGTTGCATACTATGCTTATAACTTAACAGTGAACAGTTTTCACAAAGATTCATATAGACTGATAAAGCTATAGTTTGGTTTTCTGACAGCTTCAAACTCATCTGGCCAGATAGACACATGTGCACGTATGGACATCCAAGGCCTAGAACCAAATGTACTTATACCTTTAATGTATTTACTGTGAGTTATTACCAAATGCTAGTATCCTGCACATTAACAGAGAACTGTTTGTAATTTTGTTGAATCTATGACTCCAGCATCTGCAGGTTTTATGTAAATAAAGAAAAAGGGAAAATTATATTTTGCTCCAACTCCTGAAAAAGAACAGGGAAAAATACCTTGCTAAAAAAAAACTATATTTCAGTTAACAGCCAACATCCTCGAATGAGAGATAATTTTACTCGCTACAGGCAATAAGAACTCCTCAGAGCGGCTGTGGCGGGTGCAGCAGCTGTAGCTGGAGCTGACTCAGTAAATATGTCCTGATTGCCTCTTGTTCAATAGCGCTTCCTGAGCATGGAGGAGGAGAGATTAGGGCAAACGCACAAAACACACATCCTCCAGCTTCAAGAGAAACGGGCCAGAACAACAACCGCAAAGAAATACAACTTCACTTTTTCTAGTGCTAGTCCCTGGGGTGAAGATCGATTACTTTGAAAAATTCAAAGAAGATGACTCGGAGTAATTTCAACGGGAGTTATTAAATATAGTTGCTGATGTTTTTTATCCAACTTTTTTTGGTACATATTGAGTTGAATTTTTGATTAAAGTTTCTATGAATCAAATTTCTACGAATCTTAAATGTATCATCGAAACATTTATAAATCCTTATATTTTTTTTGCGCAGGACTTATAGAACCACATAAATGTAATAGCCACAAGCTAAGTATAATATATTCTGAATAAATGTTTATCAAAATCTAGCCTACCTAGTTATGTTGTGTAATAAGGCCTTACACTATATCTATTTTGTTCATGTATTAATAATAATAACACCTTACTAACTGTTACTGCTACTACTAAATGCATCATTCTTTCTTCAGATCATTCATAATGTTAAAAAACATTCTGCATTTCCAGGCTTTGTAATCAAACAAACGGACAAACAGATCAGGCTCCAACCAATGGGAATCATTGAAAACAACAGAGAGCCCTCAAAAGAGCAGGTATCAGAGCATGCATTGATCACTGCGCCCCGTCAGACCTCTTTTGTTTTTTAATTGCACTTCACTTCTCAGTGGTGTGGCTGACGACCAATTATGAGCCCAAGACAGAGCGCAATCAATGTAATCATGACGAGCATCACTTCAGGCATGGACAAATGTTGATTGTACTCCACGCAATTAACCAAAAATTGTGATGAAAAGACCTGCTGCTCAAGAGATGTTCCCAGGAGAATCTCCCACCCCGACACGGCCAGCACCCCCACCCCTCTACCCACCCTTATGGGTCTCTGATATCAGGGTATAGTTAGTGGTGGTAAGTGACGAGTATTAGATCATTTGAGAGTGATGTACCTGCACCGGGTGCTGATTTATGCCGAAAAACACTCCAATCTGCCGCCTCTGGAGCCAGTCCGGGTTTTGACAGCAGGGTTTCTGTGGAGCCTGATGGCTTCTCAATCAGAGTGATTTACAGCTTAATGACACGCTTCAGGCCAGACAATGTCGACTCGGGACGCGCTGCTGCCGAATGCGCGCTAATCTCACTGCTCCTGCCTGAGCGTCATGGGGGACGGGGGGGCTGCACAGCATATGTGAGTGTGTGTGTGTGTGTGTGTGTGTGGGTGGGTGTGTGTGGAGAAAGGGTAGTACTCCACAAAAGGGATGGCAATCAGGAGAAGCTCTATCAGCAGCTCTTGCACTCAAGGGCTTTAATTGCCATTGGCATGAAGCACACGCCACCCTGTGTGTGTGTGTGTGTGTTTGTGTGAGACAGAGGGAGATAGTCTGAGAGCAAGAACGTGTAAATGTGTTTTCTATTGCGCGGCCGAATGTGCGTCTGCGTGGGTGTGCATGTGTGTGTGTGTGTGTGTGTGTGTGCATGTGTGGGTGTATAATGATACGTGTGTGTGTGTGTGTGTGTGTGTGTGTGTGTGTGTGTGTGTGTGTGTGTGTTTGTGTGTGTGTGTGTGTGTGTGTGTGGGTGTGTGTGTGCATGTGTGGGGGTATAAGTACATGTGTGTGAGTGTGTGTGTGTGTGTGTGTGTGTGCGCGTGTGTGTGTGCATGTGTGGGTGTATAAGTATGTGTGTGAGTGTGTGTGTGTGTGTGTGTGGTTCGGTGTCTGTGTGTGTGTGTGTGTGTGTGTGTGTGTGTGTGTGTGTGTGTGTGTGTGTGTGTGTGTGTGTGTATGTGCGTGTGTGTGTGCATGTGTGGGTGTATAAGTATACGTGTGTATGTGTGTGTGTGTGTGTGTGTGTGTGTGTGTGTGTGTGTGTGTGTGTGTGGGTGTGCGTGGGTGTGCAGAGTCCCAAGCAGGCCAGTGGACAGGGCAGGAAGGCCGCCAGCATGGCCACATGTGACCGGATGACCTGGCAGAGCTGCCACAGGAACAGCTGGCCAAACCCATCACTATAAACCCCCATCAGCTCTCGTTTTCTCATTCCCTTGCTTTCTTTTCCCTTCTCATTATCTTTCACTCCCTCTCTCTCTCTCTCTCTCTCCTTCAGATTTATTTTATCACACTCTCTTTATTCGTCTCTATTAGGCGCATTCTGTGTTAGCCCCACTCACCAAATCTCTTGACAGTCTCTCAGTCTATCACTTCATTTGTCACACACCCTATATTCAATTCTTTCTCAATGACTTGATGTCTCTCTCTCTCTCTCTCCCAATTCCCTTCTTTTCCCTCCCTCTGTTAGTTTCCTCCTCTCCATCTATCTATATCTACCAGTCTCTTACACTTGTCGCCTCTCTCTATTAGTATTTCTCTCTCTCTCTCTCTCTCTCTCTCTCTCTCTCTCTCTCTCTCTCTCTCTCTCTCTCTCTCTGTCTCGCCCTCGGTTTGAATTTGTTTCTTTCTCACTCACCAGGGCCCTCTAGGTATCAAATTCAGGAAGACAGGCCCCCGAGTCAATCTACCACTCTAAGAGATGTGGAGAGAGAAGTTGAGGATGGAGAGGATAGGGAGGAGGAGGAGGAGGAAGGAGAGTGCTGGGTGCAAGAGGAGCAGGAGGAGCTTTCGGAGCGTGAGCACTTGCCCCTGGCCCTTGCCACTGTGACAGGGAGATGGCCTTCTGAATGTTAAGTCACTGTGGCCCAGGGCTGTGTGAGTCGGTGTGTGTGTGTGTGTGTGTGTGTGTGTGTGTGTGTGTGGCACACAGCACTGGCGTGTTTGTGATGAGGCGATGCCGTGTTTGCCAGAAAGGGTCCAAGGACACACTCTGGGAAACTGAAGCGAGTTAGGAGCTGAGACGTGTGACTCAGTAATGGAGAAGCGGAATACGGCAAAAAAGAGGGATACTTAGCATGCGTGTGCCACTCACTGGAGTTTTAAAAGCACTGCTAACATGCAAACAGAGATGGCTGTTTACTTCAGTGCTTGTTAAAACTCTCTGTAGCATGCTGGGAGAATATTGTTTACTGTTAAGAGGACCTCAAAGCACTTTCAGTTTGAGAGAATACAGCTCAGAGACACACATTAGACATAATGTTATGTTTAGTTGTATTCTGTTCACAAACATTCATTCACTACTGCATCATAGTACTGCATAGCAGTATAACAATATCACTCTTAAGAAAATTATGTTTATAATAATTATGGTTCATTGTGTTTCCTGAGGCATAGATAAACTAACATTATTGTGCACAGGAGCATGTCTGTAAGACCACAAACAATAACCTGATGTAATGCACATCCAATATGGCAGGCTGGAGAGAACACACATTACCCATCATGGCACCTGTTCCTGACCTGGTACAGACTACCATTAGATGCACCCAGGCATCTGTTAAATCATATTAAGTTCTACCAAAATCAGGGGGTCAGTTCCAAAGGTGCACTGTTTCTATAAAAGTGTCTGTAAAATGCCTGGGACTGTATCCAAACGGTATGTTGCAGCTGTGCGGTATTTCCTCATCAGCAAACAGTGCAAGGCCACAGTTACAACGTTTTAAGACTGGCCAGCCTGACGCCTTGGTAGACCTCAGACATTTTACAGCAGCAGCCAGTGCTGTTACGATACGCAGGAGGAAATTGTTTGATCATAAATTCTGGCATACTCAGGTCATTGCAAATTGGTTCTTTTGGTAATGGCAAGTCATTACAGACAGATAAGAAACATTAGCAACAGTTGGGTAGGAGACCGAAGAGAAAACGGAATGGCGGGAGGGTTCAAGTGTGACCAATTGGAGTCTATGTGATTTCGTTAATTTAAACGGATTTTCTGGGCAACTTTCCGTCATCTATCTTGTGCTTTATAGACTGCTGGGATAACATACACATGTGTATGTGTTCTATGTCTAGGTTTATACTGCATGTTATGGCTCCTATTCTACAAACACTACAAAAATGACAAGAGTATGAAAGTCATCAACACAGATCATGAATGGCAAGAAGTTCCAGTCCAGGTACCCATTTTAACCTTATCTCTGACTGAAGATACTGATACATTGTAGGCAGATATAATACAATCCATCCATGCTTGTCTCAATTAGCTAATCCAACGAGATAATCCAATTTATAATCATGCTAAATAAAAGGGTCCTCTTTACAAGCATGTGGTATAGTGTTGGAGAATGTATCCAACTGCTTTTGCAATGTCCATATCATTCATCTATTTTTGTTCTGTGTCCTTGATAAGGATCCTTTGTATCTCTTATTCATAAGCTGCAATATTATATGAGGGACACATGCTGGCCATTTGAAATGTTATCTCATCTACAATAAACAAAATTGCAAACACAAGAATGGAGGGTGTTTTAAGGGTACAGGAATCATGAATTCTTCCAAACGCAACATATCCCTACCAGGTACATTCTGTATTTTTAAAATGCCTTTGTTTTGACCGGACTCAAAAGCTAAATCCAAATCAAACTGTTTGCGTAAAGGGGGTGTGGGTCTGTATGTGTGGAGGGGGGGTGGGGGGGGAGGGGGTGTTGTTTGGCTGAGGGAAAGATTAAATTCCACAGAGCCGAGCTGGACCACATAAATATTCCAATCTACTTTAATAAGGTAAACATGACCCTCCTTCCGGCAAAATCAAAGCTTCCTGCTGAAACACCAGAGCCGTATGGGAGATGGAGGGCACCACAACGGCAACCCCGCAGATCAATCACTGCTTGGGCACTCAATCTGCAGACCTCGCCATCACAGCCTGGCGTGACAGAATGGAGGGTTAAAAAGAACTGTGGGGGGTGGCGTGGCAGGGGGTGGGTGGTGGTGAAGGCAAACAGACTAGCTGTTGGCCACTTGGCTTCTGAAGAGGTCCACATTTCTGAGGGTACATGTGGCGAATGTGTAGGACACAGACAGAGGAATGAGTCCATTTGTCACAGTCAAATTGCTTCTTTAACCACTCGGGCCCATTCAGTGAAGGAGCGTTTGGTGTTTCAAGAGTCATAACCTCTCGCAGAATCCTCCTCAGCTGGCAGCAGTAAACCTTCCAGCTAAAATAGGCCAGAAACTAACAGCATTACATATAAATGGCAGTAATGTCCCTACTCAGCAAGCTATGCAAGCTGCTCGGACTCCATGCTGGCTAGACTCTGTGTGTGTGTGTGTGTGTGTGTTCCCTCCCAGTCCTAATGGGTTCAGCAGAACAAACAGAGTTGCTGAACTGGCCTCAATTAAGCAATCAAACAGGGGGGCCTGTCAAGCATGGTCGAGTGAGCACAGCAAGGGTGTGCTCCTCTCCTCCAGCTCGCTGCTTCCTCTGCGAGGTGCCGGCATGTTCCCCTGACTCGAGCTCTACCACAGCCAGCCACAGGACACCACATGCCCCTGGGCTCTCCACTCGGACCTTAAGGCACGTTGCCTTTTCCACCTCGGAGTGGCGTCAGATAAGAAGGAGGGGGATATCTACAGAAAAACTCTTGCTTTTGTTTAACTGATTGTCTCTTTATTTTCTCGGTGACTTCCTATCCGAGGGGCAAGAGCAGAAAAACATGCCTTGCCAAATATAATTGCTTTCGAGCACCCTAATCTCCCTTCCAGGCTCGCAAAAACATGACATGGTTTGCGTTTCAGCAAGTGTCGATTTGCAGGCAAAGGGAGGGCAGGCCCAACACACAGTGTGAAACGGAAAGTAGGCTCAATGCTCTGCTCTGTCAGCTAAATTGTCTGGTTTTTAGCCTGCGAAGCTCAGTGACAGCAGTGCAGACTAATGACTATGCAGAAAACACATGACTAACGAGGACACGACAAAGATGAAAAACAGAGCAGCACAATGAGTGGAATATCCACCACAAAACAAAGTAAACACAGAACGCTAATGTTTTCCTCTCACATAAAGGGATTCCAGTGCCTCAGCTAAAAGCTATCTCAACAGAGGAGGAAAAAAGGCTGCTTAAACACACCAACGAAGCAAATAATTGCTCTAATTGCTTTAGATCCAGTGACTGTGTCACACGGCCGAGGATAAGATGAATGTACATGCAGGAGTGGGTAAACAGAAAGAATAGCTTTTTTTTTTTTTTTTTTTAAGGAAGGCATTTTTCCACGCTAAAGCAAGACCTAATTAACTTTAACCATCCATTAAACAGAGAATAATAGTTGTTCTGGCCTGATTAGACCTGACCTGAGATAGAAACATCTGTTGTCCGCCTGAATCAGTAGGATGGTAAAGGAACTGGCAGCTAGCTACAAACTGTGGCCAGGTGAGGGTCGAGAGGAGTTCAGGCACTTGGCATGGGCCAATCTGTTCTCCATTGTTTGGAGGGGCAGGAAGTCCCACACTAGCATAGGGAGATACTGTGAAGATGGCATGGTTTTACACACCATAAGATACTGCAGCTACACACAGCGCAGCATGGCATCGCATCCCACCATGCAGCACAGACAGAGCTGCACCACGTGGCACCATTCAGCAGCAGCAGCAGCGGCTAGCACTGCACGCCACAGCATGGAACACGGTAGGGTTTCGTCACATCTGCCAAGATGGCCCAGGGCATGGTGTGGTCAGTGCATCTGGTGTGGTCTAAGTACCCTTCCACCATCCAAGCAGCTTTATCTACTGGCTCAACACTGTAGTATGTGTATATCTGTGCCTTTTACTGGTGTGTAGGTATATACAAGGTTATAAACAATCATGAATCAGGACATTCGAAGGGTAGTGATGTATGGGGTTTCATGTGAACCATCTGGGACCTGAGTGTATGAAGGCAAGGTCAGAGTGGATGTGCATGCAGGTCTGCAAGTCAACCTCCATAAGCATCTGTGTATGACTTTGTGTGCATGTATGCGTACATTCCAGTATACTCCAGGAGAGAGGTGGACAACACCACCTCCACCTCCACCTCCATCCCAGCTTGCCCACTCGCCGAGGTGCTAATCCCGGCTTGGATATTACATCAAAGGGGCCTACGAGGCGACCCGGGGGTGGTTCATTACTCAAGGGCCAGGCAAGCAGTGCAGAGCGGATAAAAATGGAGCCGCGCATGGCGATTTATCAGCGCGCCGGCGCGGATTAAAACACTGCCAGCCTCCCTGCCTGCACGCCCGCCTGCCTGGCTTGCCAAACTGCTGCCAGCCTGCTAGGCTGCTTTGTTTTAGCGCCTTTTAAACCCCCTCTGTCTCTCAAGATGCGCTTTATCACCACAATAGAATTAGAACCTTCTTTGCGCATAATGGAAAAGAAATAGCACAACTAGGGATGGGAGGCTCTTCTTCATTGATACAAATCACCTCTATCATGATACACAAGCGTAGCCATAATGGACGATGAAAGTGTGTGTTTGTGCGTTTGTGTGTGTGAGTGTGTGTCTCTGTTTGTCTGTGTGTGTGTTTATGTGCGTGGGTGTGATCAGGGGTGTGTGCTTTTTATAACTCAACCTTAAGTATCACACGAAGGAGAAATGGGCACGCCCCAAACCCAATTACAGCGTTGTTGTTTTGATGCGAGGGCGTGCTTGCACGCATACTGATGGAGCTCAGCTCTCAATTCTCCATTCCAGCCGACAGAAAAACAGCCCGAGTAGTCCTGCCTCCACGATTTCCAATAAAACAAAATCTCACAGTAGGTTTGAGGTAGACCTGCATTTAAAAAGCATCAGAAAGCTGACCCCCCCTACAACACCCCCTGGCAGACATGCACACTTTCTCATGTTCTGGAACCTTAAGAAAGGAGAGTTGGTATTGCCAAATTAAAGAGGATCGCTTTCTGACGCACTCTTCCATTCTTGGAGAGGTTCTGACAGGCTAGTCTTGACCTTTACGTTCATTATGGAGATTCAGTGTGGAGAGTGATAGCGAGGAGTAGAAGTGTCACCTGTGTCATCTTGGGCGATGATGTCAGGGAGTGGGTGTTTTCTTGCAAGTAAAAACTTTTTTTTTGAAACTATGCACATTAGTAATCAGTTGGCATATTTTCTCTGCTCCTTGCAAGTGATTAGATTTAAGATGTACAAAGAAAACTACCTTACCCTGTAGTCGCTTTCTTTTAAGGAAAAAAGTCAAGGCAAAGGATCTCACATTTTAATATGCCTATGTCAGAAGTATTTTGATTCCATCAATCCAAGCAGTGCATGTATCTTTTGAATTAATTGAGTGGCTTGGTTTTGCTGAGAATGGGCAAAAAAAATGTAGTTCTTCAGCAGATTGTCTGTCTCCTGGAATGACACCTTCGCTATTAATGCAAAGTGACACGGAATACAATGACAAGTTATGAATTATTTTGGGTTGCAATTTCCCTGCCTTCTATTTGAAGGATTCTTGTTCTCCGTTAATCGAAAGTACTTTTACAAGCATCAATTACTGTCATGGCTCAGATTTAAGATTTTCTTTTTTTTTCAATACAAAACCCATTTTCGAGGAAACATTTTTCTTCTAATTAATTGAATTGGGAGACAGCGTTCTAGAGTATCAAAACTGACTGCACCTTGGTGAAATAACCTCTGGTTCAGGTATTACTTGGCAGTAAAACAGCTAGTGCTGTATCTTCACCATCTCATCTCAAGAATATCACATGCAGTCCTTCAGAAGGTTGAGAGAGATAGCAAAAAGCTAGCCGCTAAGCTTATATAAATAAAGTTATAATTATAACATGAAGATTTAACACCTAGCCCTGATCTCACACGATTTGAATTTAATACACCTTTTGTCAAATTCAGCAAACTCCTTTCAGTCTTCAAGCTCTTTGTTCAACCTTACAAAACCCAGTTTTCATACTTTGTCCTTCTGGCTCCGTAAATGGGAAACAAACAAAGTTGTGCAGAACAAGCAATACACTATTCCAGCCAATTAACACAGTGCTTAATGAGCATGCAAGAAAGGGGTGCAATTTGATTGAAATATCAATAGCCTTTAAGCTGTACCTTTCATTTAACCTCAAACCTCAAACCTTTACATTTTTACTTTTGTAATGTTCTGCTTCCTCTCGCCCGGTGACACACAGCAGGCTTGTGGGACGTTGATGCCAGCCCTCGTTCCCTCCCCCTCTCTCCAGCTGTCGGCACCCTGGCGTCTGGACCAAGGGCATTTGCACCAATTAGCCCGCCGTCGCGCCATCATCTCCACACAAATCTCGCCGTATCTCCTCGGCGGACGCTGGCATATTAATCAGCCTTTATTATCTCGCCCGTCTGACGAAGGGCGACGACGCTGTCACCTGGCCGAATCGTCCTCACTGTTCCACCCTGCCGACGAGCAGGTGCGTGAACAGCCAGGCCCTCTCCTCCTCCACCTCCTCATCCTCCTCTTTTCCCACTGACATTCCCCCTGTGTCCCTCACTGATTGGGAACAAGAGGGAGACAGTGAGTGAAAGAGTGATAAAGAATGAGAGAGAAGGAGAGATGATGAGAGGAGAGGAGAGGAGGTGGCTGTGGGCGAGGGCATGTCTGCAAGGATGCCTCAGAGGACTGTGCAAGACTTTGGATCAGAGTGGCAGAGTGGTCAGATTTCCACTGAGGGGCCCTGAGTCCTGCTAAGTCCTGCTAAATTACCTCCTCAGTGTTTTTTTTAAGATAGTGGAAGGAAAATTAACGATTTTTTTCTTTTTTACCTCTGTCCTCGAGGTTCAAATGTCTGCCTTTGACAAACCAACAGCCTTCTTAGGCTATGCGGTTTGCTTAAACTTCCGAGTACCTGATCTGCTACCACCGCATAACATCTCTACAGTTTAGCAGTCATCTTCCTTGTCGGCCCCAGAGCCTGGGGGGAATGCTGATTTCCGTGAAGGCCACTACACTTTGGATCTCCTTCAGCATCTCGGCGCTGCCAACGACCAGTGAGACAGCCGTGACACACTCCAATCCCCTGCAATGACTGTTCGTGGTAAAGCGACGGTGTTAATTGGGGTAAACTGCATTAGGGAGGACGGGTAAATTAGCACTCTGCTCTAAGTGGCGAGTGAATTACATCTGTCAGCTTTATGAGATCAAAGAAGGAGCACAGAGCATGTGTCGCACACATTCCATGGCCACCTCTACATCTGTTAGCAATCATTTTAACTATGCACATTTACGAAAAATAAAAACCAATCAAAAGGTGTCTGGCAGGTAAAACCACTATTCTGATACATTAACACAATGTGTGTGTGTGTTCATTATAGCTAACTGTAGCTAACAGACAACATCTGATTTTAATTGTTCATTTCAGATGAGCTTATATGGTGGTTAACATATGGTATTTAATGTGTTTATGGAGTGTGTACTTCAGGTACTTCACAAAGTACTAATAAACATCCCACCACCACCATACATGAGTAAAAGACAAAATATGTAGATTTGTCCTTCATGTATAGTTCCATATCAATCAATAATATTTATCGGATCATATAAGACAATCTCAAAATCAAGAACAGGATCTCAAGAATGAATGTTAGTCACAAAAGGGAACTCTGAGGAGGGAGTAACCAACAGCTTTGTTTTCAGATCTATTGCACAACTTTGTTTTCAGATCTATGGCTAGCGCTAGCTTAGTTAGCAGGCTGCAAGTGTTGCAGCTGGAAGTCTGTGTGGCCAATTAGCCTACAACACATCTAGCTATCACAAACACATTTGACAAGGAAATATTGCGGGTAGAAAAACACACCAAATACCTGAGGGAGAGAATGCAGGGTTTTATTTATAACATTTATGTGTTCATCCTTAAGAAGACTATTTGAAATTGTTTGTGAGTTCCCTTTGTATGGTTTTCTCTGTCATCCCCTTCAAAACCACCGATTCAGCATGAGCCCACAGCTATGGGGGTTAAAACTCTGTGTGCCTTGCACAAAGATAAACAAAGATAAGATGCCGTACACCACAGCCAGTGTTCCCATTACGTTTACTTCATTAAAATCACGCTATGGAACCGATTCATTCCGCAAGTCTCTGTATATGAATGATCCACTGTTGTGTTTTGTCAATGAGCTGGCTGCTGAGCCGGAATCTGTGTATCGCGGGCAACACATTCAAAGAACGGGCAAACATGGAGTGGGTGGCACAAAAGTGACTTTATTTTGCGGACCAGATCCACTTCAGAAGACCACAACAACAATCTCTTTGATATCTTTGATAAAATGATCTAATGCAGAGTCTGTGGCCATGAACATGCCACACATCTCCTCTTTCTAAAGACTACTCTGGAGGACTACCTCAATGTGAATGACGTTACGTAAAAAATAGTGCTGTCAGTTTAACGCGTTATTAACGGCGTTAACGCAAGCCCATTTTAACGCTGTTCATTTTTTTATTGCGCGATTAACGCGTTGTAAAAAAAAAAAAAAAAAAAAACTTTTTTTTCTGAAAATATCAACAGGCAGTTGGCTGAAAGCACAGAAGTAGTAGGCTTACCTTTTATTGGTAACCTAACTGTTATGGTTCATTGTTTTTGAAATAAGAGGCCTGACTTCTATGTTCACAGGAAACTTAAGCCATGAGAAAAAAAAGAAAACATTAAACCATGGTTTAACTGCACTATAGGCTGAGTCCTTGTTTATCTGAAATGTGCACTTTCTAATTTTATTTTGTACCGCCCGGTTTGGCAATGTTGTTTTTCAATAAAATAAACCATTGCATAAAGCAAGCCAATTCACTTTTCCATGTTTTTAAGAGCATAAAAAACTAAAAATGATTGAAGGGACATTTAGAATAGATACAAATTTGCGATTAATACATTTGCAATTAATCGCGATTCATTTTGAGTTAACTATGACAAAAATGCGATTAATCGCGATTAAATATTTTAATCGTTTGACAGCACTAGTAACAAATCATGCTCAATAGTTAATTTCATTCGATATGTTTTCATGGCCGACGACACAGCCCCGCAGTAATATTCTGCTCAGGTATACGGTGACTTTTATGTTCACTGATACAATTCCAGTGACCTTGTAGATAGCTCCTCACCTCTAATCAAGAAAAACAGCAAGAAAGGGGGTTGAATAGGTCTCTGTGTCGCTGGACTACTTTCACAAGTCCAGGTGATGTATTACATTTCATTACATGGCCGGGACAGTGTATCATGTGATAATGATCTATTGGGAAGGGTAAGGAATACTGCTGGCAATGCACAGGAGCGAGGGAGCCATAGGTGAGCCTATGCAGTAATCTTAACACTTTGATGTGGGGCTTAATTTAGATGGGTGTAGGTGTGTGTGTGTGTGTCAGTGTGCGTGTGTGTGTGTGAGTGTGTGCATGTGCATGTGCCTGTGCGTGTGCGTGTGGGAGTGTATGTGTGTGTGTGTGTGTGTGTGTGTGTGTGTGTGTGTGCGTGTATGCGAGGGCGACAGAGAAGATTTTACCTGTGGTGCAGGGCATATGCCATGTCTGTATTCATGACAGAAATTAAATTTGATTCCACTAATAGCGAGCTAATCAAACCAAATCAACTGAATTATCTTAACAATTATCATTAAGCAATCCATGGATACCTGAGGAGTAATTGTCGGTGTGAAAGTGTGTTGCGCTCGGTGCGGTAATTAAATTAATTTAACAGGCGATATATGGGTTTAAGCAGATTTATCTTTTCTGGAAACTGATGTTTATTTCGAAGAAGGCCACGCAATTAGGCTGCAGCACAGTGTTCCTGCTACGATGACATACCCATGCACACACACAGAGACTTCTCTCGCGAGTTTCTCCATGCCTGCCATTTACATTAAATACCATACAATCAAAAAAGCCTCAGAGAGGGGATTGCTTACATGATTATATGATCACTCTGCATGCCATACTCTCAAGTATCTTTCTTTCTTACATCAGTCTGACACGTTATTGATTGCACACAAGTGTGTGATTTATGCAGTAATATGACTGCCCCTCCATGCTGTCCTTATGAGTGAGTGAAACATCTGTGAAACATCTGTGGATGGACATGGTATAAACTGTATGGTGAGGAATACAAACTGAGTTTAATGGTCTAATTTAGGATTAGGGTTAGCCTAGTGTATGTAGCTTTTAAGAGTTAGGCATAGCTGACATGCTTGGTAGTTCACAGATAATTTACCTGCCTGTTTACAGAGTTGACCAACTTGTATCACTATCAATTTCTGTATCAAGCTTTTTCATTTGTATCTCTTTTTTATTTGAACCAGTGCATGTATCAATTGAAGAAACATTGTATTAAAAAGTGCCAGCGAGTTTGATGGGCACACTAGGTGATGCATCAGGCCAGTCTACTGTACACTTACAAACCATTGGGAACAGCCCCATCTCTCACTACCCAGTATCTGTGACCTCTGACCTTATTCCCATATCCTAAAGACAACGGCAAATAAATACATCAGTGACATTTTTGATTGGGTGACTGGGAAACTCTAAATAATGTATGAAAACTATTGTCATTCTGCACTTTTGAAACTAATTTTGTGTCCATTTGAAAAACATGTTTGCCTTTCCTCTTGATCATATTGATTCTGTGGCCCGACTAAATTTCGAGTGCTTGAAATTAGACTTCGGAAATTTGATTAAGCCTACTTGGTATTTGATGAAGTTTGATACTACAAAATGAGGTATTGAACATGAGGTAGTATTTTAGGCAAGCCGAAGAACCTAAAAGTCAGACCAAGAAAACCAAATCAAATATGGAGTTTACTTGTGACCAACTAGTTAAAAAAAAACAATCTAACTAGGTTAACAAAGTATCATACAGGTTTAGTTCATTACAAGTGCTTTTCTACTCTTCACAGCTTTACTGAACAGAGTACGCATCAGACGACCAGGTTAGAATAACGACTGGATGGCCAGTTATGACATAACAGTTAAAGCTACAGTGTAGCAAGCAGTTATCAGTCGTGTAAGAGTTCCTGACTTGTTAGCTTGCCACTAGCAAAGTAGTCCTCAGCTAGTCAAATAAGTAAGATGATTTAGTCACGTCTAGGCTAGCTGTGGCTCTTTCTTCACAGTTGTCTCTATAAAGAGTGACAACCACAGCCAGTAGAAAAGCCATTTCGAACAATTCCCAATAACTGTGTTTAAAAGATGACAATAATTAGTGTGCTTGCCCGAAGGGAAGCACAGTATTGTTATCGTCAAGTTTTCTTTATTTATTTATTCTCCACATTTTTCTTGCAGCTAACTACTCCTCGCCCGTTTGAGATAGAGACGCCATTCAAACACCGAAATGTCCGGCTCGATCCGGTGCAAGCCGCTATGACTTTTTGTGGCGGTACTCTTTGCCACTCCTTTTTTATTCCTCTTTTTCATCCCCTTTTTTCTCCATAGACTTGCATGGCAGAACTCTGTGCATTATGACATCATAATAGGCTCATTAAACTGGCTTGCACCTGTGCTTCTCACTGACACCTCCGCCAAATCCAAGGAACCGCATTTTCTCTGTCCCTCTCAATTCAACTTTGAAAAAGAATAAGAGGAACCGTATTTCTCTGTCCCTCTCAATTCAACTTTGAGAAAGAATCAGAGTAACTACAGTTTCTAACCTAGCTACCGTATTTCCACTTCGTTAAGGTGAGTTGAATGGCAGCATTTTCAGTGTACTGACTGAAATTTTAATGGAAACTGATAGTGTTAGCCGTAGCAGCTAACGTCTCCCATCCATGGGAGTATCCACTGGCAGTTTCAGCTAGCCGTAACAGGGGATAATTTTCCTTAATTCAAGTTGTGAAGTAAACCTTTGAAGTAATTCATGAATTCAGTTGTGTGGATATAGTGGTTTAAGGCTTGTATTCCTACTACGGTAACGTTAGCTATCCTAGCTGTGTTAAGCAGCTGTAATATCTGAGTACGGGGCTAAACGTAAGCTACCTAGACCTATACGTTGTAGATATGCAAAAGTAGCTTATACTGAAAGAATGGTTAACTTGTTAGCTCACCAGTTTATTTTGTTGCTAATGTGGTTGGAGAGGACCGATAGCGTGAGTTAACATTAACCCGTGTCCTGGGAGTAATGATTCATGAGAGACCTTGAACCATTAGGTTACCTGAAAAACGTTTGAGGATACCTGGACACAGCGTAACTATTGTAGTGTGCTCAGTTTTCGAAAACTAGACTTAAACTAAGAAGGATAACTATGACTAAATGTGACTAAAACTAATATGCATTTTTGTCTTAAGACTGAATCTAAAATAGCTGCCAAAATGAACACTGATAGGGGACCCCTTAATCTGCAATTCATGGTTGCTAGCTCTAATCAGATGTACTAACTAGGCTTATAAGAGAAGACTAACTTTTTATGCCAACGAACACACTAGACCCTTTCACAATAAACGAGCAAACATGAGAGAAAAACAGAGCAAGCACACTCTCGCAGTTCGTTCACGAAACGCATTCTAGTTGTAATAATAATTGTTTTTGTAATAATTGTAATAATATTTTTTTTACTTGACCTACATAATACATGTTTGTGGTAAATAATACATGTTTGTGGTAAACCACAAACATGTATTACGTAGGTCAAGAAAAAAAATCCTACACAAAACAGCAAGAGGCAAAACTGTCTTCAAATGGTATTTCACACTGCTGGGGGCGGGGTTCAGGGGGTGATCTTAAAGAGAGCTCAGCACCATTCAATCCACTGCCCTCAGTAAAAGAAACATTGAGCAAATTCAAGCCACCTACTTACTTCACCACCACTCAGCATACCTCAACGCAGTCAGCTGCAAAGCTGGTCAATAAAAATAAAAACATCTGGTCAATAAAACCAACTCGAAAGTTTTCTTTACATGAAGAGGGAAATGTTTTGGCAGCTCCTTTTACGCTTGCAAGGAGGCAGTAATTGTGTGGCTGCTCCAATGGGCACAATGGGGAGAAGGCCTACGCCATGGACAGGTACATGTGTCACCCAGCAACTGGCTCATAAAGGCTTATTTGTTGTGTTTCGTAGAAGGTCACGGTTCGTGGATGTTGTGTGTGTCTGTGTGTGTGTGTGTGTGTAAGAAAGAGAGAGAAAAAACTTTCTGGAGTTCATTTCTGTGTGTGTGTGTGTGTGTGTGTGTGTGTGTGTGTGTGTGTGTGTGTGTGTGTGTGTGTGTGTGTGTGTGTGTGTGAGTGAATGTATGTGCGGGAGAGTGTGCATGCTTTCACAAAATAATTGCTTTCTCTTCAAACAACACTTATCTCACAGGAAAGTCTCCCTACTAAATAAGAAAACAAACTTCACACGCAAGCACTCTACTATTTAATTGCAGTTGGGTTCAGAGTGGCAGCTGTCCACCTGTCACCACGGTACGACAACCTGAGTCCACAGCGCCTGTCATCAAGTGCACAGGCTCAATGTAAGGCAAGTGCAGAACTGCAGTCCTGCGGGGAAAAAACAACCCGGTCGGCCCAGAGACACACTAGCCCTGTGTCTCCTCTGTCGTCTGGTCAGGTGGTGTGTCTGTGTGTGTGTGGGTTATGAGGCGAAAAAAGGCACAGAGCCTCGTCAGGGCAGGCCCCGGTGACCCTTCCCTGGGAGTGCAGAGGAAGCTCGTTTGTCTCCTCTTGCCCGTGACAAACCCTGCCTAAATATGGGAACACGGGAGGGGGGAATGGGACACGAGGGAGGTGCGTGTGGCGCCTCTCCACAAGGACACGCGTCCCACTGGGGCCTCAGGCTACAGCCAGGAAGTCTGGAGCAATCAGGTGTGAACATCTGCTCTAGGGGAGCCTTTTCTCCAACACCCCCCACCTCACCCAAGCCCACTCCACCACCGCACGGTGCCAAGGCTCCAGGGGCGTTGGAGGGGCTGCAGGTGTAGGTGGACCGCGGCCGGAGATAAGAGGGGACCCTGCTCTCTGGGAACGGAGGCAGGGGGGGGGGGCGGTGTAGTGTATATATATATATGGATTCATTCTCTCCTCAGCGGTTATTCGCTGAGACAAAAGGGCTGTTTGGAAACAGGGCTGAGTCAAAATGCAATTTAGAAGGGAAGGGAAACCATGGCATTGTTCCAACGCCAATTGATTACCTGTTGTGGAAATGGGCAACAAATGCACATCCAATAAATGTCGACTTCATTCCCAGTCATCAATCTACGGGTTAATAGATGGCCGCACAATTAAATAAGCAGCGGGTAGAGATGATCCGTTTCTACGATAAATCAATATATCAATATATACGTTTTTTTCCCCATTGCCAAGCATGATGGCACATCTCGTGGCAGAGAAAATGGAGACACATTGCTTCATGGCTGAATAAGGAAACCGTCATCTCGCACACGGCTGGCTGGGTCGCTCTTTCTCTCTCTCGCTTTGGATGCTCAGCTGCCATTTTTGCCTAGTCGCAAAACAGTCAAGGTCCTCGGGAGGAGCAGCCGTGAGGGAACCGACAAAGACATCTCTGTGCCTCTTTCGCTCTCTCTCTCTCTCTTTTTCTCTCTCGCTTTCATGTACACACAAGCACATTTCCGCTCTTCTTTTCTCTTCCGTATAACACGCGGTGACGACATGAAACAGGCAGCAGTCAACACATAAATAAGCCATCACAGCTCGGCATACTAATCTGCAGGAGCCTATGCGACAAGCCATACTTTGTGCAACTTTACTGTCAGAAAAAAAAATACAAATTTGAGGGCTAGCTTTATGTGATAACAATGGCGCTGTGATGTCCCCTAAATCCATCAGTGACAAACTTGTAACGCGGCCGCAGAAATGTTTGTTTAATTCGTGCCTCCGTGCTCAACGCAATGACTCAAGGATTCTGATTATTTTGTGACCCATCACATCCAGAGCTGAAACAACCAAACCAACGGCTCATTGACTTTTAATAAGAGGCTAATTGAGCTCGAGTCTGTGTTCAGGCCCAGTGTGGGGAAATGAGGGAGAGGGGAGAGGTGCACTGGTTCCCCTGTGCTGCTGAGGACAGCTCAGGCTGACTAAGGGCCTTTTAGGAAAGAGTGGTTGAGATAGAGGAAGAGAGAGAGAGGGAGAGAGAGAGAGAAAAGAGACACAAACTGACGTCCTGGACAATGAAGAAGGATGTCGTGATGGGAGTTCAACAAAGGAGAAGCATTCTCATCCCCCTCTCAGGATGGAAAGAGAGGAGAGAGTTAGAGAAGACAGAGAGAGGAGGGAGAGAGAGACGCATCAATGTCACTCAATGTCAGGGAGACGAATGTTATAAACATTACCTCAGGAGGGGATATGCATCCCTGGGTGATGACACTTAAAGGGCACATTCATCTGTCATTCACTGAATTTAAGAGGCAACTGCTTCTCCTCATGACGCTCTGACCTATGAGTGAACCGATAGGGAGCCCTCTGTCCAGCTGAAGGAGAAAGAGACCGAACGCGAAGTGGCAGAGGATCGACAGACATGAGGCTTGAGGTAAATAAAATAAAATAAAATGGAAATGGAGTAAGATAAATAAAGATAGGCAAGTGTATGACATTGACTCGGATGACATTCAGAATCGCCAAAGGACACACTGGGGGTTTGAAAGTCCTCCCTTCTCGTTTTTATGGCAGGGTATGGAGCATGTGCAATCTGGAGGGGCCCCCCTTCACACTGTCACCTCCATCATTATCTCCACAAACCCATTCCACTCAACCTCTGCTATGGATGCACATTACTCACGTAACACCCAGACAGAAAGATACAGGAGAAGAGAGGGAGAGAGAGAGAGAGAGAGAGAGAGAGAGAGTGGGAGAGAGAATGCCATCCACAGAAGGATGGAGAGAGAACAGGAGAGACAGCTACAGGAAAACAGGCGGAGAGCTCTCTCTTTGCCTCTTCTGACAACGGAATAATGGGTTAACCAGTCATAGTGCCCTCTCTGACCACGGAAATGAAACAAAGCAGCACAACATGCACACAAAACACACACACACAAAATGCACCCTCTTTCACGAACATATACACAAAGTGGTCACCTTGAAATATAAATAAAATGACCGCTGTGTGTCTGCATGCCAGGTCCCATTCATCCTTCCTGTTCCCTCATTAGCGCACAAGTGCACCTCTAATGAGTGTGTGTGTGTGTGTGTGTGGGGGGGCGGGGGGGGGGGGGGGCTGTTTTGTGCAGGCTGAATGGATGTGAGAGAGGACGTCTCTGTCCAGTCCTGCCTGCCTCTCTATGTGTATCACCACTCTCACTCCAGAGAGATCCTTGATGTGAGTCCCCAGGGACCAATTGCAAAACATACACACACACACACACACACACACACACCGCCCCCACTGGTCCACATACCCCCTAGGAGTCCGTAATTACATGATTAAACTAATTATTCACATAACCATTACCATGGAGCCCATTCAAAGGCTGCCTTTACTGGGGTCAAGAGCAGGTAATGATTCAAGCACAGATGGGTGACGCACCGCCGCTCTCCTGGGGCAATGATGAAGACACTAGGGACCCCAATTTCATTGATGGGCAACAAGCAAAGCAAAGAGCAACGCCTGTCGCGCGTGAACTAAGGCTATTGCGTGGCATGTGGGAGTATTGCACCGGCCCACCCATGTTTGCGCTTAGGATCTTGCTCAGGTTATCCACATAAGGCTTCACTTAAACTGAAGCTCTTTGCTTTAATTTCCTGTTAATGGAATCTAATGGGCCAGTGGGAAGAAACAGACCCTTTTCATTGTGCAACTATACCTTGGTGACTGATCTGTATAGTACTATTAGTGGGAGCTGGTGCATGAATGGGGTTGTGAGCACAAGGGGAAAAAATGGCTGCTTGTTGCTCAACAGCTGTATTCCACAGCCTCGTTCCCCTTCAAAACCACAGATTTTGCATAGTGGCATGTCTGCGTGTCATTTGCTCAACATCACAGCTAATGTTTACCAATCACAGGAATAATTCTGTAATATTTCAAAGTATGATCCACCGTGATGATCCGTGATTCCATAGTTTTGAATTCCATCATCCATCTGTCCATCAGGACATAAATGCTATTCATCATTTCAGTTATCACACACAAGTTTATAGTCTAACTACAATAATACGACAAAATATAAGAACAAAGCAGCAAATAAAAGAACAGCAAAGAGCCCTGTTTCAGTCCATGGATGTTCCAAAGCCAGTCTCCCTTCCTATCATTGTAGAACATTTAAATGTGCATAGCATTGTTAACACACGATGATATAGTAATGTTGGGATTATGACTGGCATGGTCACTGTTCATAACTATATCGAAAATATCTGGTGCAACAATGTTGGAAGAGATGGTTGTTCGAAAACATTACTCTCAGACAGAAAGGGTTTAAATAATAAAAACACAGACAAGTTAAAAATGAAACAAAAAGATGTTTTGTTCGCAGTCTGGTGCACTGCACAGCAACAGTTTATTTATAGGCTAACAGAAATAGCCATGGGTTGCAGAGTGAATGTAGGCTGCAGACAGAGACACCTTTTGGTGTTGCACAGTCGATCAGAATCACTGCATCAGTTTATGACATGATGTTCTGGGTTGATAAATGTTTCATTGAAGTAGCAGATATTAAATCGTTCCCTGAGATTAAAAAGTTCAGATATGATGCTAACTTCAAATGCAAACCATTTCTCTGAGAGTTTGTCCACAGGGGGTCTCCGTGTGATTGAAACTCAAGGAGCGTACCACAGCACTGAAACAGAAAGTAATGAGGAACAGCAGCGAGGCCAATATGAGACAACATCTTTACACACCTTCTGTTTGGCATGGCTATTGATTAATGGAGTCATTGCCTTGTCTGTTTGCTTTACCAAGCAGCCCCCACCACTCTGCAGCTCCCTTCAGTAAAAACAGGCTACCCAATGTGAGCTAGCAATAGGCCACTGAGCTGGCAGGAAGCCGAAAGTAATGGACAAGTGAACATGCTGCCCCGAAACCCAACAAATAATCAACTACTATGAAACCCAGCAGAGCTCTAAACCAAGGAGTTATCCTACAGCTGTTTCAAATGCAAATGGAACATGTCCTTCTTCTCCCTCAGTCTGGACTAGATAGATAGATAGATAGATAGAGGAATACTTTATTAATCCTGAAGTAATTTTAAGAACTAAATTTGGACTACCTAAATATATAACAAAAACACTAACACAAACAAGAATTCCTACCTTCTCTTTCAAATGTAAATCCTCTACTTCCTGCCTCTACTCAAAAAGAAAGAAAGACAGGGGGTCTGTGGTAACAAGATAATAACCCCAAGGCTAGCTGGCATATCAAATCCAAGCTTTGATTGACAGCTGCAGAGCAGAGGTGCAATCATTTTGAGGGTCAAACTGGCACATGCTTTCAGTATCTTCTTTTTTCCCCTCTTTCTCCTTGACACCTCTAAATAGGTGCTACCGTGACTGTGGTGGTGGAGCAAGAACAAGCTGCGTTCTTTCTCTCTCTCCCTTCCAGACACTGGCAGCATAGTGTACACCTGAATCAGACCCCATGACAGGAATATGATTTATTTAGTTTAATGGGGCAGCTCAACTTAGTCTGATTCACACTGACATCTGAGGCAATTGGAGTGCAAATTGTTATTTGTCCGGCATACTGAAATAGTGGTAACAACAACCAAAAAACAACCCAGAACTTAAGTTCTGATGGTGGCATCTCCAACTTAGGGTCAGAATATTCAGAAAGGCAAAGCTTTCTTCCCTATGGTGTGTGTCCATTTATTCTCAGGTATGATGAAGAGGAGCTGGAGCACTCCTGAGGGGAGTGAGCCACTGACTGACATTCACAGCTTCCCCACCAAACACCACGTCCAGAGACCCTTCAGAAGGCTGGCTTAGGTTTGTCATATCTAGTTCAAATTTGCTTCTCGAGCAAAGTGTACCACCATATAGATAACAGCAAATACATCAACAGACAACACGCCAACTTCAAAGAGAGATACGCTATAACGTACAAGAGTATAAAGTATCTCACATTTAAACGCATAGTACATACAGGAGTCCTACTGAGCCTGTTGTCAACAAGACTACTACACCATACTTGCAATACAATAGACAAGCCATCATTTTCCAAAGAGCCAACAAATGTAAAGGCCATTTACGGTTATCCTGAAACCTCTTTACTATTCCATCCGTGTATTTTTTCCCACTTCCCCTTGTGCTATTATTTGAGGAGAAACATCTTTCTAGGCACAGAGGGGAACACCTGGCACTAGGGCGGCTGAACACTGTCCGTTGAATTCCACACCAAAACCAGGAGTCTGTTCTGTATGCATTTCCACCCCCGGAGAGCCAAGTTCACATTGCACTGTGCTGGATTTATTGATCGGCAACACTTCAGTCGGGAAATTTGGTTTTTGCACTGGGGGAACATTTGCTATGCACAACATTAATATATTGTTTCCAATGAAGTGAGGGGGGTGGGGGGTAAGAAAAAAAATCAATTTTGAAATAGTTTTTTTTTTTTTTTTTTTTACTTCACTGAGAAATCAAATGAGACGGGGGAGGCAAGCTAGGAAAATATTTTTAAACTAAAAAGCAAAGACCAACCCCGAGAGTGCCTAGTTCTACGCCGCTGCAGGATTGGCTACATCCGCAAGCCTCTTCCAGGGTCGCAGTTTCTCCTTGAAGGACAATGCAAGGTGGGATTCCTCACTAATAACTGGGAACAGGCTGTGCATTTGATGAGGTGGTGGTGCTTCAGAAATCTTCATTTAATGACTAATCAGGATGTGGGATTGTAGGATAGAGGGCCAAAGCACAAGACTATGCCTCTGCGCCTAGGGGACCCACGAGGCTGTGACTCAAAAACACCCTTGGATGAATACATTAGAACCGTGAGACGACAGCAAATATGTGAGGCTTCAATCAATTTCCATTTGTGCGGGTGAAGAAAAGGGGGAAAAAAAGAAAATGAAAGTCAATTTTGGAATTAAAAATAGCTACGCCCACAGACCCAACAAATGGAGGAGGGGAGCATGAGTTGCATCACTTTTTTGAGAAGTGAGCGAAGCGCAATCCCCATGCTCCGTTAGACAGCTAACGGCATCTGGAGGGACACCTCACCTCTCAAAAGGGCTTCAGACACTGTCAACACTAAGGGCCAAACATTTGCATATCACTTTGGTGCAAAGACAGTTACTCCTTGATGCACTGTAACTGTAACAAAATGTTCCTCTATCAAGCAAACTGCACGTGACAAGTGTCGCAAATGGCTTATGATTTCCTACAAATTAGTCATTGTGAATTTAGAGGAGCTTGGCAACGCAAATTAATGACTGCTAAGTAAAAGCATGACGCTACATTGGCTTATGAAGCTCTGATTAGTGGTTTTAAAATTAATTGATTTGTGTGATTTGTTTCTGTTGTTTTGTTTGTTTGTTTGATTTTTTTTTTTTTTTTTTTTTCAAATAATGCAGTTGAACAGTTTTGTGTTTCTCAGAGCTCTGGTGCATATACAGCTGGAGGAGGCCTGTTATTTAAGGATTTAAATGGTAATGAACTCCACACCCAGATGAAGCATGGTGACATGTTCATGTTTACCTGTTTTTAATGGGCAAAATGTGGTGATAACTATTCATATTAGTGTTGATTGTACTCACTCCAATATGGTACACTTAATGCTGCTTTTGTTCATATACTGGCTTCTAAATAAAACCTAATTGTCATCATGCTTTGTGCTAATTTGTTTCAATTTTGTATTCATTAAGTATACATGCAAGAAGTAAAAAGTTGACATTTCAGCTAACTTGATAGCACAGCAGTGTCATTGATTTAATTGACTACAATGTACCTGCCATTTCAGAAACAGTCTAAAAATGCTTATAGTTCAGAATACAGGCAATTGAGAACAACAGAGCTATCAACAACAGCAGACATTTTGCATGAAAAGAATTCCACAGACATTTCCCAGCAAAATAGTTTTCCCTTTGCCTTTTAGTGCAATATTGGCCAAATACAATAGGATATGATGATATTGTAAAGAGCTAGATCTAACAACTAGTCTAACAACTAGACTTTTCTGTCATGCATTGGTTGGGTTGATGAACATGCACGGTCAGACGGCTGTTGTTAAGAAAATGGTAATTCAGGGTTCTCTGTATAAAATATCATACAAAAATAAGAGACCACTTCAAAATTATCAGTTTCTCTGGTTTTACTATTTATTGGTATGAGTAAAAGTAAAGTTAACATTTTAGTTTTATTCTATAAACTACTGACAACATTTCTACCAAATTTCAAATAAGAATATTGTTATTTAGAGCATTTATTTGCAGAAAAATGACAATTCGTCAAAATAGCTAAATAAATTGAATGTTTTCAGATCTCGAATAATGCAAAGGAAACAAGTTCATATTAATTTTTAAACTATACAATACTAATGATTTAACTTAGGGCGAGATCAGAAATCAATATCTGGAAACACCGCATCTTTTTTGTTACGTTGACCAATTGTCATTTTTCTGCAAATAATGCTCTAAATGACAGTATTTTTTTTTTTAATTCTTTAGAAATGTTGTCAGTAGTTTATAGAATGAAACAAAAATGTTAAATTTACTCAAACACATACCAATAAATAGTAAAACCAGAAAAACTGATATTTCTTTTAAAGTGGTCTCATAATTTTTTCCGCGGCTGTATATCATTCAGTCCACTACTTTGTAGGTCTTAACCAGGTAAGTGTGTGCATACACTTCAAAGCACTTCTAAGTGAAAATTTGTACCACAGAAGTATGACTGAAATATACAAAAATGCCTCGAAGGTATCAATTATGTAAGTGAGGAGTACAAACATCAAAGCACAAAGAATTTATTTGGTGCCAAATGACAGTACGTATAAGACAAAAGCAGTAAGGGAGGATATGCACATTATATACATTGCACAAAAAGCCTGTGTCACGGTGTACTTTTCTGTCTTGACTTTCTCCTGAGCAAATAGACACCCAGTAATTTATTTGCATTTAAAGAATATTTACGCACTTACAATGTTAATTGGGAAACTCTGTCAGGCTATTGCTTCTTATTTACGAGTACATTTGAGCAGTATGCCAACTTTTCATCTAAAATAATTGCCCGGTGCTTTGAAGACTGTGCAACACTCAGGGGACTATAAAATCAAACATTACAGAAGCCGTGTTTCTAACTTTGTCCAATGCTGGTCTCTTGGTTGAGGCTGACTTAAAAAGTTATAATAATATGTAAACTTATGATTTCCTTACATTAAGCTTACCTACCATGGTGTAAGTTCAGCTTAAAAACATGTCTTTTCTGTGAGTCAAGATCTTAACTATTATGACAATATTTTGTATTACACCAGTGGACACAAATTCAATTATATTAAATATTCAGCTTGAAAACGATTTAATTAGTAAAACACTATTTCTCCTCTTCAGCTGTAATTGCATAAACTCATGCCATATTCTTCCTCTGCTAAGACCCTCTGTGAATACCATTGGACACTGTCAGGGTGGGGCTGAGTCTGTGTCTGTGTTTCTGTCTGTGTCATCCATGATAATTCAGTGCCCTTGTCTCGTGTCCACCGACAGGAAGCAGCCCCCACATGAGGGACAGTGGCTGATTTGTCCTGATTTGTCTTTGAACTTTGCTTGTCTCTGTTCTGTTCTCCTCCCACTGATATGTAATGGCGTAATAAATCCTCCAGGTTTGCCCTCACAAACACACACACACACACACACACGTACACACACACACACACACACACACACACACACACACACACACACACACACACACACACACACACACACACACACACACACACACACACACACACACACACACACACACACACACACCTTCCTCTCCCTGACTCAGTAGGCACAAGGGCGTTTTGAATACGTAATGGACCAGGCTCCAGCACAAGCTGCGAAAAGCCTGATGTTGCCGGAGCAAACAGCAGTGGGAAAGAGCCATGTGACATTTGTCCGAGACATGAACCAAACCCCCAGGAGTAACGCTTCATTACCTGCCATGCTAATAGACCACGCTCGCCACAGGCAAGGCAAGACAACATCTGAACCTCGTGTTAATGTGCGAACCAGGAATGGATTGGTGTTTGATCCACTTCTGCTTCCAGGTGGACGTGTGCGTTAACTCAAAGAGTCGGCGGGTATCTGAGCTGAATGATGGATCCCGTAATTAACACGCTGTATTCACACAAGCCCTGGTGCAGATCGTGAGCAAGGAGCCTGTCACACCAGTCAGGCTGTCAGACCTTGTCTTGGCTCTACACACTCACACACATATACACACACACACACATATAAGACCTTTTTAAAATGCATGGGTTCCAAAGAGCTGGAGACATTCAGCCTGTCAGACCATGAGTAATAGCAGAGTAAAACATATAGACAGGCGGTCCTGATGGGGGAACCCAAACACATGAGAAATTTTCTCATTTCTGAAACATGCTGTTTCCATGATCGAAGAAGGTCTTTTTGATAAAAGCGCAGTAAATTCCTACCATTGACTGGTGTTGAGAAAAGACATAAAAAGCAGAAGACTACGGCAATCCCCTTCTATGCAGACACTAAACACAAATGTCCACATCCACTCTCAAGTGGCTTCCACAGATAGGCTGGATATGGTTTGAATGCCCTTCGAAGAACTGCAGTGGCTGAGGTAGTGCACTTACATCGATGAAAATGAATGATTTGGTTTCATAAATGGGAAATCACTCAGTAAAACATTTTCTATATTTAGCCCCTTCTTATGTGTGGTCACATTGACATGTAAACATACAGGATCTGCACTTATGCCACAGAGTTATGAACAAATACAAATGCAACACTGTACTCGACTATAACAACCTCGAACCTAGCCCAACATCCTGTATATGCATTTTTTTATACACACATATACCTTTACGAAGCTTTTTTCTTTCCAGGGGCACAGGCGTACTTAAAAAAAAATGCTTTGCCTTATCGAGGCCCTGTGAGAATAACAAATCTATATTTGGCTCTGGAAAGGGGTTTGCCTCCCTGGGATGCTGAATCACAATCAACCTGGGTTTTGTGATGAGGAAAGCGATTTCCTGTTATTGGACTTCCCACGGTGGCCAGCCTCTGCCTCCCACAATTACATTCCATTGGAGATCACCGCCGGCAGCCAGCACTCACATCAAATATCGTCTCGTCTTATTATTTTAATGATTGCTGTCAATCATGATGAATTAGCGGCTGCGTTATTGATCTAAAAATAAGAGCGAAAGAGAGCGATATAGATGCGGATGCCGCCTCAGCAGGCATCATTAAAGGGACAGTTTAGTTTTATGAGCTTGTCCATTAGAGGTGTTAATCAGGATTAAATGTCTATCTCATCTATTTTCAATGGCTGACCGCAATAATGACTCATTAAACACTGTGGTTAAGTGAGATCTGTCTTCATCATCCCCTATGAATATTTTGACATTTGTCATATCAGCACACTCTCAATCCAATGGTAGATTGCATAATTGTATACAGTATATAAACTTTATGACACCCAAGTAACCATTAGTTACTAGGTCAGTCACTCACCACAAATGCTCTCATATGTATTTATGTATATTTATATACTGTATATATTAGCAAGATATGGCAAGCCAAACACTAATTACTGATTTTGATATATTAAATGAAGTTTGATATATATACAACAAAGTCTGGTTATTTATACATATATACACTGATATATGTGTATATATATACACTGTATGTTGCATTGATGACTGTTCCTGCTCACCTAGCTATCACAGAAAAAACTATTTTGCCTACAACATCTTTAAAGTTGAGGGATAGTTGTCATTATTTTGACACATAAATAATGAAATAAAATATAACACTGCTATTAAGAGCCATTCTACGCCTTGACACAGACACTGCGGGAGACTGGAACACTAAGATCGTTGTGCCAATAGACCAGAGAGAACTTAAAGCAACTAAAAAGGATCTTCGGTAGAATTATAAAGAATAGAAGATTTGGAATGGCGTCACCAAAACAAAGGATTGTTAGTCCTTTGTTATTAAGAATGACTCGAATGATTTCTCTGACCTGATTTAATCAGACTTCACAGAATTAGAGGATCTTTCATCTCCATGCAGCCTCCTCCGCTATTCTACTGCAAATGCACAGTGCATTTATTGTATTAAGATGAAAAAATAGCTCTTTAGCAAATCATATATTTTTACTTTGTCAATACTGTGTATTTGTCTTCCATTAATGCAGTTTAATTGAATTCACAAGGTGAGTCTAAAGTCTGAGAAACAGTGTGAAGGGCTTTTGTAGGCTGAAACTGGAGAGTACTGGGTCAGTCAACTGTTCACTTTTGAGAAAGAAACCACAAAAGTTACTCACTTTCAGGTTGGAAGCAGACAAAGAGTTTTACAAAGGAAAGGTGTCAAAAAAAATTACATTATACTTTCAGATGCGCTTGGCTGCAAAGTTGTCCTTTTTGGTTTTACGTTTAAGAAAGAACACAGAGGAAATAAATGTTGGTTTTTAAAATGTCGGATGTGATAATAGTGCGCTCGACGACTTGGTCATGCACTAGTAACAGGGAGTGGAGATGAGAAAACTATACCGCAGCCAACCTAATGCCTTTAAAGGATTTGTTTTCATCTGCATGTGACTGAGCTTTTGAGTGCTATGCATTTGAATTTGACTTATTATATTTATACCACATGGGCACATAGAAGGTACCCTCTAGAGTGAAAGGGTGGTACCTTGAAATGTTATTCTATGAAGCAGTATATAGCACAGTACAGCATATTTTAGTGTCTCATTAGAAAAGAGCAACCCTGCAGTTTGATCTGTAGCATTGCATGTTGTAACTGCCAGTGTCTATTCAGGTTTTGACGAGAGATTGACAAAAATCACCTCCTGTTCAATTGATTAAGATTGAGAACAATCTTAAGGTATATTCAGCTATATGATAAGGTGTTAGCTATTTTACAGCAGTTGTATATCAGTGACAAGATCAGCTATGGCTCATGTCAAAAGCCAACGTTAAAGTAGCAAAACAAATGTATTGAGAACTGAGGCTTGCTGTACTTTTTCACTTTAATGCAGACGCAGGACTCAAACCAATGCTGGCAGTGCAGCAGCCTTCATTGATTCGAGGAGTCCCATTCCCCAACAGTCAACACAATGCTCATTAAACACAAAGGCACCGGCCAGAGTAGAGAGAGGCTGTAAATATTGTCATGAGCTCAGTATTCACAGAGCATAAGCACTGACAAAACATGAGCCTGGACTACACTGTGTCACTATGCTACTATGGATGAAAGACTCAGCTAACACCCAAGCGACTAAATGAGGCATACACTTGTAGAACAGAAGATAGAGAGAAGTGGAAAGTCTCTTAAGATTCTGCTTCTGTATGGAACATTTACAGACCAAATGGCTGCTGTATCAGATGATATTTTGGGAATCCAGCAACAGGAAACATTAGGATATGAGGAGAGGAATCTAAATGTACAGTTTACAGTATTATCCATGTTGCTGGGCGTGCACCTTCTGTGTATGCGGAGTCTATGCAGGCATGGTTTTGAAGAGGCTTATAGCAAGACTGGGTTCTGTCTGGCCATTAAATAAAGCATGACGCACCTATACGCAGAGTCCATGCAGGCATGGTTTTGAAGAGGCTTATAGCAAGACTGGGTTCTGTCTGGCCATTAAATGACGCCTGACGCACGGAGATCCGCTGCCCGGATGGAGGACAGTAAAGCTTAATGAGGTGGCTTTTTACACATGAACATGTCAGAACAGGAAGATATCTCACGATGAGCAACACACAGGAAACTGTTTCAGGAAACGCTGTAACATTCAAAAGGAGTAATCTATCCACTCCCTGGATTCCTTTAGAGAGAATTCTCAGGATGGAATTACAAGAAATGTCAATAGTAGTAAGAAATATGTATTTGTCTGTTTATTTTTTTTTCAAACACCTCCTCTGCAAAGAAGGAAGACTAACTTTCAGTGCACAGTTAAAGAATCAGAAGATTTACCCTATATCTGATACACTTGATAAACCAAAGCAATACCTAAATCCTCACCATGTCAGCTCAATCTAGTATGTATGTGTTTAACATTACAATATGAATGTCTAAGTTTGGCAATGGTAAGCCATTATAGCATGGTAGCCAATCTATCTAAAAATACAAATCTAGAGATCTGACCTTTAAGCAAAATCACTGGCAGAGAAATTATACTGCTATTTTACACATTGAACTACCGTAACTTCCCTCCAATCTTGCTCACAATTTTTTTTGACCAGCTGTTTTAGCGTGTGAAGGCATCTTCCTCCACTTCCGGTACATCATGAGTTTCACCCGTTATTAAGACTCACTTAAAGCAATCAGTTCACTCTACTCTCAGGAGCTTGAAGAGCCGCCATCTATTTTATAGATTTGACATAAAAATGTGATGTGAGCATCAGTAAAAAAGACTTCCTGGGACACAACAAAAGGAAGATTTCACCTAAGAAAAAATCTCTCTGAACTCTGAAAGAATGACACGTTTGCTGTTAGTCTACTGATGGTGTCTGGGACCATGACTGGAATGTGTGCAGTGAGCCCACAATCACCTAACATTAGGAGTAATCTATTCGAGAACGGCCCATGTGAGAAAAGAAAAAAAAGAAAAACTTGGTATTTCCCTCTTAGTTTTACAATGTCCGTTCATGTTACATGCTTCCTCAAACTCCTACACCTTAACCTTGTGTTCACCAAATGGCCTATCAAAATCCATCACAGATCCACATATAACTGCACCTCTGCTACTGTGAAGAGCCTCTTTGGCAGTAGCCAAAAGCATGTCAAATCAACACAGCCACGTACATTCACTGCAACAATTGCATGTCCAAAAAGGAAATGATCATGATGAATCATATAAATCCTGAACCAAATTGTTTGGTAAACCTCCATCAGAGACATAATATTGCAGCCCCTTGTGAGTCGAATGAAGGATTAAAAGCATGAGGCAAAACAATAACAAAATGACTCTTCTGTGCCCAATATGGACAACTGTGACGGACGGGCTTAGAGCCAGTATTACTAGGAGTATTCACAGCAATCCCTGAGTGTAATGCTCACTGCGAGTCATCAGCCTCTCTCTTTGTTACCACATGGATTACACACTGCCATCCAAAATGGTTTACAAGTCACCCCTGACCCCTCACGTTGGGCCCCCCATGCCAATGTCTGCCTTTTTATCCTCCCAAACTGTAGTAATTGCTGTGCTCTAAAATTCAAAGTGCCATGTTTCATTTAGAGTAAAACTATAAAAGTGTCTGGGAAAGAATACACTGCCATTTCATAATTTCCATGCTAGATTCATCTTTTTCCCACTGACACATTCTTTAGTCTCCACACAATGGTCTTTTTGATATGTGGGGGAAAAAAAGTTTATTTCTTCTGTTATTGAACCCCCTTGCCTCTCCGGTCTAGTCGCAATCCATCTTCATTGTGACCAGGTGAGGTACATTTTATTTTCACTTTGGGAAAAGGCAACTTAATACATTTCAATTTCTTACAGTTGAAGGCCAAATATACTCTACCGGCCATCCTTTCTTAAAAGCATTGTCACACATGGCTCACCATAACCATTAAAGCAAGTGTTCAAAATGACATTTCCTCCACAATTACTGAATGACCTAAGTGCTAAATTGCTTCTAGGTTTTGCATTAGCCTGTACATCACTGTACTACATGTGATGAATTCATATGGGAAATACTAATTGTCACAAACTGCAAATTGATACCTATTTCATACACAGAAATAAACAACAAAAAACATTCAGCCCGCATGAACAGCTTCCTCATAGGCAAACAGAACAGATAATGAGATCTATGAACACATTGAGAGTGGGGCTCATAGATTTTCTTAATGAGAGGATTTCCTATTGGTTTAAGCATTTCCTCAGAGAGCTGAGCTAGTCAGTTTTTTTGCACGTCTTTAAATACAATGGCTAAAGACCATGGGAAGGAGGGTAAAGATTCTCTAGTGGGCCTCTACACAAAACATTGCCATCTTACTAACTGGCTTCATTATGGAAGACAATCCACTGTTTAAAAATGTATGCACAAGGCCCTGTGTACCCCTACACAATACAACAGCGTGAACTGGAAAACTGCCTATTTTTCCATAGTCCCTGAACATGTGACAACTTTGTTGGGAGCACCAGAGAGATGAAGACCACAGTGTTTCCCACTGAATCTCCTCATCCCATGTCTAATCATTCCATAAATAATTCAGAAGTGTGAATAAACTGAAACCAGGAAGGGTAATGGGGAATGGTAACTCATTTTAAGTTCCTATGTGATGTCTTGCAGAGGGTTTTGTTGGTATGAAAACTATTTGGAAGATTTCAGTAGCTTCCATTACTTCTTCATTTTAGCATATAAGACCAAAATAAGGCTAATTTGGCCAGGGGTCGACTTGACAGCCAAACATAAAATCAATAGGCCCTCATGATGAGAATTGATCTGAAAATTGTGGCCTTGCTTTTTTAAGAGATAACATTTTGAGGCTCTGAAATTGCATCTGTCAAAAGCCACACTCAAGGGCCCTAAAGACTAGCACAATGCTCCCAGTACTGCACAAAACAAAGGCAAAGGCTACATGCTCTCTTTGAAAAGCAGAGGAGTTCAGAGTGGTCTCAGCAGTAAATCTATTAGTTTGACATTACAGATGCCAAGGTTTAAAAGGCCCACAAAAGCAGCTGCATTTATATTTTCAAAAACACAACAAAAAAGTATGAAATGTCTCCTACCAACTAATTAATACTATACGGTAGTTCAACAGTCGTCCTATTGTTTATAGCACAATTGCGATACACTATAATTTTTGGCTGTTTTCAAATGTATGTTCTGCATTCAACGTCAAAGCCACCACAAGGAAAGAACTCTTCTCCTAAAGAATCAGTGAACGGTAGAAAAATATGTCCCTTGTCACCTTGAAACCATATCTAGATATAAGGTCATTAGTCATGAGAAATTAGAACAGATGTGTTTGAATTTAAAGTATATGTATGTGTTCCAAGGGGCTTTTTATCTTGGTTGGAGGGTTGCAGTCGGTTGCAATTAGAGCTATCTATAAATTTGTTTCCCTAGGGAGTGCTAGGCTGAAGGCAACAGTCTGGGCCATAGGTGCCATGTTTCCGTCCAGACATTTAAGAGTCCTGTTATGTAATATGTTCACGGAACTTCATCCAGTCATATTTTTTCTTCTCTATTTTGGCAGACATTTTTGCAGGTTTCAGCAGCTTCACAACGGACACATACCGGCATACAAAATTAACTACAGCAAAAAAATTAATAATAAACCAACAATGCCGCATCACAGGACTTGAAAAACAAAAGATGAAAAGCATCCTTTAGATTTTAACTGTGGATTAGCAGTGGAGTGATTTCGAGGAAGCGGATGAGATAGAGACAGATAGACAGAGAGAGAGAGAGAGAGAGAGAGAGAGAGAGAGAGAGAGAGAGAGAGAGAGACGGAGAGAGAGAGACAGAGACAGAGATGGAGAGAGAGTGAGCATGATGGTGATTCTTCCATAATCCTCTGCGGATCTGGAACACCTGGTAGCACACAGAACCGGAACAGATGCTGTGACTCCACAGTGCAAAGCCATGCAAGGATCGTGAGCTCTGGGGAAGGAGAAGGAGGGGGTGGGATGACGAGCTGAGGGGTTAGGGGAGGGAGGGAAAGAGAGGGAGTGGAGAGTGGGTCCCATTCCCCACATCACTGGAAAAGGGTAGCACAGAGGAGAGGAGAGTAGTCGAGACGAAAGGAGAGCAGCTAAGTGGGTCAGTAGCGTGCAGCAAGGCAGCTGCTCAGGCAGGCTCCAGATAACCTGCTGACACACTACTGACAGGTGGGCGCACACGTGGAGAACAGCCCGGCCATCACGCATCCTGGCCCTTTGAGTAGATGTGTCAGGCAGGGCTGCCTCTTCCTCCACTCTCTCTTCCTTTTTTTTCTCCTTTCTCTGGGGTGCTGAAAAAGCATTGTTTGAAAAGGAAGGAATCTGTGCACGTGTGTTGAAAAAGTACTTTAGGCTGAGGCCCTCTCTGTTAGAAAAGAAGGACTTGCGATTTCTATAGTGTTTGGAGGTATTCCTGTAGCTTTCAGCCAGCTATGTATGGTGAATGGCAGAGCATATCAATCTTTAGTCACGACTGTGCCAAGGAATGAGGATGATCCTGGAGCAAATGGGTGTGGTGCTGTGATAATGACAATCACACGTAGTGGTATTTTGATAATATGATACCTTACAATACCATATCAAATGATTCACAAGCAGAATTTGAAAGCTGTCCTTGTTAGACTATCAGAGCCCCAGTGACAAACACACACCCAGACATGTGAGCCATCTGAACCACTGAGCAAACAAATGCGGATTGCTCTGGCTGCATATGCTCACAGAGACTTTGAAAAGTTGTAATCCTCCCTAACATGCTCTCCTGAGCCCCCAGCACATTACCCCGAAGTGTGAGAGAGAGTCTGTGTATTTGTGCGATATGTGTATCTCTGGGTGAGCAAGCGGAGGCAGAGAGAAGAGGGAAAACGAAAACAAGAGAGAGAGAGAAAAAGAGAGAGAGAGAGAGAGAGAAAAAGATAGAGAGAGAGAGGATGAGAGACAAACATAATGTGTGAAGCAGGGCAATAACTTACAAGGCCAGATTATTTGCATATGTCTTTGAATAAAGCTGCCAGACAGCTAGGCCTGGCATTTAATCAAGCATTTAATAGATTCCCAGGGTACAGCTGTGGAGCCTGGTGTCAGAGACACCCTATCCGAGCCTGGCTTGTCTCACCTTTCTGGTTCAGGCAATCTCAGCCCCAGATCAACACTACTCCGAGTTAAAAAAAAAACACTCTCTGATCACTCTGATCATCGGGAAGGGCCCCCTTAAATATCCAAATGATGCTCAGTAGCAGATCAAGCAGACTATTAGACTGTATGCGGTGAGCTTTGTTTCTAGGAAACACAACAAAGAAGCTTTTCTCAATATTATAATTCTGGAAACAACAATTGGTGCCAAGCTTTATGGCAATCGAGCATATATGCTGAGGGCAATAAATGCAGGCTGTAACTCTCCACAGACCTGCGAGGGGAAGGAGAGGCTAGAAAACCCATAAAAAAGCCATTTATGGCTGTTTGCTTGAGCGCAGTAGATCTGATCACCGACTGGCTGCAGGCCAGTTGCTGAGAATGCAAGAGGGGTGGGAGAGAGAGAGAGAGGGAGTGAGAGAAAGAGAGAGAGAGTAAGCTGGGAAAGTTGAGGAGGAGGGAAGTAAACCAGTGTGTCAGGTGTGTTAAGAGAACACACAGCTCTTGTGCTCCCTTCTTGCTCTATACATTCGAGTGCACTTGTCCGTCCACACTCACACACGCCCCCTGCTTGGCTAAATAAATGACCTTGTTAACCCGCGGCCAATCCTACCTGCCACAGTTTGCCACAGTTTTCCCTGCCCGGGCCCCAACAGAGGGGAAAGTTAGTCCAGCACTTAAAGACGATTTCCCACTAAGGCAGTGGGCCATGCGCCGATCGATACAGCCAGTGCCCAGCCTCACTGGACTAAATTGGCCCACTACACCCATGGATTATGTGAGGAGTGGCTGGACTTTCCTGGGCCCTTACCTAATTGTTTCTTAAGATGTGTGTACTACAGTACACCGCACTAACATAGACACCTTTTGAAATACAGCTTTCTCTCTCACTCCTTAAAAAAAAGAAAAAAAAGCTCCTCTCTTTCTTGTGTCTGTATTGATTGTCCATAGCAGACACTGGCAGCAGAGGTAGGCAGGAGGTTGATTTGGTCCAGAAATCTCCGGAGTGGAGTGGGGAGCATTTGTCGAGAAGCCCGCTGGAACTCCCTTGGCTGTGCTGACATTTCAAACTGATGAGGACTATAAACACACTGTGGGAGACTTGGCGGGCGCCCATTCCTCTGCGGCTCTTCTTCCCTCACTTGTTCAACGCGTCCCGTGGTTTAAAAGAAAAGAAAAGAAAAAAAGAGGAGTGTCTGGAGCATGACATATCCCCGAAAACGTCTCGGTTACTTACGTAACCTCGGTTCCTTAAGCACGGAACAAGATATAATAAACGGGACTTGACCTAGTGTCATGGACTTGTTCGAAGAACTTATTCATTCACGCCGCTAGGCAGGGAGAAGTGCGCCGGGCTCTGGCCCCGCCCCCACCGGAGCCTATAAAACCCAAGGCGCGTTTCTCCATCTTCCTTGGATCAAAATCTGAGCGTCGAAACACCCACCCAAAAGAAGAAAAAACACTGTATCACGCAACTATTATTATATCTTGTTCCGTGCTTAAGGAACCGAGGTTACGTAAGTAACCGAGACGTTCCTTATCGCAGAAACTGCGATATAATAAACGGGACAGTTTCCATTAGCGCGTGTAAATACAGTGATTGCCATATCACCCCAACTTTATTATGCTTTGCCCTCACGGAGGTTCATACAGCAGCTGGTGGTGAACGTTCATAGGGCCTTACCCCTGCTTGTGAACGCTAGGTTCTCAATGTGCACATATGCCAAGGGGATCACCGATCTCCCTGATCATAGGATTACCCATTAATTAGTTCATTGCGTTAGCCAAGCCAAGGCTGATGAACACATATATTACTAAACCTTCTCACGTTTAGTATCTTGTTCATGGCACTCCTTCAATAGGGCCGATGAACACAAAACACTCTCCTCAGGTTCTGGAGATTCGGAGATCGTCAGCCTCCAGAGTTATTTTTAATAGCCTACACCACTAAACTGTCAACGTTTAGGGCTTTGTTCACTGCATTCTACCACGTAGAAGCTGACAAACACATAAAACTCGTAACTCTCCGCAGGCTCTGGAGATACGGAGATCGTCAGCCTCCAGAGTTATTTTTAATAGCCTACACCACTATACTGTCAACGTTTAGGGCTTTGTTCACTGTATTCTACCTCGTAGAATCTGGCAAACACATACAACTCGTAACTCTCTTCAGGCTCTGGAGATTCGGAGATCGTAAGCCTAGAGTTATTTTTAATACACCACTAAACGCTCACCGCTTAGGTCTTTGTTCACTGCATTCTACCACGTAGAAGCTGACGAACACATAAAACTCGTAACTCTCCTCCGGGTCTGGGGATTCGGAGATCGCCATCCTGTAGAGCACTTTCTAACATCAACTAAACTGTCAATGTTTAGGGCTCTGTTCACTGCCTTTTACAACGTAAGAGCTGATGAACACCTGTACTATTTAGTTATTCCTAGGCTCTGGCGATTCGGAGATCGCTTGGCTGCAGAACGCATTGTAACAAAAAAATTGGTCTCAGCCACATCTAACATATAGAATCTAATGAAAGTGTGGCGAGAACTCCAGCTTGCTGCCTCATATATCTCTTCCACTGAGACGCCTTTTAATAAGGCTCAGGAAGAAGACAACCCGACGCGTCGAGTGTGCACGAAGTGCGCACGCCGCCTTGCCGGGGGTCCAGAGACAAACCTTTATAAGACTTGTATACTATCCAACGATAGAGGCTCGGTTTAGACAGAGGTCTGCCTTTTTCCCGTGCCCCGAAGCACAAAAACAGCTGATCTGATCGTCGGAACGTCTTGGTGCGCTCCAACAACGGAGAGCGCGCACCGGACACAGCGTATTCAAACGCTCCTCCTCTGCCGAAGCAAACGGAGGAGGCGAGAACACTGCCAACTCAATCACCTGATTACGAAACGGTGCTGCTACCACCTTAGGTGTGTATGCAGCATTAGGTAGGCTATCATCCCTGTCTTGTCCCCAGCGATCGAGAACTGAAGGCACGATGGACTGACGGACAGGGCGTGCCTGTCACCAACGCGCTTTGCTGACACAAGTGCTAGCAACAGCGCCATATTCAACAAAACACATTTTATGTCCGCTGTCTATAGGGGCACAATGGAGGCCCTGTCAGAGCACGTAACACCATCAGTAAATCCCATGACGGTGCTGCTACCACCTTAGGTGTGTATGCAGCATTAGGTAGGCTATCATCCCTGTCTTGTCCCCAGCGATCGAGAACTGAAGGCACGATGGACTGACGGACAGGGCGTGCATGTCACCAACGCGCTTTGCTGACACAAGTGCCAGCAACAGCGCCGTATTCAACGAAACACATTTTATGTCCGCTGTCTATAGGGGCACAATGGAGGCCCTGTCAGAGCACGTAACACCGTCAGTAAATCCCATGGCGGCACCGGGTGCCTGCCCGGCACTCTGATACGTCTCACACCAGCCGCGCTGCCCATGACTCTCCCCAGAGTCTGAGAGTTGCAGCGCGTGAGACGCAGTGAGAGATCCGTTCGGGACGGATCTCCTGACTGCTACCCAGCGATGCTGCCAGCTCTGTCAGGAGCTTCGCCTGCTAGCGCTGTAGCAGCGCAGCCGTGCTCGTAGAACACGTTGCCTGCCCAGCCGCTAATAGGCTATCTCCACCAGAGCCAGCCTATGCCTGACCACCCGCGTGGCCGGGCGAGGGAGACCGAGGTATGCCTAGTGGATGTAACCGGGGAAGCCCGCGGCACTAGTCCAGCTCCATACTCGCCTCCTCTCCTGAGGCATGTTCGTCGGAGTAGTCGAGCAGACTTTCCGACTTAGTGGTTTATGTGCTCCGGAGAGATCGGGAAAACCGGAGGGTAGCGCCACTATCTCAGGGTCTTGGGCGACCAAGAGGGCAGTCGCGACCGGCTGTCACCCCAGGGTGGCTACCGGACGCTGAACTGCCTGGGGCCGGAGGGACGCCCAGCCCTACCGGGGAACGCTCCCCGGTCGGCGCTAGACTCGCCCCCTCCTACGTCGGTGCGTTCTCATAACGCGAGACGCCTCTGGGCCCTGGCTATAGACATAGCCACACAAATGTCACACCGGGGCGTCACCGCTCAAGCTGCCTCCAGCAGCGGTCGCCCTTCTCCCAAGCATGACCACCGTCAGGGTATGCTTGGCGCGACATATCTGAAACACAAGAAAGATTAAAAGAGCACACTATCACCGTAAACCAGAGGTTAGCAACCCAAGCTAGCAGGCTAGCCCCATGCTAGTAGGCTAGCCAACCAAGCTAGTAGGCTAGCCAACCAAGCTAGTAGGCTAGCAAACCAAGCTAGTAGGCTATCAAACCACGCTAGCAGGCTGGTCAGAGAACGGCCAGCCTTACAAGTTAGACAGTGAAACTCGACTTTCTGTATGACGAATCGAACTTGTAGCACTCTTGAGGTAGTGAAGGTTAGAGAACCTTTAACTCACCAGCTCATATCGAGTTAAGTTTAAAATAGAAACAAGTAATACGACCATCTGGAATGGAGCGTCGAATAGTCCTTGGAACGTCCTAATCTTACGCGAAGATTTTGAAAAAGGAAGATGGAGAAGCGCGCCTTGGGTTTTATAGGCTCCGGTGGGGGCGGGGCCAGAGCCCGGCGCACTTCTCCCTGCCTAGCGGCGTGAATGAATAAGTTCTTCGAACAAGTCCATGACACTAGGTCAAGTCCCGTTTATTATATCGCAGTTTCTGCGATAAGGAACGAGCCCATCCATGGCTGAGAGTAGCCAGCTGCCCCAGCGGGAGGGCCACAGCCCTGTGACGACTACAGCTCTGTCACCCGTTCCTGCGCTTTTTCTTCCTTGATGATGTTTACATTTCACTACCTTCACTACCTGTACATTAAAAGCATTTATAATATGGCAACAACAGTAAGAGCGTTCTGATTGGCTAATGGGTAGTCATGCCAGCTGCGTATTGACCTCCTTGCCGGTATGATACGGATCCGTATTGCCCTTTGACGTTATCTTCAAAATGAGCAATATTGAAAGACATCAGCAGCCATGAAGAAATTCAGCGCAAATGTGTTATTGAAAGTGATGATGATGACTAGAAACTATAGTTTAAATCACTTGTGTTGTTACTTTACTGTAAATTAAAGCCATTTTAGCTGAGCCATGAAGTTAGCAAGTAATTGGTTGCTACGCAACACCTGAAACACATTGTGTTGTGAAAAGACTTGAGAGCTGAACAAAACGACATGTTTTCTATTTACAATTATCATTTATTTTCATTAACGAAATGAAAGGAGCGAAAAATGCCATATAATAAACAACTTACTAACCTTGACCTCTCGCATAGTAAAAGACATTCCAATAGCCCATGGGCCCACTGTCATAATCACAGTCGAATAAAGCTGCTGTTAGTGTAGCTGCTTCATCCTATGGAATGTGTTTTTTTAAAGGGATGTGTACTCTTTGAACCTCGACTTTTCCCTAATGGCCTCCAACATATTTCCACTGCCTGAAACCTTATAGAGAACTGATAACTGAAACTGAAAGCAGATCTCCAGCGAGTTAGTCACCATGAAACAGGGAGTCAACTATGTACAGATGATTGCATAATCTTTGTTTTTGCACTGGTGGCTCTGAAAAAAGTGAATATTTGTCAAGATGCCATTTGCAAACTTAACAGCGTTCTGCCCGGTCCACTTTGCTCTGCCAGCCAAACCACCGGCACATTGCTTCATTAACTATTGTTAATGCGGTTGGTTATAAATATCTGACATTTCGCTGGGGCACTGCACGGCTTTTCCGGTGATGCCTCTGCACCCTGTGCGCATGGCATCTAGTGAAATATGTTGCCCCTATCTGGGGAAACACGCCTGCGTGATTCTCCCCTTTCCTAATCCGTGTTTTTGGCAGCCTGATTTGGCTCCAAATAAAGACAGCGGCCAAATGGTGACTTTCCGAGCACATGAGTAATTTTAATTAATGAGCCTACATCCGCACCAGGACTCGTTTGGTGGCATGACAGAAAAGGCAGCATAGTGGTGCACTTGTTACCACCAGCCAGCGACAAGGGGCCTGAAGCATCTGCACAATTCACTGCTAGATCATAGCTTTGAAGCTCTCAGTCTCTCTTCATGAGAGCACGTTGTGTGCACCTTGACAGGAAAACAAGGCATGCCTGAATGGTGACAGCACTTGTTGAGGGGAGCAGACCGTCTCCAGAAAATGTCCTGATACATGCATTATATGGATGCCTCTGGTCATTTAACCCTTGTGTTGTGTTCTGGTCAAGAATGACCATTTTGAAGCTCCAGTCTTAAATAACAATGTTTTAAGTAAGATTCATGAAGTTAGAGTTTTAAGAGTTTCAGTCAGTTGGGTGTTTATAAAACACTAGTCATTTTTGACCAAAGAAACAACAAGTGTTATTATGTTGTAAAATTACAGATTTCATTACGTATGTATATTTCATTTATATTTGAAATATATTGTATTCATTGTTAAATGAATTGCTAAATGAACGAAATACCAATAATCATGAAATTTAGATTTGCACAATGTGTATGTATGTCATTTTGGTGGTCCAACATCATCAAAAAGAGCCTTAAAAACCTATCAATTATGTATGTCTTTAAACCAACATAAAAATCAGATGTTCAAAAAGAGCAATTCTGACCGGAACCATGACAAGTGCAATGTTGCAAATAGAACTTGTATGTACAAAAGTTGGATAAGTATGGATGAAACTGGCCCACCACCAGAACCACCCCGATCACTGCAGGTTGATATCATTAGCTCACTGGCGTGTGTGTGTGTGTGTTTCAGGGTGAGGCGCTGGTGTCAGTGACTAATTAAAGCAGATGAGCACTGTGAAAATGAATGATCGGTGAAGAAGCGTCCCCACAGTCGTCCACATGGTTGGGGCTCTGCTGCTAACTGAGACAAACAGCTACAGTGTTTGCAGAGCTGTGGATCTAGAAGCCCTCTGCCAAGTGGAGAGAGAGAAAGAGATAGAGAGAGAGAAAGAGAGAGAGAAACGTGCCCATGGGCAATTTGATTTTCAGAACACGAGAGAGAGAGATAGAGAGAGAGGGAGAAAAAGAGAGTGTGTGAGTGAGTGTGTGTGTGTGTTAGACAGCTTATCTTTCTTCTTGAACTACACTTCAGTATAGAACATTATATATGCCAAACAATCTGCAGTATGCAGAAACAAATTTCTGCCATAAACAAATGACAGATTGTTGGGAGACACATGCAGGCACACTTGGTTGTAAAATAATACATTAAGGTGCGTCTCTGAATCATACATACATTTTTAAAATGTCACAGAATTAATAATAGTGGGAAGAGCTGTCCAGGCCGTCTGATCAGGGAAACAATTTAATTTTGTCTCTCTTGAAATGAAAAAGTGGAAAAGAATTGCAATTTGTTTCCTATTTCCTCTGTCTTCATACCACTCACAAATAAGGTCCAATATAGTGTACCTCACAGTGATAACTAATGGAACATAAGCAATGGGGGTAAAATAAGATTACCAGATATTAAAGAAAAATGAAAACCACTGTGGGGGAGAAATGTATGTACAGTATATTCTGGCGAGACGTGCACTGACTGACAGGAAACCCTGCGGCTCGTTTTAAAGCTGTGCAGAGTCTTCTCATTCAGCTCCTACCACCATCGTCATCATCCATCCTGTGCAATAACCACCTGCCTTCTCCCGATGGAATCAGTCTCTTTTGTACCTGCTATTCACAGGGCGCTGATTCCCTGCTGGCAGCTCCAGACTGTTCTTCGTTCCCGCTCAACATGCCCCCGGCCCCCCCACACCCCCCATTTGACTTATTTTAATTGGCCAGTGTCTTGCTTTGATTGAGCCTGCCAATAAGGAGTTCAAATTGCATTTTTTTTTCTCTTGTTCAAATCTGAAATACCTCCAGCATTACCATAATACAATCTTTTGACGCCATTACCATAATGCAACCTTGACTGAGTCTGTCAAAGGTAATCACCGGGGTGGGGGTGGGATTAGGGGGCGGATAGTGAAATGAGCTGGACGAGATTGGCGGGGGCTTCTGAGAGGGCCAGCTCTCTGAGGGAGACACTAAGGGTCATGGAATGTTCTCCAACTTGTTCTATCAACCTGCCATGTGATTGAAAGGGTTAATGCAGGTCCATTATTCTGTGGTTGATTGGCTGAACTTGGTAAAGGTTCTTCATTTTGCCTGGTCTTAATCTGTTAATTGCATATGTTCTAGGAAGGACATTTGCTTTGCCGGTCACAGGAGAAAAAGAGAGAAGACTGGATGGCTATCCCTGTCTTGCTATCAAATGTGCTCTCTGCTCACCAGTTATTTTACGTTATTCCCTTGACAGCGTTATTCCCTTTTCAGGATTATTCCCGAAATCAGACACATGGCAGTGAGACTGCCCCAAAAGAACTGCTAGTGAATATGCTATTTCATTTAAATCACCTCAGTAATGACTCCCGCCATTTTCTGACAGAAGAATAAATACAGCATAAGGTCAGGGTGCTTGTCACTGTTTAGCAAAATGAAAGTCCACCTAAAGACACAAACAAAGAGCACTCACTCCAATAAACATGATCTCACATGCATGACCCATCCAATCAAGCATTACTCGCAGACTCTGACACATGGCCTATCAATATACAGTCACTTATTAATCTCATGGTCATTGCCATGATGTTGATTTCACTTAAAGTTTATTATTAACCCTTTCTGTCTGTGTCTGAATCCATCTGACAGACATCCCACTGTTTGTTATTCAGGCGATGGGGATCTTATCCTCCGCTATTAATGCTGCCTTAATGGATTTCAGTAGAGTTAAATAATAATGACAACATACTAAATAAAACACATATTCTGCACAAGTTAAGCGTCTGATGGACCAAGTTTATGAAACGTATTACAGTTTAACTCTTGCTCTGAACACAGGCACACCTAGCATTAGACAAGCACAGTCTTCTGCCTTCAAGTGATAACAGATGTCTACCTCTACCCTCCACCGGCTGTTCATTAACTTTCAATGTAGAAAATCCAACTCCACTTAGACTGTTAGCTGTCAGGATTCCTTTAAATTGATTCTGGTCTCCAATTCTCCCTCTTATCTCCAATCTGAGTGTGCAGCAGTCCATGCATACATCGAACAGGCACAAACATAGAAACACTGAGATTATAATAGAATCTCTGCAGCAAGATAACCTATACATAATGTAACAGATGCATACCCAACAGTATTTTATTCCGGATGTATGGTTATGGATGTGTCATGTGAATTCTTCCTCTGTAAGGTCTTCTGTGTTGCTTTCATATGTGGAAGCATTCCTTGAGACATCATCTTCAAGGCATCTACACTGGAGAAGATGCAGACCATGCAATGGCATCAGAGACCGAAAGCACGCAAAGCTGGGCTCCGAGTGCACCCTCAAAAGCCATGGACTCTTAAGCGCATAAACCCATATTTTTGGCTCCAATGGTTGGGGATTTTTTTTGGACACTAGGTTAATCGTGCCGCTGCCACACCACATATGCACTGAATATGGGTCACTGACCTCTACTCCGAGCAAACATAAAACAGCCTGTGTCCAAGCCCTCAAAACCCCTGAATCTTGTGACTAATCCTGCTTCTAACCTCATGAGTAGCTTTTTTCACCTCTATGGCAAATAAAAAGACAAAAAAAAAACAGCAAAAGTGGGTTAGTTCTAATAATATCTCCATGGTGATTTTGTTTACCTCTCTTTTTTTTGGTTGTGCATGCCATGCTGAGATGTACTATGGTAAACATAGCTAAGATACATGAAAGATCTTTATCAATGCGGTGGACATCCCTGATTTGATACATTATTAATGCTTTCTGATTCATATCAGTGGAAAACGTGTGCATGAATATTCAGGGGAGACGCTCCAAGGCGAGGCATGATATAGTAAACATAGCTGCAGATATGGAACCTTGCCTCCATGTGCATCTGTTCCTGTTTGGTTAGTTACTGCTCCAGTGTTGTTTGTGCATCTCAGCACCTTGCTAAATGTCATGTGCCATGGACCATGATGGAAACTAATTCAATAACTATTTCATATGCCAGTGCCTCTGACTGGGGTAGTCTACATGCAAACACAACACGCCTAACAGCTCTCTTAAAACAAGACTAAGAGAAAAATACATGCACCTTATCATCAATATTTTTGTTAAAACAAACATATATGTATAATACAGCTAGATGATAAAATAAATGAAGAATGTCTATCCTTTCATAATAACACTGATAATCACCTAAAGGAACAATTTCAAGGAATGCTCATCTTATTCAGTGGAACTGTTGTTCAAGTCTGGAGCTTGTAAAGATTGCTGTCCTGTTGCTAATGTAGTATGTGAAACTAATGTACCTATCTTCCACCACCCCCTACAATAGGAGGCGGTGAATTGCAGTAGATGTAAAAACAGTCTTTAATTCTATGCATCTGCTATTTTCAACTCTGCCCACATCCGGTTTCTATTCGAATACGAACGCAAAACACTTTAAGCAACACAACAAATACATGCACAGAACCAAATAGCCTCCCTGCGGCATGCTCCAAAACAGAGAGTGCAATGATTCTGCCCCCCTCCGCTTCCACTGGCGCTCCAACCCGAGGTTTGCAGTAGAACCGCTGCTGGTGTCACCTCAGTATCCTCTAATCTTCACCATGGAATTAGGTTTGCATGCAACCTCATCGCAAGCTGCAACACTTAGACATGATGAAGTCAGAGCCAGAAAACAATCTAAGCCTTGGCATGAGACTTGATAATGGGAGTCTCTGGGGTCACATTTCATCTTTTTTCTCTGTTTGGTGCGTTAGTGACTGCGTGCATTTTGCTGTGCGTGCATGTGTATGTGTGTGGGTGATTGTGCATCTGTGTGCTTGCATCCTGATTTGTGGATGTTTATGCATGTGTGTATGTGTGTGTGTGTGTGTGTGTGTGTGTGTGTGTGTGTGTGGTGTGTGTGTCTGTGTGTGTGTGCAAAGGCAGACATGAGAGATGCAAACTCCTCTGCAAACATGCCTCAAGATTCCAGCCCCGTTGGGAAATAAAGCCGCTGCTCATCTCTCCTGGGAAGAAGTTGGTGCGCGTGATGGGAAATAATCTGTTGTCAGAAGATGTGCGGCCCACACAATCCTCTTCCGCCTCCGCGCCGCTCTCGCCCGTCCAACCTGACGTCAGCTCATGGATTAGACTGTTTTACCCCCTATTCCTCCGCCCCTCTCTCTCTCTCTCTCTCTCTTCATCTCTGTATTCCCTCTTAATGTGAAAGCTGCTCCCCTTGCAAAAGCTAACATCCTCTTCAGGGAAAGTGGTGATGGGGAGACTGTACAGTCTGGCCCCCCCTCCTACCCACCCACACCCCTGTCTCCCCAACACCATTAGAGACTCACCAAGGCTGCCTGTGCTTATGAGAGCTAGACGAGGAGCAGCAAGACATCATGCTGAAGTGCAGCGACAGAGAGAGGTGAAATGCACCCCCCACTGAGCACTTTAAATGCTCTCACAGGTCAAACGGCACGGGCGCAGCTCCGGAACAACGTAACTACTAAAACATCTATTTTATTCGACTGTGTGCATCGTTTCTGACGTAGAATGTGACAAGTTATTGTGACACATCTCCTATTGACGTGTAGGAGGACAACACAACACTGGGTCAACAGAGAAAAAAGATGCATGGACAAGCATGGGGGAGTGTATAGATAAAAAAGAGTGGGAGGGGATGAAAAAAACACGAAACAATCAGTCCCATCTGCGTCCAAGCTGAGTGATGGAGATGAACGCCTCCGCTGACAGTGTTAACAAGAGGCGCAGCACACAGATCGAGGGGAATCAATGCAGGAGGGGATTGCAGCTTATGATGGGCTGGCAGCCCGGTTAACTGTCAGTGATTCAAATGGAATTCTTTATTACTCGAGGAAAGGTGTTGTTTGCCACTAGGACAGGCAATCACAGCATCTAGTGCTGTTTCTCTTATGAATATTTTCTGCCGCCTGTGAGCTTGACTTTGTCCGCCTGCATGCAATTCACCTTTGTAGTTTGTTTTCTCTCTCGCTCTCTCTCTTCAGGCAGCAGAGCAGATGCATCTCCAGACATATCATCTAATATTTGACAGACTTTATAAATGGTAATGAAATCTGTGCTGATATTTTATTATGTGCATCTCTAACACAGAAGGAGAAGAACACAGGCCCACTCTGTTCAGATGGAGGTCACGGTGACACTAAAGAAATCCTCCTCAACCCATAACAGCCTTTGCTTGAAGATGCTTTCTTGCAAAGGGAAAGAAAGCTGGGGGCCTGTTAGGACAAGCTATTCCAAAACAATAAGCCTAAGCCTGTGTTCTTGAACCTCAAACATGCAGAGGAGTGTAGCCCAGTGTTATGCACTGGCCTGGCCTGGGATCCTGGGATTTGATAGGCTGCCGGGGCACAGGGCGGAGGCATGGAGAGTGATTGTTATTGCGCAGCATCCATGTTTAAACATGATAAGCAAATCACATAATCCACATTCGGACACAACATGGTAAAAAGTAGTGGATTGCTGGGGGGGTGTACTGGGGGGGGGGTTAGAGTGTGCGTGTGTGTGGGTTGGCGGGGGGCGGGTGGGGTGTTTACGAACCCTGGCGGACTGAGATTGATTGTGACACTCTGTAAGCTCTGGTGTGGTGGCAGAGTGGTCACGGCTCAAAGGCGGCCGCCTCCATGTGACGCCATGGTCAAAACGACACCTAAGGGGACCTGCCACTTGTTCCGAGGCTTTTATTTCTCCTTCTTGCTTCAGCTTGTCACGTGGGCCCGCTTAAAGACATGAAGTGAGGTACACCAGGGGTGAGAAAGGGAGGAATGAGCAACCCTGCTACAAGACCAGACCCTTCTAGTCTACCTAGTCCAGTGGTCAACAGGTGCTCTATACAGCACAGCAGAGAAGGACATCTTTGTCTGCTGGCCTATAGAACATGTTCTAAACATTTTGAGTTCAATTCTAACTTAACAACCGTATTTACAGAGGTGGCTGTTTGAATTGATGCACTGCACACAGCAAAACAACCGGCAAGGGAAATTGCCAGTTCTTTTGAAATCATGTTTTGTATTTAGTTTTCATGCATTATCGAGGACACTTACATGGAGGATATCCAGCTAAAGATGCTGCTGCAATAAAGTTATACATCATCCAGATTTCCACATCCCCAGACTACTGGGTACTCAAAGAATCTACTGTGCTTTAATTGAATATTCATGTTAAAGGTGCAATTTCATAGTGCTATATGTATATTACACTGCTACCACATTGTCCTATTCACTCTGGAGCAGCCAGATGGAACATTGTGGCAATGATGCGAATGTCACATCAGCCTTCAGAAAAAAGATTTGTGGTAAACCAGACAATTGTCCATGATCAGAATACATGTTTGAAAAATGTAAAATGTGAAGAACACTGCCTGCGTCAGCACTTGATTAAAGTGATGGAGCAACATCCAGCAACACCAACATCACACCCACTGTTTTCTCTCGTCTCACCGCCAATTAGGGAACATAAAAGCCACCATGCACACATTCAGATGGCAGCCACAGAAGTTAGAGGCTAAACAGCTCGCTCATCATCCAGCTCTTTGAGCCAGCCTCAATCCGCCTTTTGACCTTGGAGGTGGCAAATGCACAGGCAGAGAGAGAGAGAGAGAAAGAGAGCGAGAGAGACGAGGGACCTGTGTCATTTCTCTGCATTATTTGTGTTGAGGGATCCATTTTCTCCTCCAACCCCCAAAAGGGCCAAGTCAGATAGAGAACGCCTCAACCCCGATATGGATTCATTTCACGGGGCGTCTGTAAATAAAATATGTTAATGGTCCTTCTATCAGGGGCCTAAAAACATTTTAGTTGATCCCAAAATATCAAAAGCATATAGCAGGACCAGCTATATAGCACACAGCTGAGAACAGATGTGACACACGGGGCCTCTGGAGACAACCCAGTCCCTTAAATGCCTCATTTTGTTGACAGGCCCATACTGGCAAGAGTTGGAACTCCAGTTAAGGAAAAATTAAGTAAACGAGTGCATATTAAGGAGACTGTTTGAGTTCACATATAAGTTATTTACATGCAGAGAGTGCCAACGATGTTTACAGCATGTACAATTTTTTTAAATATAAAGAGAGAGAAAAATACAGATGGAGAGAGAGAGAGAGGGGAAGAAAGAGAGCGAGAGAGAATATATATGGAGAATGATAGCTTTAAAACCCGGATTAGAAATCATTTGCATGCATATATTTAGAACATAGGGGATTCATCTGAATTTTTTAAATGGGAGAAATGTAATCATTAACCCTCTGACAACCAAAGGCTTCTCAGTCCAGTCCACGTAACAAGTATGATGCTCAGGCTCTGATAAGCACGCTGTTTATGGCCCGATCTGGGACAGGAACCGTGCAGTGATGATGCAGCTGCCGTAGAAGATAAAACATGAGCCCCGAGGCACCTGGTGCAAACTACTCTCACGTCTCCCTTCTCTGCCCACTCTACTCCTCACACACTAAGCCAGTAGGGTGATACACACGCACAGTTTACTGTATCAGATATCTATCTAGGGGAATACTATACAATAATGATAATCAAAGGCTGACTCATCTAGAAAAGACACATATGCACACTGGCATATATACAACAAATACATCTAACTAGAATAGCAGATTTCTCCTCTAGAGCAACACCTGTATCACAGATCTACTACTAGCTCATATTTCCAGGAGCTAAGATTATTCCAGATGAAAGGATGGACTATCTTCACTGCCACCCTTTGCCTTGGACTTATCTACTGCTACCTTCTGTGTTTAGAGTCTTAAGGACCTTATAATACATACTGATCCTAGTAGGTGTGTGTCTGATCAAAGATGGAAATATGTCAATGAATGGTTTCATCCTTGTCAGCCACAATATCTTGTATTATCAAAAGGGAACAGAAATTATTACGCAGCATCACTGAATATCCTCACCGTTCCCACTGATGACTGCATTCGTAAACAAGTCTTTAACAGTAACTTATCATTATGCAAGAATATGAACAACATTCAAGAGGACTATGAGTATGGAGCAGCTTTTGTTGGTCAATAATGACTACATAATTGCCGGAAGTTTTGAGGGCCAGATTAAAAAAAATAAAAATTCAAGCTAAACCTTGTTGGACAGAATGATTGTCTTTCGGCAGCAATCTGCAGGCTTTAATTTGACATTTCAAACCAACGCATTGGTTTTGTAGGGGGATAAATCTTTTGGTGATATGAAAGTTTAATACATGCTTGTAAAGAACAGATCCCAAGCAGCCTCTTTTTTTTCTTCCCTTTCATTTTGCAACCACTAAACTCTCTTCAGTATTGACTGTCAATAATACTGTGTGACGGCAAAAAATGCTCACGAAAGGTTGATTTCAAATACCCTCTGAACACGCAACTGGGGGGGCAGAAATCTCTTCAAGCCTACATTTCCCATATTTATTTAATCGCTTTATGTAAGTGCTAAGTGTGGCACGGAGCCAGGGGGATTGTGATTGGTGGAAGGCATAGACTGACACCTCCCCCTTTCCTGCCAATATCTATCTCGACTTCCTATGACTCAAGCCCAGCTGTCACAGGCAGACGGGGACAGAACAGGGGCAAGCCTCAGATCATCTCCTGCACACAGTGCTTTAACTCCACTAAATCTGCTGCTATGCTTGGGATCGGCTGCCCCCAGACCAGCTTAAAATTGACTAAAATGAGCCATCAAAACTTCCAATCCATCTTCTCTGATTACAATGCTCAAGAAATGTACGTGTGTTTGTGTGTGTGTGCGTGTTGGGGGGTTTTGAAGACATACAACAGGACAAACAGTCAAGTCCATATCTGTAAGCTCTGCGTGATGGTGAGGTTAATGCTATGAGATGCAATCTGTCTGACATGGTGCTGATGAGGATTAGTAGGATAGAGGACTTGAATTAATAAGAAGTAATACAATGTGCATCCTCAACCGTACATTTTGTTTCAAATTATACTTTGTGCTGTGAGATCCAATGGATGTCAAATAGCATAGTCACAGATAACACTGAAACAAACTTCTTAATTCTCACTAAGCAAAAAGCTTGTGCGTTAAGACATTCATAATTATACAGTTATAACTCATCTGTGTGGCTGCTTCATGGAGCTTCAATGCAGCTTTTGTTTTCCTTTGCCACCTGGGGTATAGGGTAGTCAAGGGTTACCATTGGGCCCCTTATAGAGTAAAGCTCACTCCAGGCACATGCTGTGGTTGGTAAAGTGTACCTTTAATCATGGTACCAAGCACAATACATGGATATGGATGGCATGTACGGGTACTGTGTGAAAGAGTACTGGCACAAACACACACCGTCTTAATGCGAACGCTACACACAGCAGCCACATAGAAAAAGGAGGGAGACAGAGAGAGAAGAAGACAGAGGGAGAGAGATTTCTGATGAGATCCTTGACCCTGTCTCACAGCACAATGGCTGGGATTAGGATTACTCTCACCCTTGACCTGGATGTAATAAACACTCTGGCTGCCCTCACATAGCCTGTACCCTGGCACTGCCATCCCTGCCATCCCTGGTCATTATGGCCTGGCTCTCAGTAAGGACACCTTTGGGTTAGGGCTGCTGTTAATGAATATAGACTAAAGTTATGTCATGGGATCAGCCCGTGGTGTAATATCTGGTAGTAATACTCAGTGGCGCAAAAAGTGGGTATGCGCTGTATGCGGCGCATAGGGGCGTCTCACCATGGGGGCGCCAAAGCGATGTAAAAAAAAAAAAAAAAAAAATCTTTGGGGTATTTTCTATAGCTGCTGTTGTGCGTTTCTAAATCATTTCTGCATTTCCTTTTGGTGGGGGGGGGGGGGGGCACCAAAATTGTTGCTGCATACCCCCCTGACACTGGGCAGTTGCAGGGAGACATTTCTTTTCTCAAATTGCATTCAATGCAAACTTTCTGATAAAGACCCAGTGAATGTTTCCACATCATTTCTGATTAAATGGATCCAGTTGGAGTAACAATTGCGACCTTCTCAAACTGAGCTCCAAGACGCATTTTAGGTTGACGGTAATGAGCATGGCTCTGTGAAGTGGTGGAGTGGCCAAGCTAATCTAAGTGAATCAAGAGAGCTTTGGTCTGTGCACAGTAACACCTGAACAATGTTACATCTGTAAAGATGAAAGAGCTCTCCTCGTTTCTTTACCCACGGTTGTTTTTTGTTTTTCTAACAAACACATGAGGTGTCCCACTTCAAGCAACCAGAAGGCATTGAAGAGCACCAGGTGCTTCCTTATAAGTGATTCCAGGAGCTGGAGTTGAGTTGATTTCCTTACACTCACAAATATTCCATCTGTTGAGCTGACGACTAAAGTGAGGGTTTTCGTTAGATCCTGAAGAAGATTGATTGCACGTATTGGCATGTGTTAGGATATAACAAAGGTTCACATTCCACAACGGGATAAAGGTCAATATCTTGAGCCATGCCTTCAACAAACCATACAATCGTTAACTGCTTAAAACTGAATGTTCACCTTGTACTCTGGGTAAGGGAGATCGAAGAAGACAATAAGGAGAGGATAGGTTTAAGCAGGATTATGAACAGGTCATTACGGCAGAACTCAACTGCACCCTTTGAACTAAGGGATTGACATTGGATGCATGCACGTCAATGCATTGCATAGGTGTCTATAAAACCTAAGACCAATAGGTTATCAGGGAAAGAAAAGACCAAATAGATATTTGTTTACTTCATTAACAACTTATCAAGAGGACAAATAACAGCTTGGTTTATTTTGACAATGCCAGCTGTTGAGGGTAGTACACCTGGATTGCATGGCTAGACTTCAGTATTATTATAAATCTTTAAAGATGTAGGCTTAGTGCATCCGTTTGCTGAAAAGAAAAATCACTCAATTTAAGAGTAGCTCCACACATCCACAAATTGCCACCGCCTGTCCACCTTAACACACACACACACCATAACTAGGTGTTGTAACTTATAGTTCAGTGGACACTGACAACAGGTGGTATATCAAAAGACTATAGATGTCTACCAGCTGACAATGCTAAAATATCAAATGGCTCTGTTTTTATCAGTCACTGTCACAATTCCACAAATAGTAGTAATTGTATGATAACTTGATGGCAAGATGGGAGATATGATAACTTGGGAAACGCGGGAGACTTGACAATGATGTAAAATTGGAAAACTGCTGTCAGATAAATGGGTTCCACATATATTTCTGTCAGGCGCAGCATGTACCAAATGGTCAGATGATTCAGAGGAATATTTATAGCATATTGTTTTGCATCCACTTACTGCCCCCTCCTCCTCCTCCTCCTCTTCCTCCTCCTCTGCGCCCCACTCCCCATACCACTAGAGGCCCCTTCAAAATAATTGAACAAAGGAATCAAAAATCCATGCGAATTACAACCTCTGTAATGATTGTGCTGTTGTGACCAAGTGCTTCAGAGTTTTGGGCAACCGCCACAGCGGTGATTAATTGAAAAGGTTCGGGTGAAAAGGGGCGGACCACTGCCATCAGAGATCTCTCCAAGGGGAGACCGAAAAAACATAAGGACTGACAAAAAAAATATAAAAGATTTCTGATGGATGGGTGCTAGAAAACTGTCAGTAAGAATCCTCAAATGTGTGGGGTCTCTCAGCCCCAGGTTATTGCTTTCTGGCACTTGCCTTTGACATGTTCTGGTTGAAAATCTGAGTGATAGCACACTGTGTATCAGTGCTGGGTAATTTGAGCCAAAATAAACTATACTGTTGGTTGGCAATTTAGAGCTTGGCTGCAGTAAGAGGACAAACAGTGTTTTGGGGACTTGTAAAACTTCTGTGGATGTTCTGCAGAATTCAGAAAATGTTTTAATGTAGCAATCATTATCTTGTCCCTGTTTAATTGGCTTGAACAAATTGTTTGGATTATTCACAAGCGCGATGAGTTTTACACTGATGAATTTGCCTCATACCGAATGGTCCTCCTTTCAGAGAATGATGTCTTATTAGACGAACACAGAGGCCCTTTCAAATGTCAAAGCAGTTTAATCCTTTGACAGGAATTCCTTTTTTTTTGGATATCACCAGCAAACAGTTGTCCTGATGAGTGAGTGTTTGACAGTGACGCGGCAAGCCGTGCATGAGTTGATTGATTTGGTAATCCACAGGAGCATCAAGGCAGTATTGTTGTTACAGGAAGGCACACCTCTATATTGTCTACCTTCAGTGCAATTCTGTCCTTGACCGTGATTTGCCGCGACTTCATTGTCTGAGGCTGTGGTCATGGATAACATACTAATGCAACACTTCCCCTTGAACATCCAGTAGACAAAGTGATTCCACCGGTGTGCACACAGCTCACATAACGATAATGTCTCTGGTGCCTCCCTTCAACACTGCAGCCACAAACACCCACAGCACAGCACAGTCCCCAATGGTAAGGCACTGGTGTAGCAACCATATAGGATTATACATAAAAGCTTTAACAACTAACCAATAACATACTGTATCTTATTGCCTCTTTTATTGTCGTTCAGCAGCCCTCCCACAAGACAGCACTCCCCAACTACTTTTATAAGTTGAACTGTTAGGGTAGTTATGGAGCTTTTACTGTCTACAGAAATTGAAAATGGTTTTTAATGTCATAAACAGGACACCTCCCAGGACTAGCAGAGTAAACTGGTCTGGGTGCTATTCTGTTGTGTAATTATGGTTTGAGAAACAAAGCAAGAGATGCCTGAGCAGTACAATCTTTGCCCACTGTGACCTTCAGAGTAACGCAGAAGACAGTTTGATTAAGGTTCTTGTACTGGTGCCTGAACTCCAAACAAAAACAGTTTAAACAAAAACATTGACCCTTTGGACACGTAACATTTTATAAAAAATAAATACCTCCGTGGACACAACACGTCAGTTAACAACAAAATGTACGCAGTGTGGCAACAAAGAGCAAACACTAGCCTTACACACAGAGTCACATTTGTCATTTGAAGAGAGCCACAATTTCGATGAGGACGAGCCAAAGCTCTGTTCGCCTTCCAATGTCACGTCCCTCAGGTCGAGGCACAGCTGAGGCCTGGAGAGCTGAGGATTTAAAGGCTTTTGAGCTGGAACAGGAGTTAGCTGTGGCAAGGAGACAATTTCTGGGCATCGCCGCAGGGGACGTAGAGAAATGTTATCATTCCTTTAAAACTCCCGCCCCATATGAATGCAGTGCATGGTCCGTTAACCTGTATAATGAAAGCAAAGCAAACAGATGCAGGATGGGAGTGTGACTATATCAATGCCACACAGAAAAGGAAGCAGAACAGTGCTACTTAAAGGCATTTGAATCATATTTCATCCTCTTAATTGAAGATTACCCTCTCAAAATCCAAGCAGCTCTTTTTTGAAATTGAGATTTATTGGAACGTTAGATCCGAAATCACTGGTGTTCCAGCAGTTGGCTTTTAAGATGTAAGCTCAACAAGAGTGATGTCTTGGGAATTGTGTACTTCTCAGTTCTTCAGCCTGTTCCGGTGAAGGAAAAAAAAACTGCATGATCATATGTAACACTAACAGACACAAACCAGGATGTTCTGTGGTTATAGTGGACACATGTCAGTGAAATATGAGCCCAGCCAAAAGAGAACAATTGCTGCATACTGAAAAAGACCTATTCGGTTGCCAAGACTGGAGTCATTTTAGCTTTGGTATAGATACTTTGCCTGATCATGATGGATAAGGAGAAAGAACTCTCCTTGGAGAAGGAAATGGAAGAACCCTCCAGGGCTCCAGCCCCACACTCACTATGGGAGCCAATTTCCGTCTGGATGGACAGGTGTAAGAGGTACAAAAATAAGTGGAAAAGCCTGTCCACTGTCTCTGTATTTCAGGCTGTTACCAATCACACATGGTGGTTCTGAATTAAAACACAATGACAATATAGTTTGCCTTGCAGCCTTAATATAATTAATATAATTGATTCATTCATTCTGCATTCATGCTTGGTGTTGCGATATTTGAGCTGAGTATATGACATGTTTGTAAAAGGTTTATGTGCTTCACCAGAAGATGTTCCACTTACTGCCTCAAAAAGAGCATCAAGACAGACTGTGTATTTCACTGACTTTCACTGTTATCCTTTGGCTTCCATGGTAATTATTTAATCAACATACAAAATGCAAAAGCATAAACTATTTGTCACTCTCAAAAACATATTTGTTTGACATTGTCTATACTTCTGCAACACAGCAGTGTCTTGGACTGTGCAGAATATAGTGTTGCATGAAGCAAGGAACAGGAACAATTTACAAATATATTGGAGTAGTTTAAGGACGTTGACCTGGGTAAAATCAACATGTGCCACATCCACAAGCAGTGTGTGCATTTTTACATGCCCTGTATCTTGTTTCTTTTGAGGGTGCAGTCTACAGAACTCCGTTTAACGAAACCATCAGAAAAGGTAATTTTGAAGTTAGCATATTCCTGCATTTAGCAACGACCTAAATGAGTTGTCAGCAACATCTTGAGAAGTGGATGAAATGTGAGGAGTAAATAGACTGACTTTGAAAGAAATGCTGTAGAAGCAGGCCGGAACATAAGTGAAAAATCAGGCCCAATCATTGCTTTGAGTCCTGCAGCTCTGCGAGAGGGCATGTACAATTGATGGGGAGGAATTGATCTCCAGGTGTTTTCAAATCTTGCAAAAACAAACTGAACCGCATGTTTTGCACAGGTTTTGCGTGGGTTTTAGATAAAAATGCAACTGCTACATCACTTCACAAATACACAGATGACCAGGAGGAGAGAGGTCCAGTAGTCGTGTCCGCTGTATGTGGGCTCCAACATGGTAAGGCCGCTTTCAATTCCATCCCAAAGCCACATACCACGTCTCACTTTGTGAATCGATTCTGCACCACCTCGTCTGTCATTGGGCCAAGAACTTTCTCACTCCACATATGAGGGGAGGAGAAGATCACTTGAGGTAGAATGTAATTTGGCCAGACCTGATTTTTTTACAGGAAGCTGAGTGGATGAAAGCAGCAAGGCTATAACATCTCTTTTCAGCAGATTTACAGAGCAGACTCCCAGATGAGGAAAGAGTTAACACACAGACTGCACTTTTGTCTTGCTTTCTCCCTTAGAAAAAGTTTGACCTACAACAAGTTTTGGCCAGCACGTCACTCTTATGAACACCATAAGAGCTCCTTAAATGAATGTATACAAGATGTAAAGGCAGAGATATGCTAAAAGAAGACCAGAATGAATATGAATTATCACGTTTGCAGTGCACACAATCTTTGTCAAACAGGTATTCACGAAAGGCATCTAAGGAACTCCTCACAGGAAAGGACTCGTCACAGGAAAAGACAATGCATAATTTAAATAAAACATACAGACACTTATTAGGACCCAAAATAAATTCAGCAGCCAAATAGTATGACAGAGTTTTGCTTTATCGTTATTGCTTAAAGGAAAGCGCAAGTGTCTCTTTTGCACCATTTTGTAATTTTCGTCTGTTACCGTAGGAACAGCAGGGGAAGAAAACCACAGGAGTTATCACATCACATCACTGATTCACGCTCGGCTTAAATGCCATCATGAGATTACCGCATGAGGAGATGCGCAGTTTCGACGAAGCAAGCAAGCAGCTGGGCAAGAACAAGCATGAGTAAGCCCAGCGTGCCTGTTGTCACTCCAAATGTTGCTACCTGAGTATGTCAATCATTTTTGGTGTGTGAGAGCTCGCTTCCGTGGTAGAAGCCAATATGCCTGGGCAAAGATGAATCGAGGGTCAGGGGACAGCTATTTCAAGAATGCACTTGCACCATACAGAAAACTTTGCATTAGGCTAAATGCTTATGTCGTTTAAAGCCCGATAATAAACCAAAGTAACATTAGCCTATTGCTTATAATGTGATGTAGGTAAACGGGAGAGCCGGCGCAGATTGGTCTTGTAGCTACTTCACTGTTGCACTGTCAAACCATTTGTCACTTCATGCGAGTTCCGCGAAAACAGCATTTCTAATAGGTTCAGTTCGTGCAGTGTACAGCATCCTGCCAGAGATGGTAGTTTCGACCAGATGAAACACTTGCATGTTGATAGGTTTGAAAACGACAAGGACTGCATCTCAACTCTCTCTTCAGCCTCAGTAACCCAAAAACGTGAATTCCAACACTCTAAACCCCCCCTCCATAATAATAATAATAATAATAACTACAAGAAACGAAGACTATTTTGTCCTCCATATGTCTTATGCTAATAAACGGATTGGAAAAATTGTATTAGTGCAGTCTGCAAAGAATACTACTATGTCCAGCATTTGCCCTTTCATTTCTCCTATCTTACCCAACCATGCCATCCTTGCATCGTGCCGGCACACAGCCTGGGAAGGACAGCCTACAACGGGCTGTGTATTAAGTAAACGACAGAACAAACCAAACCCCGTTTGACACCAAGGCGAAAGTTAGCATCAAACAACCCTCTGAAAATGAGGCTACTTAACGTCAGTTGTTCAAACAAAACCCTCTACTCTTATTGTAGATCGATGCCGACAGCGAGAATACCCGGGAATATCAATTACATGAAACTGCGAAATGATGTCCTTAGGAATGATCAAGTGCATTCTACGTAGGTTGCGGACTGCTAAATATTGTCTGGGGATATTACTAGCGTGTCTAGTGCAATGCAATATTACTCACCAACGGCTAAATCCAGGAGAATCGTGCACAAGAGAAAGCACAAAGACAAGACGGTCATCTTTCCCATATTTGACAATAAATCCCAAACTCCATATGCGTTTACATGTTCTCCGGTTCTTGACTGCGTAATCCACACCATTCCAAAGGTGCCAGCTCGGGTGGTCCCCACAAACTGTTCATGGTGCAGTTCAAGTGTCGCTGAGAAAATAGAAGTTCGAAATTAATGGACTGTACACTTCAACAGGCGCAACAAGGACGAACTGTCAGTCAAGAGAGCGATATTTTAAATAATACCCTGTGAAATAAAATATTTATCTTATCAACAACCGTAGAACCACCGCTTTGCAAAACAGCGGCAGTCGAGGATTAGAAAAACAGATATAGAATTGGATGAAAATCTATGCTCTTCACTCAGTGCTCTCTCTCTCTCTCCCCTCTCTCGCTCTCTCTCTCTCTCTCCCGCCCTCCAGACTCAGGCGCACGCACACAGTCACTCCTGATCACTCGCTCTTTATTTCACACAATTTTCCTTAATCCCACCCTGGCTCCAAACCCTTCCCCTCTAATTCCGTCCACTAAGCCGATTTATTTCTGCAGGATTTTGTTTTTCCTCAGTGAAAAGGTTTTTAAAGATCATTATAACCATATACTATATATACTATGCCTTAGACTACATAAACAGCAGCAAACCTGGAAAGATCACATTTAGCAATGGGGACAAGCCCTCAACGTCAGTGACAGTAACGTAACGTAACGTAACAGACAGTGAACATCTTTCAGCACTGCATGCACTATTCAGAATAGGAAAATAGAACAATCTTAAATGAACACATTATCTATATTTTGTTTATTTTTTGATTCTGTCAGCCTCATTTAAAAATGCTCAGGACTGAATGCCTCAGAGGTCAATGCACAGAGTGACCATTCAGACGAGGACAGTTATGCATACTGTCCATAGCCTAAATAAATTAGCTAATGAAATTCGAGTGTTTGAAGGTGGAGAGATAGCCTACTGCAGATCTTGTGTCTTACAGCTTGGAAATGTTTACAGCATGAGTGACTATGTGACTTTACAAACAAAAACCTGTATGTTGGACACTCTTAATTCTTCATTTAGAGTAAAGGTTGTATTATTCATTAAGGTGTGAAAAACACAGCAAATCATTAGCACATAAACTGCAGGGAAGTCTCAACCCTCTGGTATTGCCAGGTTTGGTCCTGCTTCATTAGTTTCGTATTTGGCAACAACTAATATAAATATTCATCTGTTTATAAGCTGCTACATGTTTGTTTTTTCAGTGCTCTTACGCACACCCTCAATACACAGGAAATATTGATATATTTATATTCCCATTTATAAAATGCATATAATTGAACTATAAGCGTCAGTAGATTAATGCAGTTTCAGCATTCAAATCATATATAAGTGAACCTAAGATCTTTGTAATGACAAAATCTCTTTTTCATTTTAATTCTTCTAGAAATAACTGAGCATAGTGCAGTGAGAAGAATGAAGGTAATCTGAGACAGTTGGAAATATGGAAATAAATTACTTGTTAATTTTTAGCACCAGAAGAGGCCATAGTCTAACTAACCTTTTGCTCTCAAAATCAAGAGCAATTCTCAAGAGCACAATATCAACTTGAAATGCTGCTCCAGGCCAACAGTATCCTGGCTTTTGTCAATACTGATGTTCTGTACCCGTGACTCAAAAGAAACCGGATGATTGCTGTAATTATGTTTGCAGTGTTAGCATGACCCAATTTTTTACTTTCTTCCACTGTTCCTCTATATCAGTGTGTTCCTATCTAATAATTAACATGAATTAGACCTCCTCACTCACATTGATGATGACTCCTAGGTCATAATCATGCAACGTGTCTAGAGCCACACCTTTATCCAAGTCAGGCAGCGAACACAGAAAAACGCGTTTAATAAAACTGGTAGAACTTGCAAAGAGCAGATGAACCACTGGTATAAGTGATGTTATTGCTGATGGATCATGGATTGGAATTGTATATGAAACAGAAACTTGCATTAGGGACATTGTTATAAAAATACAATCAGACATGAATGTACATGTGCACATACATGAGTAGAGATAAACATACATGTTAAATATATGTTATGAGCCTCATACGTGACGTATGCTTTGTAATGCAAATCTGACCTTAGCCTTGCTCAGTTTTCCTGACGCTTATGTTATGCGCTGTCCTGTGATGATGATATGAGCCTAGTCTATCCTCTGCAATGATTTATGACCAGGCACTGACTTTACATCAGAAGAGAGAGAGAGAGAGAGAGAGAGAGAGGGTAGGATGAGTGGATGTGAGAAGGAAGAGGTGGAGGAGGAAGAAAAAAGAAGCAAAAAACATGAGGTCTCATAAGACAGTCCCTAGAGCATGTAATTGCGCTGCCGGAGATGAACTCAGTATGCTGTTGCTGATGCCGCCGCTGCTGCTGCCGCTGTCTGTCTGGGGAAGAGACTGGGAGCCTGCAGTACTAATGCACTATCTAACATCTCTAGAGGGCAGTGTCAACAACAATTTATTGAGGCAACAGAGCCGAACATGTTCCTGTCCATATGGCACCTGCCCCGTGAACAAAGAGAGGTCCCTGCTCTCGAGGGTGGGGGTGGGGGTAGAGTAGTGGTGGAAAATCACGTCTTATACAGATGTCATATGTGGTCTTAACCCTTGCCTGTAAGGTGTAAACAGGGCACTTTAGCAAGGAAGGACACTGCACTGAGGATTTTGGTTCAACGCAATGACAGAGTTGAACAGGTGTATCATGGAAGTGTGTGTGTGTGTGTGTGTGTGTGTGTGTGTGTGTGTGTGTGTGTGTGTGTGTGTGTGTGTGTGTGTGTGTGTGTTTGGGAGTCTGAATTCTATTCTCTGCCAGGATCCCATTAACAGTATGTTCATGAGCTTTGCCATTCCCTGTCACCAGGACAAATTCACATACAGGCAAACAGAAGGAATTTGTCGTTTCATTGACAACAGTAAACATTTCCGTTGTGCACCGCCAACTTTTCCATCATCTGTCAGCTGACATGCTTGGTGTCTTTCATTATGTTTACCTCTTTCAAGGGAAATGAGAAAAGAGGAAACTGCAGTATAAAGACTCAGCAAAGGAGGGGAGCAGATTCAGCTCATCCAAAATGGAGGTGTTTGACAGTGAGTCAAAGTTCCCTCAGCTAACTCTGACAGTTATTTGGTTTTTCACTTTCAAACCATTTTCCCTGGCATGTGCTGTTCATATAAAGATGCTTTCTGCTAGGGCAGAATCATTTTACTGAATAAAACCAGATTAAATATTTATTTTATGATGATAAGATTTCTGACAGCCTATACCATGTAAGAAACCAATAACAGAATGCCACCCAAATGCTATAAGAATCCATACAAGCCATACAGTGGTAATTAAACTAGCAAAATAACAAATGAGTATAGCTTTGGGAATAAAACAACTTTAGCTGATATATTTCGTACAGAATAATTGTGTATAAAACAGCAAAAATTGATTTCTTGATATAGTTGTCTGCAGTCCTACAGAGCACAACAATAGTAGTTATGCCTTCAGCTGGCAATAATGATCTGAGCACCATGACAACCAGAGTCTGTCAGCTTGTGATACAGGAAGTAATAAAATTCACTATGTATATAACCCATTACGTCAGCTAGCATGTCTTTTTTTATTACTGCAGAGAGCTGACAGCACAGGGAAGGTAGATTCACACTGTCTTCAATCAACAGCTGCACATCCCAGAACTGCTTCCCTAATACCACAGCAGTAAAGAGTAAGTCGACTCCATCAGCTCACACCCCCAACACTGCCCTACTTCTCTGTGAAGTAAAAGGCCAGCGGAGGAGCAGCCAAGTCGGCTGCTGCCCTGATTGTGTATTCCTGACGAGGAAGGTGCGAGGCGGCCCGGCCCGGTCAGGCGATGCAACGCACAGACATCAATCACTGGGAAAATGTGACTCATGCACGGCTTGTTTTTACACACAACACATAATCCAACATGCAAATGAGCCTTCGGTCAGAGCTTTTACCGTCCTGTGGGTTGAATAATCACCAGCCCTCTTAGTGACTGATATCAGTGAGGCACATATCAAAATGGATTGGCGGAAATCCTGCCAACCCAAGGCAGTCAATCAGTATAGTGTTTGACAAGGTTTTACTAACAAGAATAACCTGAGCTGGAATAATAACTAGTTGATTAGACATACTTGGTACATAATGGTTTTAACAGCACAAAGTTGTTCTTGATAGCATTTGCAGTTCAAACAGCTGTTGCTCTTTATTATTCAAATGTGCTGATTTTACTGTAATATACGGCACCTGCCTTTAGTTCACTGCACCTGCCTGGTACTGTTAAGAAAAACATCAATGTAACATTTATCAGTAAGTGTTAAAATTAGAAAGGATAGTTTGATGAAAACACAAGGTGTTGGCAGTGTTGAGTGTTTAAGGAAATTGCATCCTTCACATATGAAAGCCTCATTGCATTGTTTATCATCCTAAGTATATGCTCATTATCAACATTTCATTCTAAGTTGGTTTGAATTGCATGAATCCTGCATTTCATCTTGCTTGCAGGTAACACCACATGATGCGTCTGTAACATTTCTGATCAGTCATGATGCCAGATGAGAAACTCATACAGACTTCAAGTAGCCAGATAGGGACCAGGTGCACACCAAGTTGGGAGCAAAGCTGCTTCCCATGCAGCCTTAGTAATGATATTAGAAAAAGAATAGAATACAAATCATCCAAATCTTTTACATAAAAACACTCTTGATTAGAACATTCCAGTGGTTTTTAAATCAATACCAAAATTCTCCGAGATTCAACTGACTGACTGACTGAGAACATCTCTACTTGACCAATCGATTGAAAAACATCAAATGTCATAATAGAACAGTTTTAGGAGCAGATACAAAATACATAATGATAGGTGAAAAATCACCCTAGTTAGTTCAGGACTCCGGAGCTGCATGAAAGTATATTTATTAGACAAACAAACAACAACAATTGCAATTGGGCTCCCCTTCCAGCCAAGGCTGACAGTGAAGCCCTGATAAACTCTTCGCACAAAGTTTATATAGTCAGAAGTTTAGCTTTGAGCAGGGATGATCACGTGGTGGATTTCTCACGTCCGAGGCTCCCTGTCTTGCAAGGATGGCAGTTTTGCACAAGGTCGGAAGAAGCACAGTTCCTTTCTTATCTCCTCTGGTCTAAACATGCTCTTGTTCATATGCAGACTTAGTGGCACCTAATATTCTAGTTACACACACAGAGAGAAAAGCCATGCTCCTGCTTTCATAAGCACATAATTCACAGGAATATATTCATACAAGTCACTTGATTATTATATTCTTAAGTCATTAACAGTGTTTGGAAATAATCTCTATCAATATTGCAGCTCCGGAGTCCTGAACTAACTAGGGTGATTTTTCACCTATCACATAAGAATAGGGAGATTACTGTATTTACTCTAGCATGGGGTTGGGGCATGTGGATCTGTACTGCTAACCTGAATCATAGTACAAATTAGGTGGATTTTAAACGTGTCAACATCTAATTGATGTAGTGCATGTAATGAATTTTCGGTTGGTGGAAAATCCAAGATGCTCTCCTGTTTCAGTATTTTTATAAGAATGAAATGTTAGCAATAAATATACAATTGCAAACTTAACAAACCAAGATACATACTGTATTAGGCTGTAGTAGAAGTTGTGAAATAGCATCTCATCTCTGCTGTAGGTGCTTATATCTAAACTCATTGTTGTATCCAAATGTGACACAAAAACAACAAAACAAGAATGGTCATTAACATTACAGAAAATGGCTGCCAGAATAACAAAATTGACTTAAATTGTAGTAATTGTAAAATATTGCAGTTCCAGATGCCTGTTCTATATTGATTACTTACCGTATTTCTAAATCATATGACATGAGAAAGCAATGACATCAAACCATGTACAGGGACCTGATATATTTTTCCAACTGCATCGCTGTGTCAAAATTTAGGCCACATCCACAGTGAAACTCCATTGCAAGCTCCCCTTTTATCTTACCCTCAAGAACATCTGAGGAATATTCCTCTGCCCACCTATCGTTTGGTTTCCATGACAGATATGTACAATTTTTAAATCAATAAGAAACAGATATAGAAACATAACTGCATTTTTGAGATATTTAATTGTACAGTCAAAAGGTGACCATTGAACTCTTCCTATGTTTATTAACATTTGGTTACAGTCTCCAAACATAACCACCGCAGCCACAAAGACATTTTAAACTGATTAGACTGGCACTTGGACTTAAAATGCCTCTAGGAAAAGACCAAAACGTGGGCTGTTCTTCCGGCATTTAAGCCAGTGAAATAATAGCACACACAGTATGAATCATAGCTTTAGCTCTGAATCACTAGCCATATTATTGGGACAGGATGTCATTAGGTTTGGCTTGGCCATTGTAACACATATGATATATGTCTATGCCTATGTCACAAGCCTGTAAATTGCTCCCGGGTCATGGTAACATGATGGCAAATAGACTGTGGCTGTGGCAGGTGGAGGTTGGGAGGGAGAGGGAGGGCCTTTGCTGATATGGAGAAAACACCAGCTGGTCAGCCTTTTAGAATAAATGGAAAAGTAATTTCATTTGGCTGGCGCATGGAAATTAGGGGGCCTCAAAAAATGTAATCAGCCCGTGGATCTGAAGAACAGAGAAGGAGATGACTGAATTTAGGAGGAGATGACTCCATGCATCATTTTTTGGCTCGGATATCATCATGCACATCCATGAACAGCAGAGGTGATAATCACCTCAGGTTAGCACGCCTGGACACTTCCACAGCCTTTCAGCTACACTACCGAAGTGGCTGAAGTGGGTTCTGAAGTGATATTTGCATTAGCAGGAATGTCAAAAATGTTAATAACAGCCACGGCTTTCATGATTGATTTCAAAGTGAAGAATGAGGAAAGATAGAAGACTAACTTGCTTTCACACATGCCCAGAGTGACCTAGTGATAGTATTGTGAGCCTTCATATTTCAGTCTTAACTCATACAGGTGTTGATGACACAAGATATCATGACGTAAGGCCAAAGGCCAAATTCATGAGATTGAGACCTGAAAAAAAATGTAACTGTACTCTATTTTTGGGTCATATTTTAACACAATCAGTGAAAACAATGTGCAGCATGGAGCCAAGACTGTCCGCAAGCAATATCCTTCATGAGCACTGCTCTCTTTTCTTCATTTGCATTGCATGCTGATGCCTCTTATAACAGATGGAGCCAGTATCCTCTCTAATTGTCATTTGTTAATTTTTTTTCCCGGCATGTGTGGAGATGTTAACCATCTTTACTCTTGCTGTTGAGGCTCTGCTTGGATATCGCAGCTCTCCACATGATTAAAGGAAGTGCTAACTGCCCCCTCATCATGCAATCCATGTCGCAGTTAACATCATTTAATAGCTGTCATGGTCTATTAGTGTAACTATACTGGCAAAGTGGGGATGTTTACTCAATGTGGGATGCAGAGAGGATTATTGGGAGAAAACAGTAGGATGGTCTTATTACAGGGTCTTACGGTGTATGCAGTAGCAGCTCAGGATAAAGAGTGATTGGCACGATATTCCATCTTAATACATTAATGTGCTGTCTCTGGAGCACTTCAAGACTCTTGGATAGAGAAATTCAAAGCAGTATTTCTGCACATTTATATCTTGGGCATGATTTTGAACATTTGATGAAAGATTGATATATCTTTGGAAATACAGAAAATGGTTTTATTTACTAGTGAGAAAATAAGTCGCATATTAAATCATAAGTATGGATTTACTGTATTGTATCGAACAAGAGAGTCAGTTAAAGCAAAATCATGCCATCGGATTTGCATTTCAAAGAAACGATCAAAGACAAATATTGTTCTGACGGATTGTTCATTTGAAACTCATTTACTGCATTAATAACTTTAACAAACACTGCGGTAAGTTTCCACCACTGACGAGGGCAGCCTCATAGGTGTTGTGTACCTATAATACGGCAATGACAGAGTGATTGCCACAGTGTAGATTCTTATTCAGGGCCATCAGTGGGAAAATGACTCAGATCAAATGAATGAAAAGCCTTAAAAAAAAACACTTGCATCACTTCACAAATAAATCAATACTTCGACAGAGCTACTTTAAAAGAAACTAGAAATAGTTCATACTATCTCCATAACATTGAGTGGGATTTCTGCCAAGACATGTTTAACATTACAAACTATTCTAATCTTCTACTCTCCTGGATCCCACTGTTAAACATGGGTCAGCAAGGCATGTTAGAATCATATTCGGTGTCGAAGACTCCCATGTGTCTGTCCCCGGTGATTCCAGAATGTTCTCTCTCAAGCTCATAATACAGAGCAACGCTGACTTTCATCTTCGGCTCTCTGTCATTGTGACGGTATCAATGGTCCTGTCACTCTCAGAGCTGTATTTTATCAGGATAACAGCTCGGGTGGGAGTAGACTTCCTCTCTCTCTGCACATCTTCACACAGGATTGATGGCAGGCACCAGCTCCATATGAATATGTCCACTCGTCTGCTTTCGTATTTATCCAAAGCAAAAGTGTTGCGAAAATTCTCCATGCTTTTTTTTAATGTTGCAGCAGTGAGAAATTGAGATAATTGTAAGCCATATATAATAGGCCTAAAGCTTATTTCCACATAAAACAGGCACATGCATGTTATTACAAGATAATGTGTTGTTTCAATTGAGGGTTTTGGTGTGGCAGTTGTTGAAAATAGAAGCACAACAAACACCTTTGAACGTTTTTAAAAGACCAGAATTCATTTTCTTCGACAGTGTGGCTTGGGTTTTATATGGCAAGCTCCTTAAATAAATGAATAAAAGAGAGGACGAGGCTATAAGGATGGACTGCGAGAGCGACCCTGTGACACTGTAAAGCTTAATCTTCTTTAACTTACAGTACTTTCTAGAAAGTGACTCACTGCGCCGTGAAGTAAAATACTGCCTAATACCATTGGTAAACCACAGTTGTGTGCTTCAGTAAAATGCAGTTGCTGTGCAAACCAGTCAAGTGTAAGCACGGCCATTCTGTCTAGATTGATGGAGGTTTTCAATTATAGTTCGGTTTATAGCCGCAATTAACTGGCAGTCTGCCTCGCATGGTGAACACATAAATCCTATGGATCACAAAAATGCACATCTGAAGACTTTGCAGGATTAGGTATGAAAACATTTAGTTTTTATGTATTCTGTCAACAGAGCCTGTTCAATCCTGATTCATTACAACAGCAGGCTAGTACCACAGGATAAGGCCACTGTAAAATAGTACTTTTCAACTTCGATTCTTTTGATCCAAATGTGATGTAACATAAACCACAAATGAAAAATAAATACAGGTTCATAGCAGCCAATATAATAATATACTATGACTATATTTCAACAAAAATACAGGATTCTGTCCTTATAAAATACACAGGCCTGAATTACATTAATATGTATTACAGTGCAGCATAGCCTAGATGGTGACATGCTGACACATATTGCCACAGTATGTGACATGCAATATCCCCAAAGTCACTTCAATAAAGGGCAATATTAATGAAATTAGGACGTCTTGAGGCCATGAAGCCTTCATATGAAAAATGGTTCTAAATCCAGCTCTCCTAAGTGTACGTCAAATGGTTATTATGAGGATGTTGTAAAGAAACACTTCTTCCGGGAGGGTAGTTTAACTCACTCTGTCATGAACTGTTAATCACTGGTGCAAAGTAAGGGCTTTGAGTTGAGTTCATTAGACTCGCAACTCTGCTGGTACAGCAAGATAGTCACAACAGCGCCAAAGTCATCGACAGTTTAGCCACCTATTGACCACATATCCATAACAAATGTATAGGCTTATGCTTTTAGTCACTTTTGGATAAAGTAAAATATAGAAATGGTTGGTTAAAGCATAATACTTAATAAAAACATATTTATAGAAATTATTTTTAATGCAGTGATGATGTCCAATGTTCAATTCAGACAGCTTCAAAGTCATTGGACACCATCCCAATGAGTTTTAGTTTGATCCTGTATTCTGTATACCAGTTCTGTAGGGTAGCTGAACAAGATTTGATTGATGTTAGCACTACCGGTGGCCCTCAATGTTTTAGTGGACAGCAACATCTGTGTCATTTCTACTTGTTTCTGTGATAACAAAACCTACATGTTGGTTGAAAAAAGTAGGTTAATCAACAAACAAAAGTTTAATCAGCCACAGGGTTTTGCCATGCCTATTTGGTCTGCATAAAGTCAAGTCAAGTCTTCATAAAGTCAAGTACCTAGTCACTCCATGCTGGACATCAGTTTTCTAGGCTCAAAGTATGAACTGTGTCAAATTAATATTTAAGTTATTGCTCAGCTGGAATGAGGATTGCCTCCAAGTTGCATAATGTAAGTTAAATAAACGTAGCTGTTTGATCCAAATAGTTATATATATCAGTGGCGGCTCCTGAAAAATTCTCAGGGGGGGCAATTATTTTGATAATGGTCAAGGCCACCCATTCAGTAGGTACATTTAGTTAGCTGATTAACTCATACAGCAATACCTTTTTGTCCACTATTGGCAGCACACAACAGTAATATCTCCCCTCTTACTACATTGCTAGAGTAGCAAGTTACAGGTGGAAAGCTATGGAAATAAAGTTGCATCCAGGAGCCTTCATGAGCAAACATGATGTGGCTCCACATTAAATGATCCCACTTTTTCATTATCCACATGTCTCAAATATTGTATGATGTAACATAGCTTAACAGGACACATGATATGTCCAGTAACAACATAAAGAAGGGGGCAACATATAAGTCAAAATCAACAATATTTATTGACTGATCTTGAAAGTATTTGCTTACAAAAGAAAAATAAGTCATCACATAAAAAATAATTCCATGTTAGTGCAAGAAGCAAATTGTGAAACACACTCTGAAACCTATGAAAAGTGACAGTCATATATAGAAATACAGACTGCGTTAGCCTGTTCACAACCGCGATTTCCTTTCGTTCAAATTCTTGGATGTAGGATTCCCCTCCCTTTGCAGAAACCTGCTGAATGGATACATTTGGTCTGGGAAGTCCTAACTGTTTTGTTGTCAATTTTTCGTCGCCCCAATTGCCCTTATGGACAAGCCGCCCCTGATATATATACATACATAGATATATAAAAACACTGATGGTAGAGAACTAACGCAGCAGTAGGGTGGTATTGTTGGGGTTGAATTATGCAATAGCAACCACGAAACTGATGCAAGTGTTACAGATGGATCTAATTTTACTGAGATAGTCCTTCACAGTGACACTCAACTGCGTTCAGCACTCAACCACATCCCCTAAAATGTATCTTAGCAGGAGCCTTGGGAAATAACTTAATTTCTTGTATTTAGCTTAATTAAATAAATTGATGATAATTAAGTGATTCAATTCCAAGAACAGCTCAGAATGTCCATTCGTAGTATAGCTGATGTTTTGGGAGTAACAAGCAAACTGATTTGGTTTGATTTAGGATAGAATATATAACAATTATAATATATATAACGATATAATATATATAACGAATATATATAGATTATAACGTAGAGTTGGGGGGAAAAAATCAATACAGTGTAGTATTGCAATATTTTTCAGCACAATATATTGATATAGTGGAGTCAAGTATCACAATCATTATGAATTCTTTTTTTTTTTTGGTCCATACATATACTCTGCTAATATTGCTTCTGAAGTCCACAATATGGTGCAAGACCTTGTTCTTGTTTTACGCTACAGCGAAAATCCGAAAGTATGAAACATAATACATGGGAGAAATAAATTGCAAAGTATTACAGAACCGAATCACAAAACTGGTGTCGTAAAATGTAAAGAATTGCAATAATATCGTCGGTGGGCCAGATACTGTGATTGTATATTGCATCTCTCTATGGCAATTCCCATCCCTATAATGACTGGTGCTTGTCCAGCACCAGGAAGCAACAGTTTGCTGCAATGGAGGTACACAGAAAGATTATTTTTTCCAATCATGCTTTGAAAATCACCACAAAATCAGACTGTCTGATAAGCATTCGTGGTGCGGCGGCAGAGAGGATGGTCGCTCAATACAAGCAAGCATAAAAATTAACACAGGAAGGTATTAAATGAAACCAGGCCCGAAGCTCTGCCATGACAGAGTCCATCATTGGTAAATTACAATGAAGCTAACAAGCCCATGTTGTATTACCACACCACAGTGCCAATACATAGTCCATTTATAAAACCTCCTTATTGCCTGAACATGTATATGAACTCTCATAGGGGAATTTCCATGAAAAAAAAAACGACGGGAACAGATGGATTGTACTTGTATACATGGGGTTAATTTACTACCTAGTAGAGCTTTACAACAACCTGCACACAGTCTATACTATTGCACCCATGACTTTCAACATAAAACTACTCAAGCTGTCACTGAGTGTTAGCATGGCTATCGGACCATGAAGCATAGGTTTTGTAAAAATCCACCACCCTCCATTGCTGTAGAATTATCCAAGAGTTACTGACATTAAGACTGTATGCTTTTAAAGTTATTGCCTGTCCCTCACAGCTATCTAGGAGACGGAGAGACCGAGGGGATGAAACAACCTTTAGAAATAACTAGCGGCCAAAGCATCTCGATCCCTCACCACGGCAACTGTGAACGACATGCCCTAATTTGAGTTGGAGGGAACGGAGAATGGGGCATCGGACACAGGCCTCACAAAAACGGGGAGAGTTTGTGCTTTCCTTTGGAACTAATTAGACAGAGTCTTTTCAGGGGTCAGGAAGAAAATGCCAGGCCTCACTATGCGTGTTTGGCAGTGCTGCCAGGGAGATGGATGAAGGTAGTAAAAACAGAAATGGAGGACTTAACCAAGAGGCTGTGTTACTGTGCAATCAATTTTCTCACACAAATCCGTGAGACAGGGGCACTTTTAAGGGGGAAGCTATTGATTGATTTAATAATATGCAAAATAGATTGTTGCAGAAATATCTATCTATAATATATCTTTTTGATATTTGCAAGTATTTTTGAGGGGATGGGCCCAAATGTGTGTGTTTGTATGTATATACACACACTTTATATTTGTGTGTGGGTAGAGAGAAAGAGAGAGAGAGAGAGAGAGAGAGAGAAAGAGAGAGAGAAAGAGAGAGAGGGACCACACTGAAGAATAAGATAATGTTGATGAGCTGTAAGTAAATAAGGCCATTTCTACTGAATTAAAGACTCTTTTGCTTCAACTGACTACTTGATGGGATGAGAGCAGCTGAAAGTTCAAGAGATGGGATCTTACATTCGTAAGTGTCGACTAATTATGAATTCCAAAAATAGTTATGTGTATGTAAAAGCAACTGCCGCAAAAACGTTATAAGTCCTAAAGGCAGCGTGTTGAGGGAATGGGAAAAAAAGTTTTACTCAGCTTAAGTCTGTAGATAAATCTGAGATGCTCTGACCTTTCTCTCATAAACTGAAATGTCTCACTTGGGCTCATGTAACAAAACCAGGAATATGTAACCACTCTCTCTGGATACTCTTGATAACACATTTATCACAAACAAGTAAACCAGAGAATGCCCAGGATTGCTTCAGTTCCCCCGTTGGCTTCATGATGATTGTCTTTTGTTTGTGGGCAGCACATGAAAATGGCTTTCCAAAAAATACAGACTTGCCTTGTTCTTTTCATGTGGGAGTTATATGCACCAGATCATTTGCCTCTGTTTTTCATCTCTGTAAATACATTCTTTCTCTTTCCTTCAGCACTGATTGTCCTGTTTATGTGCAATAGGGTCAAATTATTTTGAAAAAGAGGGAATGATGTTGAGTTTTGCTCTGTGGTGTTTACTTTCCAATTCACCCTTTATCTGTTTGCAGAAAGGGAAATATTGAGAGAGCAAACAGGAAGATGTGCAAACTCTGAGGTGTAAAACAAGCCTCTAATGCAATGAGGGAGCAGTGGGAAAGATCAGTGAGGCACATGCAACCAGCCTTAAACAGAAAATGAGTGTTGACAGGTCACTCCAGCTTTTTATGTCCCCGGGGTAACTGGGAAGCCTAATAGAGTAAAAAAAAATAATGAAACGGAATTTACTGTAATAAACAGCTGTCACATTCTTAAGACATAGGCTGGGAGAAAGCCCTGTCAGGTAGGCAGCAGCCATTTCAGTGTGTTCAGCTGCTCTGAACCAGCAGGTACTGAGGTGGGGGAACCGAAATCATGACCTGGGGCTGTTTTTTTCATATTCCCCGTATTGTCATTCTCACTCTCTCTCCCCCAAACTTCTCTCTCTCTCTCTCTCTCTCTCTCTCGCTCTCTCTCTCTATCCCCCTCCAAACACCGTTTTCTGAAATGTGACCAATTCAATGTGCACCATAAATCATACTGTCTGTCACTTGAAAAGAAGCATGGCTTCAAGAATGACCATAGCTGATAGGATTCAGAACACCAAAGAATTTCTCTCTCAATTTTTTCCCTTCTCCAGGGGCTATTCATTCCCATTTCACCTTAGTCACCACATGTCGCCTTTACTCCTCTTTCTGTCACTGTGTGTGTGTGTGTGTGTGTGTGTGTGTGTGTGTGTAAGAGAGAGCCGTAAACTCATCAATTTGCTGTTAACAGATTCATTAGATGTCCCATGGTAAAATTGAATCAAGTCATTTAGTAACTAAACACTCCCATTAGTTAGATTTGTTTAGCAATCAATGGCAAATACTCAGAGGAGTGCATTCATCTGCATTCTAGAAAGGCATGGCAAAGGCAGCCACACTAATGTGGACCCAAAGAGATCATATTTTGCAGCCAAGAGTCATAATTTACCTTTGTTGCTTTCCTGCTCTGGTCTTTCCTCATTACCAAAAAGTGTGGGACCTCCTTAAGACAGAGTGCAAAAGCTGCACCCTGTAAGTAAGCCAACTGAAATATTCAAAAAACTCACAGAAATTGTCTTTATTTTACCGTCTTCAATCATCCAAGGGCTTTACTGTAGCAACCAATGTCACTAATATTCTACTTCATTTCTTTGCCACTGTTATTCATACATCAGACGTAATCTCCGTATTACAGTAACATCCCACGCCTCAGTGCTTTCGCCTCATTTCTCTCAAGTTGCAAACGCTGCAGATAGCGCCCCGTCGTTGCCTGAACTCCCTGATGGCATGCAGCACGCTATCCGGTGCCACTATATATTTGTGTGTTGGCTGCAGTGGTAATGAACTGAGCATGAAGTGGAGGAGAATGAATCTAGTCTAAGGTCATCCACCCACACATGTTCTTTAGGAAGACAGGGAAATCATTAATCTTTGGGTCCAGCAGGCATTTCATTTTTACACCTCAATTTAACAAGCAGTTACAATGTAATACATTTATAACAATAATACAGAATCATAGCATACATTAATAATGGCACACACTTTACAATATTAATAGTCACTACAGCAAAGACTAAAGTAAATCACCACAAAGCAATAATGTAACAATGGACATTTGCACTTGGCAAGCATGTTATCTGGAGTTATAATGACATACTTTCCAAAATGGTACCAATGGGTGAGTTAGTGAGCCGCTGGTGTTCATCTTATTATATGCTGACAACATGTTGCACAGTATGCTCCTGTAGATGTGCCATAGCTCGCTCGCCCTTGACTACATATTTTTAACTAGTGCAAATATTAAGCAGATCTGACAAATAACAGAAATGTAGAAAGAAAGAAAGGAAGAACACAATTATATAAAGAGATAAAATGGGAAAAAAGTAAATAAAAGTTAATCAGAAATAAACAGATAGACATTGGATAGATATGTGGTAATCGATGCCAATCGAATGTAAGCAGGCATCCATCCTGGCACCCCCCTTGCTAAAGCCTACGAATACATTCTGTACCTACAGATAATCTATTTTTACACAGCCCTTTGACAAAGACATTACCAACAAAGAGGTAGATGTTATTGCGGGGAAGAAAGATCCTCACTTTGTTAATTATAAGCTTCATTAATCTAGGAAACTGAATCGATTGGAGTCCCCATTCTCCTCTATTTTAAGGTAGTTTGGGTCTGTTTTTGAGCACAGACAAAACACAGTGGAATAAGGTGGATTCCCCAAAAAGATGCACTAGAAATCAAGGCATTTAGTAAGTGACATGCAATTGGACCTGGATAAAGAAAGTATTAATAGTCAAGGCTTCCAAATAATTTAATTGTTAATCGAGTAAGATGCATCTGTAGCCTCTCCACCTGATCTACTTGCAGAAACCCTCTGCCTGTACCTACCCATCCCCACCACACCGTCAAGCATTTCACCACTCATGGTCAGAAACCCTCTGCCTCTAACTACCCATCCCCACCACACTGTCAGGTATTACACCACTCATGGTACATCTACCTCCCCATACCCACCACACAGTCAGGCATTACACCACTCATGGTCATGTACCGGTAATGTAAATAATGGCCATCTTCAACATAGTTTTCAGTTTTATTGCTCTACCAAACATTGTAATAGAAACCTTACAAGCACACTGTATACCCACTAAGCTGTTCAACAATACTTTAATACTCTCTCTTCCCATCTTATCCACTATCAATTTTATATGTACCATGTATAGACGTGGATGAATTAACCTGCCATGTCTCTGAATCTCTCCCCTCCCTTTCTACAATGCACCTCTGTCAGCAGGGGAAAAAAACACATACATACAGTATATATATTTATATATATTGCACATGCAGTTGTTTTTCACTGTGTGTTTTTTTGCTTCTCGTGTTTCCGTGATACCCTAGCAGTGTCAACTGGAGGGGAGTCATAGCTCCCATATTCAATTTGCACATTATGTACAGATCCTTATCTACCTGTGCCCCCCCCCCCCCCCCCCCCCCCCTTTCCCCTGAGAACAAGACATCTGCCATGATCTCTGAATATTCATAAAGAGAGCTAATGGGCCCAACGTGACGAGCCCTCACAAAATGATCTTATCAAGGGGACTTTCTATGGAGGCAGGCTAAGTGCTCAAAGCTCATCTTGGTCATTTTGCATATTGGGGAATTGGCAGCAGAAGGATGAGGCCTGTGAAGAGCAGGGTTTAACTCTAAGGCAATGTTCACACTGTAAGCTTTAGTGCTTCATTTGTAGCCAACATTTTTATTATGTTTTGTTTTGTGGAGCAATAGTTGCTACTTCTGTACAGAGGTGTGTGTGTGTGGACTACAGTCATCACAGCTGTCTTCCATGGTTGTATTCACCAAGTGACTTGTGACAAATATCGATCTAGAGTTATGTCAAAGTCACATGAATCCTGATATGACTGTTCAGGTGAAAAATCGGACCTGTATCTTATTTAGAACGACATATGGCAGCGGCCCAAATCAGGATGGAAAATATCAGATTCCAGGTGATTTCTGCTGTTCACACTGTTAAGAAAAAGAATCTGATTTTGACCACTTTTGCCTGCAGTATGAACGTTCCTTAAGAGGGTTATGATTTTATGTAATATTTTTAATTTTACCTTTATTGAAGGATAACACCATGCAGATTAGGTACTTTATTATGTTTGATGAAATGTATTATAAAATATGAAATTGTTGGTTGAAACTTTTTCATTGTGGCACGATTTGCATTATTAGTAATTGATATTATGTATGGTGGAGAACTTAGAGAAACTGTACAGTTTGGCAGTGTGAGAGTGTGGAATAAGAGCTTTGGTCATGCATTTTCCATATGTCATTTACACTCAGCTCACCTCCTCCTCCACAGCAGTAGGCAGAGCACTGAATCATGCCCCACCTCCCTCCTCGTCTACTCCCCGGCTCGCCTCCTGGTGAGGAATGCATAGTGGTCCCTTGCAGGGAATAGCTCTGCAATCCGTTTCAGGACCATGGACAGCCACATGCTTTCCCTGCCACTGTAAATCCTGCTGATTTGAAACCTGAACATAGAGTCATTTTATTTTTTTTCATCGATGATAGTCTCCTCTGTTGTTTAACCTTATGTTATAAGGAGTAGTCAGACATATGTATACATCAGTCATTCTGAGCATCATACAATATACAATTTGGCACATTAATAGGAGCTATATAGTGTGATGGTGTGTGAATAACGTATGGTATCTTGTGTCGACCTTATTGGAAAATGTGTTGAAATCAAATTCATGTATGCCACAACTACATAACCGAAGTAGAGCCCTAATGATGCGGGAAATGTGATGTATGTGGAGGCTTGCCCATGGTAATATTGCATGAGAAAGTGTTGATAATGTTCTCCGTGCAACTCTTAGGTGTACGCTTCCATGATGGAGGTTAATGTACTGATTTCTATCAGATCAGGCAATTATTACTACACCAACCACTGCCTTGGCAAAGCAGACAAATTAGCATTTTCTTGTAGACTTATTAAGTTGACCCAGATGGTTAACATGGCTTTCACATGTTTATGGTATAATCATATAATATGCATGTTTTTCTAATCCAAGAACTGCTCAGGTTTGGCTTTTAGTTCACTTAGAGCCAGCACATAGACGTTGGGCATTCAAAGAGAGTCAAGAAGACATATATTATATTTATGTCAAGATGACATAGCCAACATACTCTGACTGATGCTTAAGATTCCTTGGAGGGAAGTCATATGGTAGAATGGGTTTCCAACGATTTAGTATTTGGAAACCCATTCTACAAACCTTATTCTGCTATATCCTAGTACATTCAAGAAAATCCAGTAAAAAACATATAATGTACATATAATATTTGTATACATGTCCAATGATTGTGAATACATTATTAATGTGATCCAATGACTGTGAATAAATACAAATATCTAGAGAATATAGTAAAGTAGGATACCTGTTCCCTCTTAAAGCAGTGGATAGTCACCTCAGATCTGACCTGTCTTGCAGGATATTGAAATATTTAAGATGGGGGGGAAAAGGATGAGCTGAGCCGTTGGAAGCCAAGCTCTTGGAGTATACCTACTTCTCCCAGAGGGGGCTATCATGGACAGAAGGCATTTGCTGGGTCTCTACATCCTACTATCCTGCCGCGTAGCCCCAATCCGCTCAGACATCCATCCCTAAGCCTCTGCAAATAGTAGGCTTTAGCTTTGACCTCTGACGGTAGAGGCAACGGTCAGAATTTGTCACCACAGGACCCCATCTTATGCTAAAAGAGTTTAAAAGAGTGCTGTCACTGTTTGACTTGTTCTGACAGTCATTCTCTGGCAGCCTTATGGTATATCATTTGGATCTCCTTTATCATAGACTTTTCCAGAATTGCAGATACTGGGCCTCTTGCTGTATTCCGCGGCTCTACATCCCCCCCCCCCCCCTGTACTGCGACCTCAAAAGTCTTTCAAACTGTTGAGTGTCTTGGGTTTATCAGATAAAACTTGCAGAAGTAAGGTAGGGCATGTATAATCTCTGCTGTCAAAGATGTTGTGTCCTGCTTTGGAAAGAATGACGTTCTCTGAAAAGATAACATCAAAAAAAGAAATAAAATCAAATAAATCTAAGGCACTGAACTTTTCTGTTTCAATTTTTTTTTTTTTAAAGCATCTATATCCTCTCTCTTTTCTCTTGCTTCAAATGTGCAAATGTTTTTTTCTTCAGCACAAGATGTATGGACTGCCTCTTGGGAAACGTCTGAGACTAAACCTTTTTTCTACTATGTACTGCATATACAGACAGAACGTTGTTTAAAAAAACACAGTTTGAAGGTTAGAGCGGGAAACATCATGACCTTGCAGTGGTTAGAATCACCCTCTTGTGCCTGTGCTGATGCCCTCCTGTGTTGAGAATGGGCCAGCAGTGCTCTGATGAGACTGAAACCTAGCATTCACTGGCTGCTATTTGATTTTGTTGTTTAGAAATAAAGCACTGATCACAGACTGCTGAGTAGTAATGTATGACTGCTTTGGAACCTCAAAGCATCATTAAAAACAACACGATCTAAACAAACTCTGTGGCTCTTTGCTAAATGAGACCATGACAAGGTCCCCAGGTCCAACTTGTTCAAATAACAGTTCTCGTTTCCTCATTATTCACCAGCTTAGATAGAACTCATTGAGCACCAGTGAGCTATGGCGTTTTGGCTCTGTCGTCACTAAGCCATTAGGTTTGATTGAACACGGTGTGCCTCATCGGACTCCGAGCCTGATCTCTGGTGGCCCACATGTTTAATAGGTGTGACAAAAGGTATGAAATTAAGTGGCATGTCCCAAGACCCGGAGAAGACCTGGAGAACTCACCAGGCTGACACCCTTAACCTGAATTTAATGTGATAAGACGGGTGATCGATGGATGGCACCCCTGGTGGCATAACACACAAGCTGGAGTGATTCAGTGCCAACTTTAAGAGTTAAGATAAAAAATCTGATGAAAAGGAAGTTTGTGGAGGTGGCTGTGTCCTGAAAGGTGAGCTGACACACTTTGTAGTAGTGTAGAATTACTTTTATTGTTTTTAGGGGGGGAAACTGATGCTGTTTTGGCAGGAAATGTAGCTTCGTTTTGAAACCAGCGGCTGGAGTGAAGTGGGATTTGCTCGTGAACTGTGGTGGCTTGCACCGTATGTCACGGCCCCCTGCACTAACACAGTGACACGCGTATAAGGGCGATGCCTGCAAGCGCTGGTTATCTCAAAGGCCAGTGACAGCTCTTGAGGTGGGGTCAAGGCGGAGGGCCCAGTAACCTTCTTTTGACGCTTAGTGTCAGGAATGGGTTGGGGGTTTGACTGTAACACTACACTGCTGTGTTAGTAGAGCAGGGGAATTTAAGCATTTAAGCTTTAGACTGAAAACTCTGTTTTCTCAGCTAAAAACATTTCCTCTTCTTACTTCATTAAGCACTGTGCAATGTAAAGGTGATCTTGATTTTTGCCCCAAAGCAATGCAGAGTTAATAAAGAACTGAGTCAATAGTCTTCCGACTTGTCTCGCAGGCCTCATTAAATAATGAAACTGCTGTCAATAAGGAAATCTGATTCCTCTGTTTTTCTGCACCTTGCATTGTAATGATCATATTTCAGGAACAGATCGAACTGACAATGTTATTTGTTCTTACACCATCCTCACATGCAGTAAAGTGAGCCCTACTCATTTATTTTTTTACCGACTTGCACAGACAACCCTTTTGCTCGGCAAAAAACCCGTGAAATTAGATAGTTTTCGGGAAAGGAAATTTGCGATACAGCCTTTTGTCAGTCATTTAAAAAGTTGTTGATGTCGGCTTTGAAGTTGCTGTGGCGGCATAAGGGCGGGCCGTTGTTCTTTGATAGAACACAGTCTGAGGTACTGCAGCAGCGTCCGCTGCTCTCAGTCTTTGTTAAAACAATCTGTCGCGGTATGTCAGACAGCTCCTGGCTTGCGAATTCTACAGATAATTAATAGAATGTGTTTGTCAGACTGGAGAGCACCTCCAGGCCCCGTGTTATCGAATACAACGGCCCCACCACCACAGGATGTCAGACATGGCGATGAACATTTATTCTCCCAACACTTTTAATCAGTAAACTGACATGAAGATTTTTTAGCAAAGATAACATGGCCTGGGGTCGCAGCACTCATGGTACATCAGATATAGACAAAGTAAATAGAATGGATGGTCTATAAGAGAAGAGCTAATTTATCTTCGGTGGGCAAATTATTTACCAAACTTATTTTTGCAGTGAAAGATACTCAGTGAAAGAATGACGAAAAGCATAGAATGATAATTATATTTTTAAGTTATAATGTCCACTAGGGAATAAGGTCAAAATCAATAGCACTTTCAAATCGTGTTGTGTAGCTTTGGTATTTTGTATGTGTTCCTGGAAGGAGGCTGTTGTTATCTAAAATTATTTTCCATGACAGTCTGGCACCGCTGTTGCGTACTGTAAGTAAGAGCGCTGCAGAGCAGGCTCCGCTAGTGAGGTGGCTGCTGCCGTTGCCTGTGATGTGTACGGTGCTGCGTTCAGCACCACTGGGCACAATGGAAGATAATACCATCACTGCCCTGATTAATCTGTCTGCTGGTGGGGCTGCGGCCAGAGATTAAGTCAGCCCACAAAACTGGGCCAAAAATGGCATCTAAGGATCCATTCATGCCATAGAGGATGAAAATAACACGTGGGACTTGGTCACTGTGAAGGATGGGCTGAGAACAGCAATCAATAGGTAACATAAGAGATTGATGTATGAAGTGTTTTTAATGACATTTTAATCAATGGAACTACACACAGTCACTTAAGAGCTCCCTACATTAAACCAAATATCCTTCTTACAGACCTCTAAATAAATCTTGCCACAAGCCTACTGAAAGGTTTCTAAAACACTATAGTTACTGAAAAGTAAATGTGAATGTATGTTTTTGGGGCTTTTTGCCTTTGTTTGGTATTGAAAAAAGTAATGAATAATAAGCATGGAAGATATTCCATATAACCCAAAAATTATTTGTCCCAAAAAAATGCGAGCTCCTCGAGCGCAGGACTTGTTACAATGGTGCCGTGAGCCGGATACAATGATTGACTTTTTGGCTCCGGTCACCCTGATGATGGGCCACTTGGACGGTTGTTCAAGGATATACGAAAAGCCTTTCCAGTCCAAATCTCATAATTTCTTTCCAAATGTTTTATTGATGTCTGCATAAAGCTTTTGTGTCTAAATATAAGCATTACTTGAACTCAACAGTTTCATTATTTTGAGTGATGATTTTCAACATGTAAGTTTTCATCACTTTGACATTTTACGACTTTTACTTGTGTCTCTTTGGTATCTGCTAGCTTTTGCCACTCATTAATAAGTGCCTTGTCAAGCATAGCAAGTCCTCACTTTAGATGGGCTCACACCATGTAGTCAACTAATCAGTAGTAACTCATGAGTTAAGGAATTTAAGTGTTTTTAAGTGCTTGTTTAATATGCATTAACACTTACTATCCGTAGGCATATTTCTGTCCAAATAGAAGAATACATGTGTGTGTCCAGGTTATGTTTTCAACTCATTTATAAATGCTTTGTAAAGCATTGAAAGTTTTGTATTTTCATAACCTTTGTCTTCTGTCTTCTCCTGTCTTACTAACACCCCACTTGCGGCACATACTATGGTGGGTTCTACAAGACAGGTCTTACTTAAGTAATCAACTAATCTGTTTAGCTCTCTGAAATCTCTGTGGTACACATTGTTTTTTATTTGTATATGTTTATCATTTGACACTGATATTTATGCAATGTTTTCCTATGTCTTTAACCATCTCGCCCCTCAAATAAGAAAAGATGTGTTTTAAAAGGGGGTGGAGGTGGGGGGTTGCTTCGCCAAAAAATATGGTCACCAGCCTCATCATGAACAATTTGGTCTCCTCATTGTAGACCAAATTAGCTCGTTAGCTTTAACCAGCAAAACTAAGGCAGCTGCATCACTGGACTCCGAGGACGTAGTTGAAATAAATCGATGTCCGTGGCATACTCACATCCAGTGCCCCCACAACTGCCCCTAAACCCAATGTACATTTTGGGATGTCTCGATCACTCTCGCATATTGTTTCCATAGCAACAGTCTGAAGTTTTCAGCGCTTCCCCATAGGGGGAGGGACAGCAGAGAGCAGCATTTCACAGACCAATCACAAACACAGAAACACACACACATCACATTACTCCAAAACAGCACTTTAATGCTTGAGTCTAGTTTGTTCACACACACATTCAGAATTGGATCGCTACTTTGCATATTATTATTATTTTGCCACAAAACACAGATGTAATGAGCTTTCTGCACCACAGCGCCATCTGGATCTGGTGGGGCAGTGCCCCACGTGCCCCTAATGTAGAAACGCCACTGCTCACATCTCATTCCCATTTCTAATAGATCCTCCCTTACTAGCAACACCAGTGCTGATAATAAAGTTCTGATAATTGGCGATTCTTCTTTGAGAAACATCTATGGCCACTGTGAGCTGTATCTCTGAAACTAGAGCATACGACATTGAATCAAACCTTAAACTGTTGCTAATTTTAAGTCTAGAAACTCCAAAACTATTATCTATACCAGACCAAACGATGCCTGCTTGTGGCAATCGGAGACCCCAAAGTAACATTTTTGTGTCAGTATTTACTCGGCCAAACATATTTCAGACTGGGTAGAATATTTCGGTCCCGTACCCGGTAACCGTGGTGATAAGATGTATACATAGCAGATTATCAGCACTCAATCACTGGCTATCAGAATGGTGTTCATGTAATTAATAAATCTGAATCTAAAACCAGACGTGGAGACAGGACATGGAGGTGGAGTAGCAAACATTTTTGATACCAACCGAGGCATTTCCTCAAGACCTGAATTTAAATTTAAATCATTTGAGGTTCTTATACCTAATCGTACACGCCCAAACTGGAAAACCACCCATCGAGTCCTTGTGACATTATAAAGACCCCCTGGCCCCTACACTGAATTTTTATCTGAATTCTCAGACTTCCTAAATTGTACAACTACCGAAGCCCTAACCTAACCCTTGTCTGTAAGATGCAAAAGTGAATATGACTTACAATTTCCTGCTCCTAAATTCAGATGAAACTGAGGTTATGCTTGCAGGCCGTAAGCAATTGAGAATGACATTATCCAGCCATCTACCCAAACACTAGCATAAGAAATATCGGTGTAATTGTCTCTTTTCCTCCCCTCTTAGGGCCTGATTTACTAACAGGATTGCGCCCATTTCTGGCATAAAATAGCGGTCGTAAACATAAAACGGTATTTACTAAGCGGACGCATTTGAGTAGAGTCGCATATTAACGCTTTGGGGGTGTGTACCTGCCAACAAGTGGGATGGCACGAAACTTGGGTGGTAACGTGGGCGTAAAGCGCTATTTAATGGGAAGAGTGCGCCTAATGATGTATTGCGTGGAATTTACTAAACTGCCTGGCGAGCGCACGTCCCTGATTTGCGGGCTAAATTCTCCGCCTCATAAAAGCACGTCTTAACAGGAAGCGCATTTTCATTGAGTCTGAAAATTGATATGGCAGCAGTTATAAGAGCAAGGAGAAGACAGAGACAGCGCACAGAAATAATTTTTTCAACTCGTATAACACATTTTCAGTAAAGCGAACCACAAATCATTAGACGGTACAGGTTAACCAGCCACGCAGTACTTCAATTACTGGACCAGATCAGAGAGACATCCAACCCTCCACCCTGCGATCACATTCCATTCCATCAGTTGTTAAAACTAATTTGCAAATATTGGCCTCCGGATAATTTCAACCAGTTTGTGGAGAAGTGAATTCCCCTTTCCACCGTCAACATTAACATTGACTTATAACTCACGTTGCCCCGCAGACACGGGAGAAAGACACTTCACTCTCGTTGCCCGCAGGAGCGAGAGAGAAAGAGAGAGAGAGAGGCATTGAACTCGCGCACACACACCCACACACACACAGAGCCACGACTATCGCTAGGTACCCATACAATGCCGCGAGTTCGGCTCTGAACGTAATTGTGGACTTTGAAATCCAAACTTTCCGAACGTAATCGGAACCATTGATTGCACCCACGTCCATATATATTGAAGTGAACCCATGTCCCTTGTAGAAATGATTAATCTCGCCATGTACACATCTATATTGTTATAATAGACAGTGTAGGCCTATGCATTAATGCCACCAATAGCATATTCTTTATAATCGTGTTCTTTTAAACATCTCGCTGTAGGTGATGGCGGGCAGAACAACAATATAGCAGCGCACACATTGAATCAGGTTCAGTGATTGAGCGAACGTGAACCAATATATATATATATCTCCACCTCGCTGAACCTTCATTTTCTCTTCCTAAATAAATACCACGGAAAATGCGCAAAAACACCATGCGTTAATGTGCGACAGCAGTTTAAGCACCGGTCGCAGTGTTAGTAAATCAGGCCCTATATAGGGCGGAGTAAACACAGATTGCCCAGCGCGATCTGGTTTGATAAATACCAAGTAAAATGCGCAAAAACACCGTGCATTAATTTGCAAACGCAGATTAAGCAGCGCTCGCATATTAGTAAATCAGGCCCTCAGTCTCCCTTGTGGGAAGTTGCTGCTTTAGCTACTTGCAGAAACCTTCTGCCTACACCAACCCATTCCCACCCCACTGCCATGCATCAATTCTACCCCTCTCATGATACATCTACATACTCTGTGCTACACTCAAAAAAGTGAACTCTGTGAGTTGCTGAATCAAATAAATGTACTTATATTCAATTTATTTAACATTTCTGAGTTAGGTTTTAAAATCTAGTCCACTTTAGTAAGTCTATCTTAAAATGGAAACTTGTTAAAGCAAAAGAAGCCAGCTAAAGTTAATTCAACATAACACTGTTGAATGAATGGCACAATTACCTCTTAAATGTAGTCCACTTTAGTTAGTCTCACTTAAAATGAACAATCACCTCTAAAATCTAGCCCACTTTACTAAGTCTAACTTAAGTCTTACTTAAAATGCACAATCACCTCTAAATCTACTCCACTTTAGTAAGTCTAACTTAAAATGAAAGCTTTTTAAAGCAAAAGAAGCCAGCTAGGTTAATATAACATAACACTGTTGAGTGAATGGCACGATCGCCTCTAAAATGTAGTCCACTTTAGTAAGTCTAACTTAAAATGGAAACTTTTTAAAGCAATAGAAGCCAGCTAAGTTAATTCAACATAACACTGTTGAGTGAATGGCACAATCACCTCTATACAACAATGTCCTAGATGGGTTTCTGTAGGTCTTACATTGCACATGCTCAGAAGCTGACTCCATTTTGAGTGTGATGCTGTGTTCAAATGAATGTGCTTGAGTTCACAGTCTTACCCAGCTGGTATATTTTATTCTGTGATGTTGAAATATTTGTGCATGGTTTAAGAGTGATATTGCTGGTCCTACTGTATTTGTAATAAATAATATTATAGAACTAAGGTATGTCATGGTGGCTCAGGTGCTTGCACTGCTGCCTCACAGCAAGAAGGTCATGGGTTCCATTCCCGCATGGGACACTGTTGGTTTGGGGGGCAGTTCCTCCTCAGACCCTCAGTGCTCAGGTGAGCTAGGTACCTCCCGGGCCTTTCGGTGTGGAGTTTACATGTTCTCCCAGTGTCCACAAGGACCCCAACAGCACACTCTCCTATCAATCCCTAACCAAGATGGATGGTTCACTTCACTTGGTCCCCAGGCGCTTAAAAGCTGCCCACTGCTCCTGGGGTCCTGGAGGATGGACAGTCAGGGATGGAAAAATGCAGAAGTCAAATTCACGGCGACATGTGTCTGTGTGTGATTTTGTGTGTGGTAGTCTACTATATGCACGTGTGCAACATTGTGCAACAATAAACTGACTGAAGTCAGCCTTGTTTGTTTGTTGACATAAATAGGCTTTATAACAATGAAAACCATTTAGGTACTGCTTATTCAAGTCAGTTAAGTTGGAATTACAAGGAGCTGTTCAGTTGGTGTTAGTAAATCCAGTTGAGTTAGAATTACATAAGTGAGTTAGGTCAGTTTAATGAAGGTCTGTTTAGTCAGATGAACACTGTCTGATCAATTATGGCTAACTTGACCAAATAATATAGACATTACTTAATACAGTCTTGTTGGTTTCACATAAGATAGTTAATTCCTCTGTAATTATAGTATTACATTAGTTTGAACAAAACTCAGTTAGGTGGAAAACATTGACATAACAATGTTAAGTAATTTGAAAAACTTATTTTTTTGAGTGTACTCTATTTACCCGTAATGCAAATCAATAACCACCATCGACAGTTTTCTGTCTCTTTGCTCATGAACATGTATCATGTACGTATATACCATCTTATGTTTGTGAGTATCATGTACATGTGAGTATCATACATGTATCATGTATATACCATCTTATGTTTGTGAAAATCATGTACATGTATCATGTATCATGTATATACCATCTTATGTTTGTGAGTATCATGTACATGTACATCCTTTTTCATATGCTGACATCCACCAAAACTGGCAAAACACACTGTAGTCCTGCCCTACGTTTATTAAGTGGCTTCAAATACAACCCTTTGCTTATAATAGTTGCTTAACTTTTCAATTCAAAATCTCCTAAAAGCCTATGTCTATTTTGTTCTTCTGTAAACATAATGGATATTATTTTCTCAAAGGAATACAATCACCAATGTACCTTTGTAACACCTGTAATGTTTTACTGGCTAATCTAAAGGAAACAAAGAAATGATGATATAAACAAATGTTGAATATTTTTTTTAGGTATGCATTGTTTTCCTTTAGATTGCAAGACTGCACAGTGGGCAATTAAAAAGTCTTAAAGCGAGATTAGGAAGACTGCTTGAAACACCTCTTTTCCCATAAAAGGAGAGCTTGTCAGCTTGTCAGTCTCTGTTGTCCTACTGCAAGTGACATAGTTCAGGGCTCTAGTGGTCAAAAATAAACTGAAGAGAAAAGTACTTCAAAAAAAGGCACAGCTTGATTATAAGAAACGCATGCAGTGAGTCCATCCATCAATAGAAGATCTTGAAGCAGAATTTCCAATCTCACAGACCACATAGTACCACAGGTACCTTGTTACTGAGGAGAGACAATAGATTTGGCACCCGATTAAGGAGCCTATTGATTTCAGCTGTGAAATATCAGTTTCAAAATATCAGCATCAAACCATCTGTTGACACTCCTTGGACAATGAGAAAAACAGATATGTTTTGGGGGTTAAGGTTTAAGGTCAGGTATGGTTGACAGGTAGTTAAGACTTAGTTGACATATTGACAGTCTTTTCACAATCTGTAAGGGGCCAGCAGATTGTGTTGCCAAATATCAAAAGGAATTCTATATGACTATGCAGTTTAATCTCACAATCTGTACAAAAGGGTGGAATCTTAACTGGAAACAGCCTTAAGATTAAACCATTTAGCTGTCACTGACACGACTTCTGGCTCCTCCAATCATGGCCGTCCAGGAAGGACCTGGAGCAGCTTCTCATTATCAATGGAGTTTGCCGGGTGGCCCGAGGTTAACCCCAACACACACACACACGCACCCTACTACCCACCATCCCTCCTACACTCCTCAGTACAGCCCTCAGCTGACATTTAATCAGTGTCACTGAGTTAGTCGCAACTGTGTCAGGGCTTTGGATGTGCCAGACAGAGAGAACCAAGGCTATTCGCAGGGATGTCACCTAATTTTGGCTTGTGTATATTTAGCTAAAAGTTTAGCTAATCAATTTTAGCTTTTCAGTTTTTTTTTCTTCCCAAGAGCTCTTAGTCATATGGAACATTTTATCCTTCAATAGTGATGTTTAAGCGTACATTTTCCCTGTCTTGCCTGTCATGACAAGACCTCAGGCTGTCTTGTTATCATTAAATGGAGAGACAAGAGGTTTATACAAATGTGTCTATTTTAATTGGTCCTCAAGCAAATGTTTAATTTTCTCTCATCAAAAAGCACAAACTCCAGAAGAGATGACAGAAGGCAGAGCCGTAACTTTTTTTCTGATTGATTTAGCGAGTGCAACAATATTTGAGCGACTTTTACTGCGGTTGACAGACGTGTCACAGCCACAGACACAAGGGTGTGGGCAAGGGGGGGGGGGGGGGGGGGGGGAGAGCAGGGTTTACAGTCAGACTGAAGTATTGATTTCCCCCTTTTTAAAACTAAAGCCAGACTTTTGTGCTGCATTGACAAATCAAAATTGTACCTATAATTTCCTGTTGTCCACAATATTTATGTTGCACATCTAAGGTAAATCCTCTACAATGTCTCCTTAGGAAAGGAAATTACTTAAATGATTGCATAAAGGAGTGACTGTGCATACTAGTTAAAGAGAGTGCTTTATTAAAATACCCATAAGCAATACAACTGAGACGGAGAACAAACTTCCACAGTACTGGCTTCGCTAAAGAAAAGATGGGGAGAAATAACAGGTAATCATAAAGAGAACACTGGCACAGGATGCTTGCTTCAGAAAAGGTTAGCTGCTTCAAAAATAGCCCTCTCCAGTACTCTACACCCTCTACAGTTGGCTTATGTTATGGGCAGTGGCGGTTTTAGGCACGGGCGAACCGGGCAAACTTTTTCATGACACGTGGGGGGCGGCACGAGCACTTACATTTTTTTAATAAAAATTATCTGGGCCGCGAAACGGTTTTCTATTATCTATCTATCATATCACTTTGTGGGGAATTGGCAAATTGGCGCCCCCTGCGGCTGCAGGCGCCCCTGCATCCTTAGAAGGTGCCTTGCACAGATCCTGTGTTAGGGGGAAGGTGAGGGGGCGCGGGGGACAGTTTACCTCTGGGTCTCCCAATTGGAACTTGTTAGGTTGGAATTTTCCTCTGCTAAAGTAATAAACTAAGCCTACATGGTCAAACGTTCTTGTTGTCATTTTAATCCATTAGCTACTAAAATGAGCACATTGGTTGTTAAACCATTATTAAACTTTTTATTTTGATTGTTTAACATAATGGCCGATGTTTGACACTGTCAGATAACTGACCTAGCAGCTACGCTGGGACACTGCCCTGACAGGGATAGGGTAATGCTAGTTAATAAACGTAGGTCTACATCTCAGTGCCTCTCTCCAAATGAGTTTTAAATTAACTGAAGGTAAATTAATGTTATCTTCCCCTGCGGTGATCCAAGATGGCGGCGCGTGTAGGCGCAGCGACCACCCACACTCCCGAAAATGCGGTGTTTTGTTTATTTAATAAGTGTTTGTCCGAAAGTTTGACGTGTTCGTCTCGTATGTATGCGTTGGATTACAAGTACAGTCAACAGGCTCTGCTAAACATATGTAAGAGCAACAATAACAACGTGTTGGACACTACAACAAAGAAAACAATCAAGGAGCTCGGACTACTTCGCCAGCCCTGGACTACACCGGACCCACACCGGACTACAGCCCCGATCAGGAGACGTCGGAAGCAGTGTGCGAGAGTGCAGAAGAGGGGCAAGCGCGGAGGTATCCGAGCCAGGCTAGCGGCTAGCCCAACTCGCCCAGCCATACCATCCATCATCATGGCCAACGTAAGATCCCTGGACAACAAAATGGACCACATACAACTGCTGAGATCAGCGAACCGGACAGTGAGTAACTGCTGTGTGCTTGTCTTCACTGAAACATGGCTACATGACAACATCCCCGACTCTGCTGTACATCTTGAGCAGCTAACATGCTATCGAGCAGACAGAGCCCACGTTAACGGGTGTAAACAGCGCGGTGGAGGAGTCTGTGTTTACATTCGTGACGCGTGGTGCCAGGACGTTGTGGTAGTATGCAGACACTGTTCACCACTGGCGGAGTTTATGATTATAAAGTGCCGTCCTTTCTACCTGCCGAGGGAATTTACTGCGGTTTTGATAATCGCGGTTTATATCCCTCCAACCTCCAGCAGCAGTGACAGGAATGCGGCACTCTGTGAATTATATCAGGCCATCAGTGAACAACAGACAGCACACCCAGATGGATTCACTATCGCCGCTGGAGACTTTAATCATGCCAATCTTAAAACACTACTCCCAAAACTTCACCAGCATGTTAATTTCCCAACAAGGGAGAAAAACACCTTGGACTTGGTTTACACCTCACACAAAGGTGCATACAAAGCCTCCCCCTCCCCCACATCGGACTTTCTGACCACATCACTGTTATGCTAATGCCAGCATATCGGCCCAGAGTGAGAGTGGAAAAACCGGTTCGGAAAGAGATTCCAGTGTGGCCGGAGGGATCAATGAGTGCTCTTCAAGACTGTCTTGCGACAACAGACTGGGACATGTTCAAGCAAGCAGCCACTCACAACAACCTCATTGACAATGAGGAGCTCACAGACACTGTTTGCTCTTACATCCGCAAATGCACAGATGATGTGACCCACACAAAGACCATCGTCACTCGGGCTAACAAGAAGCCATGGCTGACAGGAGCTGTCCATCAGAGCCTTCAGAGCCGGGGATAGGATTGGCCTAAGAACAGAGAGAGCAAGCCTGTCCTGTGGCATCAAAACAGCAAAACAGGACTTCACAAAAAAGATTACAAGCCACTTCAAGGACAGCAGAGACACGCGCAGCCTGTGGCAGGGCATCCAGACCATCACGGATTACAAGCCTGCATCACAGACCTGTGACGACAAAATCTCTCTGCTCAACGACCTCAACAGCTTCTTTGCAAGGTTTGAAGCAACCAACAACACAAGCCCACAGAAAACTCCACCCCCCCCCCCCCCCCCCCCCCCACGACCAGGCTCTGTGCCTGTCTGCAGAAAGTGTGAAGAGGGCACTCTCCTCTATCAACCCCCGAAAAGCAACAGGCCCAGACAACATTCCAGGCCGTGTACTGAGGGACTGCGCAGAGGAGCTTAAGGATATCTTCACAGATATCTTCAACACTTCTCTGAGTCAAGCTGCTGTTCCATCACATTTCAAGACCTCCATCATCATACCTGTACCAAAGAAACCGGCTCCATCCTGCTTCAATGACTATCGCCCTGTGGCACTTACCCCCATCATAATGAAGTGCTTTGAACGGCTAGTCATGTCACACATCAAGTCCATCCTCCCCCCCACCCTGGACCCTTTCAGTTTGCATACCGGGCCAAACGTTCCACAGAGGACGCAATCTGCTCTGCTCTCCACCCAGCCCTCACCCACCTGGAAAAAGCAGACTCACATGTGAGAATGCTTTTCATAGACTTCAGTTCAGCTTTTAACACCATAATCCCACAACAACTCATCTGTAAACTGGACCAGCTGGGGCTCAACACCTCCCTTTGCAATTGGGTGATGGACTTCCTCAGGGAGCGGCCACAAGCAGTACGAGTCGGCAACAACATCTCGAGCAGCATCACACTGAGCACAGGGGCCCCACAAGGCTGTGTGCTCAGTCCCCTGCTCTTCACCCTGCTGACTCACGACTGCACACCTACCTACAGCACCAATCACATGGTAAAGTTTGCGGACGACACTACTCTGGTGGGTCTCATCACCAAGAACGATGAGACCTACTACAGGAAGGAGGTCAATCTCTTGACCACGTGGTGCAGAGACAACAACCTCCTGCTGAATGTCAGCAAAACAAAGGAGATTGTGGTTGACTTCAGGAGAAGACACACTGAACACCCACCACTGACCATCGATGGTGCTGCTGTGGAGCGAGTGTGCAGCACCAAATTCCTGGGGGTGCACATCAGTGAGGACCTCTCCTGGGCCACCAACTCTGCATCACTGGCGAAGAAAGCCCAGCGGCGCCTCTACTTCCTCCGCAAGCTCAAGAAAGCAAAAGCTCCCACTCCCATCCTGAACACATTCTACAGGGGCACCATTGAAAGCATCCTGTCAAGCTGCATCACTGTGTGGGGCAGTAGCTGCACTGAACACAGCCGAAAAGCACTGCAACGCGTGGTGAACACAGCTGCTAGGATCATTGGTGCCCCACTCCCTTCCTTGAAAAACATATACACCACCCGCCTCACCCGGAAAGCCACCTCGATTGCGAGGGACACCAGCCACCCCGCACACAGCCTTTTCAGCCTCCTACCCTCTGGAAGAAGGTATAGGACCCTCCGTTGCCGCACCACCAGACTCAGCAATAGCTTCATCCACCAAACTGTCAGGAAGCTAAATTCTCTCCACTCACTCCCCCCAGCCATATCCGACAGTCTGACATCAGGCTGAAATCCCCCCTCCAAAAATCACTCAGGACTCTGAAACAAACTGTCTCTGCACTTTATCACTTTTTATCACTTATCACTTTTACCTCTTTTAACTTGCACTGCTAATGCACAACACATCATACAGCTGCCATTACCAATTGCCTTTTTTTGCACTAACAAAACCTCACTTTTAAGTAATAAAACCGATGCTGCTGTACGTTTATCTGTATGTTCTATTTAGTGTTATAAAACAATTGGGTTCTAGCGCGTAATTTAGCTGTTTCTGATTGGACGAGAGACGTTCCATGCTATAGGTTATTCGTCAACATACCTACAGTTACGGGACTTTTCACAGCTAAAAATAAATCACTCCGCGATGAAACATTCGCATTGATGATAACCGTTAATTCAAAGTTTTTCCAATTCCAAACCAAGACGTTGACAATGGAACTATTTTTTGTTGCGGAGAAACAATGGCGAAATAAACCATTTTTAATCAATAACTTCGTGTTGAAATGTTAATTTGACCTGCGGCCTCGATGGCTACGGCCGAACACCACCCGTGGGATTATCCCTTACCTACCCCACTCCCACTTGTGCTATATTGCTTAAATATGTTATGTTAAGTTATGTAATGTCTTGTCTGTATACTGTATACTACTTAGCTCTAAGAAATGTTTATCTGTTGTTTATCTGTTGTGCCTGTGCACTTTATGGGCCCTATCTTGCACCCAGCGCAATTGACATTGTCACCGACGCATGTATAATTCCTATCTTGCACCCGGCGCACAGCGCGATTTTCCCTCCAGAGGCGCGCTTCGAAATGAACTTGCGTCGACATGGGCGGGGGCGGAACAGAGAAGGCGTTTCTCTGGCGCAAGTGGTATTTTGCAGTTTCAAAACAACGCTGTGCGCCGTGCGCCATTGACAAAAAAAAGCTGGTCTAATGTGAGGCGCAATGTCTAAAGTCTGTAACGCGTATTCAGAACGCTATTTTAAGGGCGCATGTGCTTGCCCGCACAGTATAGGACCTATAGGCTAAACTTTACTTCGGTCGTCTTCACGAGAGATTTACACCAATTGTTTGGCAAGCCATATATAATTACAAGGAAAATAAAGTATTTACCACATGAGGAAATCATTGTGATATCCGTATCCAAGACATTTTAAAACTAGGCATACATCTAGCGTACACAATTGACCCAAATGATTCAGGTTAATTGAAGCTGCGTGACATTTGATTTATTGTATGGCTGTTACGCCCTCCTACTGTCCCTAGGGGTCGTGGTTCTTTGTGTTGCTCATTGGCTGTGTTTTTTTCCGTTATTGCATGCAGGTGCGGCTGGTGATTGCGGGCGGAGCCAGATTCATCTTAAGCCGGAGTGGCAGTCCGGAAGGGTCTCTCCCTGCTGCGTGCCGTCACGTTCTTCGGGCCTTCGTTTAGTGTTGTGACCTCCAGTTGTTTGTGAAATCTCTTTGTTTGTTATCCGCGACTACAATAAAACCCCTAGACACGAGTCCCACTTGACTGTTCGTCATTGCGTTACTTACTAGAGTGCCTGGTTCGTAACAGTTGGGATCTCGTCCAGTAGTAAGGATTGTGTGTATTGTGGTAGGTGAAGGCCATTTAGTGTTTGCGACGGTAGGTGAGTACCAAGAGCTTGTGACTTGACTGGGTGGGTGCGTTTGTTGCATTTATTTAATGCCAGTATTATTATAAATCTTGTAAACTCATCTTTGTGTATGTGGACTTTATTTATGTACCTTGGGTTTGGTCAGCTGGTGCACTGGCTTGCGTGCCGATTTCCATGCCCCCAAATCCCTGCAGGCTCTCAGGCGTGAGGGTAGACGTGGCGATGTCCTCTGCTGCCGTCAGATTCTGGGTCGAGGCAGATCCACCTCCCGTGAAGGCACGAGAACGTGTGTTACCTTCCAGCTTGGATGTCCCACGTCTCCGGACGTCATTATAGCGTTTTCGGCAACGTTTTCGGGTGCCCCCTTGCAGAAACAATCACGGCAATATCTTGACATGCTTGCTTGACTTTGCTTACTTTTGGAGGGTTTCTCGCATCCCCATATATATCTATCTCCCGGCTTTTTACAAAGCCATACAATAAATCAAATGTCACGCAGCTTCAATTAACCTGAATCATTTGGGTCAATGTGTAGGCTACGCTAGATGTATGCCTATTTTTAAAATATCTTGGATATGGATATCACAATGATTTCCTCAAGTGGTAAATACTTTATTTTCGTTGTAATTATATATGGCTTGCCAAAAAATTGGTGTAAATCTCACGTCGGTCTCCTCGGCTGTGAACTTTTCCGGTCTTCCACCAGGTAATTCCGCCATCAAAATAACAAGCCGCTATGGACTATGCGCTCCTCGCTCTTAAAGGGAATGTGAAATGACGCTCGGATTGGTTTATTGCATATTACGCCCAAACCACACCTATGGCTGAGTAACCTCCTTTGGACCAACCCTTTTGACACTTGCGCTGGACGCAAGTGTGTTTTTTCCGCCGTTAAAATAGCAACTGCGCCATAGAGCCGCCCACACAGCTACTTGCGCTTGGCGCCGTCCTACTTGCGTTTCTGATCGGCAAGATAGGGCCCTATATGTTTCACTGTGGGGAGAGTGGGAAACGGTCTTTCGACTGCTTTGTATGTTCACATGTGAAGTAGTTGACAATAAAGCTACTTTGACTTTTGACTTTGGTCCATGAACAATGCTGATATGGGATGTTGTTATCTGCATTCGTGATGACCGAGATGGATTCTCCTTGTTGCAATGTGATCTGTAAAGTCTTGCATCCAATTTAAGCTTGTCATACATCATATCTAGTTTTACATTTTGTACATATCCCTCCATTGCAGGGACGTGCACAGGAATTTTTGCCGCTGCCACGCCCCCGTCATCTGATCGCAAATTTTGCCAATATAATTTTAAACTCTCACTAACTGCCGCTGCTACGCCCCCGTCATCTGATCGCAAATTTGCCGAGCAACCTTAGCCCACTCCTGTGCACGCGCCTGCTCCTGAGTCCTCCTCTTTTCCCTAGGCATTCTGCACTCTACACTTAACAACACCCAAAATAGTGATAGGATTTAGAAATTTAACCATTTTGAATGAATTCATTTATGTGACCATTCATCCACCATTTATTCTTATTGTTAAAACGAAATGTTATAAACTGACCATCAGCAGACATGAAGCTTAGTTTTCGTACCAAAACATTAGCATGTGATAACGGGCTGGTTGTCTGATAGGCAAACTAGCAATCTGATTATTTAGGCTAAATGTGGCAAACTGAGCCTCGATTTATGAAGGTTTTAATTAATTTCATAAAACGTGATGATGATTGTTCGTTTGTTATACATTTCTACAACTTAAAAATCACCTTTTCTGACAACATTAAAGCAGTTTTTTCATCGACACAGAAGAAAACAACCGTGACCGTCTCTTAAGGGCGAAAATGCAGGCTCAGGTGCCGGTCGCGTGCAGTAACAGAGTAAACAGAAGAGGGCGCATGCCCCCCTCCGCCTACTGACTTTCTCTCTCATTGCCCATAGGCTTATCGATTGGAAGTGAAGAAGGCTACTATGTTTCGTGTGGCGATTTTTTAAAACTAGGTCTACATGAAATTCTGCAGGTGTTTAAATTAACTATTAAACTATAAAAACAACTATGAATTATTTTTTTTTTTTTCCCTCGGAGGGGCAATTTTACTCGAGGAGGGCAAACGGGCAGTTGCCCAAGCAACCTTAACACACTCCTGTGCACGTCCCTGCTCCATTGCATAATGAAGTCCCTTTTGAAGGCTTCTAGACGCAATCAGGTCCTTCTGTCTCAAAAAGTTGCCTAGAGCCTCTTGGGATATAATTTTGACAATGATAGCTGCTTTTGTGAACTCTAGTCAGCTCCTCAAGTTTGTCCGAGTTAGCAACAGTAACTAATGTAAGGGAGACCGGGCTTAGCGATAGGTCAATTGAGAAATGTAAGTGTGTCTTTCACTTTTAAAAAAATGAAGGCGCTCGGAGGGGGTCTCGCCTGGGGCGTAATTCCATGTAGAACCGCCACTGGTTATGGGACAGCTTTTACTATTAAAGTAGTCTGGCATAAAAGCACGACCTTTAGTACAAAATAATACAAACAAGCGAGATTCAAGATAGCAGTATAAAGCAGAACACCAGTTTCCTTAGCAGCCGAATGACAGTTTTAAACAGCCACTAAACATTGAGCTTATCTTTCACAGAACATGGATAAATAGACAATAGTGAGACACTGACTCAGTACTTTGTTTATGCTGTTAATTAGAACCTTTCTGTACTGTATTTAAAATAACGTACAACGGTCAGAGGCAAGCCATTGTCTGGTGAGGTACCATAATTAGCTCAAATGACAAGAACCTGGCACACAGGAAGAAGCATTAATAGGTTTGTTCAAAAATGATAAATTACACCAAATGAGATTCATACCTCTTCACTGTTAATGTAAATGTGGTGCTCTCGTTTATCATGTCCTAGACAAATTCTTAGTACAACAGCAACAAAAACAAATATAGCTGCAAGCAGCGATGGCGGTTTCCTCCTCCAAACATTGCGAACCAGGGATAAATGTAATTTTGTGACAATTTGTCACTGTATAGAAAAATCCATGCTGCAGACTTGCCAATGGGATATTACATTTCAAATCCAACATTTACCCTGAAGTTTAGACTGAGTGGAGGTTGTGTGTGTGCGCTTACCCTGTGTGTCTGTGAGAATGTATGTGTGTGACACCAAGCTGTGTGTCTGTGAGAATGTGTGTGCGTAAAACAAAGCCTGCGCGTGTGTTAAGGGGAGACTGAGTTTGTGAGATTTAGGAGCCGCGCGGATGAGGAGACAGAAAGACATTCTATAGAGAACCACCCTAGCAAGTAGTCAAGCATGCATGTTTCAAATATTCACCAAAAATCTACTTTTCATCTTACAGTCAACTTTTTTTCAAATTTGTGTACTAAACACTCTCAAGTGTCTTCATATGAACTTGTGATTGAATCAGAGTTTCACTTTTTGACCTGCAGATGTGTAAAGCATTATTTTAGCGTTAACAATGTATCCAATTTGCTTTATATCAATCATTTTTCAAGATATGAAGTTGCCTTTGCACACGGGAACATGTTGTAGTGTAGTGTCTTCCAAGTGACATACCAGTTTGGTGTTGATATCTCAAAGATTAGCTGAGATATGACTTCATTTCCTGTTTGACCGCTTTTCTGCTGAATTTGAGTGGCTGTACCGGACAAACCATATGGTAACTTTTTGTGAAATTTGGCACAATCATTAAGGACAGTCCCTTCTTTATTCCTACAAAGTTTCATGTCTGTCATTTTACCACTCTAGCGCCACCAACGGGTCAAAGTTGGACTTCTGTTAACACACGCAACTTTTGAACCGTATGACCGATTTTCAAAAATGAGGTACCATTGGATTCCCTGGATGAAGACAAATTAAATACACACTGTTGCGTAAATTTCACTCAAATATTTGCTGACATATGACTGCACTTCCTGTTTGGCCGCTTTTCTGCTGAATTTGAGTGGCTGTACCGGACAAACGGTTGTGACGATCAAAATTCTAAAAAGTAACTTTTGTGAGGCTAGGTCTGAAGATCATCTCTGGTGATTTTGAAGAAGATTTGCCAAAAATTGTAGGAGGAGTAGGCTTTCAAAGGTTTTTAATAAAACCGGAAATAGCGGAAAATCTATATAACCGGAAAATGACGCTTTGGGGTGGGCTAAATTCGTCTTGATCCAGGGAATCCAAGGGTGCCTCATTTTTGAAAATCGGTCATACGGTTCAAAAGTTGCGTGTGTTACAAAAGTCCAACTTTGACCTGTTGGTGGCGCTAGAGTGGTGTCATGAGAGCCATGAAACTTGGTGTGAATGAAGAAGGGACTGTCCTTAATGAGTGTGCCAAATTTCACAAAAAGTTACCATATGGTTCTAGGGGCTGCCATTGACTCCCATGGTACTAACATAAGAAAGCCTACAATAACAATAGGAAACCTAACAACAGCAGCAGCAACAACGACAAAAACGAAAGAAAAACAACAAAACACAGATATGCATGAAATTACATACCATGAAATGACATGCATACCAGGTCATATTTTTCCCTGATTTATTTGGATGCATTTACGGTATGTTAATGCATTCATATTTTTTACGTTGGTGTGGCAACATTTCATTTCAGCCAAACAACTGTTATTCTCAGCTCCCTTCATGTCATCTTTCATGTCGGTGGGGGTTGCTCAAGGTGGTCCATGAACAAGTCCGACACTAATGAAATGAGCAAATCCATCTGGGTTTCTGGATGGCAGGAGAAATTCCATTAAATCTTGGCAAAGGAGACTGATATCTTGGGTCCGGGCCAATGAGAAGTACGACTGCATCACCAGAAATAATGACACCCATCATAGTTTCCCCAGCTTTGGGGAGTGTGGGAGTCTCTGCTGTCATGGCTAAACAGAAATACATTAGTTTGGGCATATCTGCAAAGTTATGATGCTCACAGATAATGCTGTCTCAACAGTTTTGTGTTATTGTCTTTTCTGTTTCTTCATCTAAGTGTATTCCATGACTTAGTTAGAATGCTTTTTATGGGAACGTAATACAAACACATTGTAAGATTGTTTATTACATGGCTCAACAGAATACTCTGCCCTGATTGGTCAACTAAGGTGTTTGGCTGTCTCTTGTCTATTGAGTAACAGACCAGTGAACTGTCTCATATTGCTGACTATGTCCTATGCAGACATTAACCTTTCACATTGATATCTGCTGCCAAAGACGACTTATATCATGTGCAGAGGATATGATTTCAAATTGATATTCATTTTCACATTAGTGACTTGTTTGGGAGTGGTATAATGTATAGCAGACTGGTCTCTGTCATAATAAACCCCTTAAGGGTGTTAGAATACCCTCTACTTGGTGTCAGGTCTGGATCCCCTGAGGTACACACAATACTGCTGCTGGCTATGCATCATCCCTGTTTCACTGAATCTGTTGCTAGAGGACCTGCAATGTGTGTCACTCAGAATGATGTGCGCACACATGCATACTCAGTCACAGAATATGCATACTCAGTTGCTGTTGGCCGTCGGAGGAATGATACTGATTGTTGGACTAACTGTTAGTTGCCGGCTGTCAGAGGAATGATACTGAGCCACAAAGAAATGCTGTCATCGGACAGAAAATCGATATGCTGCTCAAGCCTGTATTGTATTATGACGTCATTTTCTTGTCCAGTACAGCATAAAGGACACTAGCAATAACAGTTGCTGTAGAGTGGTGGATTTTCTGTGTTGTAAGGGGACAGGAGTGCAAACTATTTAGCCTTATCTCCCTCTGGAACGAAATACTGTTTTCTGATTGGCTAATGGGGTGTACATTAAGTTCGTATAACCGGACACCTTGGACGTAGTCCCAGTAGAAACGTTAAATCGCCGTTCCATATCAATGCTCTTGAATGGTTACCATTGACAACCAACGTAACATTTATTTTTTGACAGCTAGGATAATTTGAACCAAGATGGCGGCGTGTTGGGACAAGTTAGTGGGCAATGTTTTATGTCAATTAAGCTATCTACACGACTTTTTATATGTCTAAATTGACTCGGTTAGTTGTTTATGTTCTAATCTACACAAATGTTGCAGAGTATTGTAATTCTTAACTAAAAGTCTCGAATATTATTTGTAGGCGGCTGCTAGCGCTTAGAAAAAAAACCCATTGAAACAGATGGTAGCTCACACGGCTAACTAGCCGGCTCAATAGTGAGCCTTCGACCAAAATTACTAAACTTGACCTCCCTGTTGCTCTGTCCAACTTCACCATCAACGGAAACGTGGAGTTCAACTGTAAATAGTAAAACCTTATGAACAATACCTGTGTCCGTGTGTCCGTTTACTTTACAGAGGTGAACTCATGAGTGTCACTTTGCAGCAACGCCCGGGGAAACTAAAGGTCCAGTTCCACGCACTACTTTCCCACTACTTTCTCTAACGGGAGCACTAGGCTTCAAATCAAGAATTCATCAGGTTATTTTGCATATTAAATGTCCTAAAGATGAAGTAAATTCTAAATAATAATAATAATAAAAACGTTTTTGGATGTTGTAAACGGGAGATAAGCGGGATAACGGCCTCCGAGCTGTCCAGTTCTACGAAGTTAATGGACTTCTGCGGAGCTCCGCGTCGTGGTGTTCTTTGCCCCGCAGCGTCCATTAACTTCGTAGAACTGGACAGCTCGTCGGCCGTTATCCCTTACATGTAAGCTCTTTTAGCGACCAAGGCAGACCCAATCAATGAGCAGAACAAAGCAAGTCTGTTTCTTTTGACTTCTATTGTGTGAGAGCTCACTCAGTACTGATACCTGTGGACAAAAACAAAAACAACAAGCTTTGCCAGTTAGTGGGAATTTGAAATGGGTTTAATCTGTCATAACATGCAAACAAATCCTAAACGAAGGGAAAGGAAAACTTTAAATGTCTCACATTTCTCAACTCTTGCCTCACACTGCCTTTCAGAATATGTGCAACTACTGTTGTAATAAATAGATTAGGGAGACCAACCTGAGAAAGGCTCAGAGGGCTCCTTTGCATTCTTTATCACGGATGGTTTTATCTGTTCTATAAGCAGTATTTATCAGGGGAATCCAAACAACAAGCGCTTGTTTCCATCGCCTACATCTAGGTAAAACCTTTGTTGATTCTCTGCAGAATTAATGCAAATCCAGAATGTTCCACTGCCAGTTAGCAACATACAATTCACATACTGTTTTGTGGGCATTTAAGGCGTGAAACTCAACTGAGACCTGATAAACAAAGATATGTACAAAGCAACTGAAATGTAAGAGTTGTGGGTAGAAAAAAAAACCATCTGGTGCAGCTCAACCTTAGGAAATGGCCAAGTTATGTCAACAAAAATGTCTATTAGGTATCCACGGCTACCACTTACAATAACTCAGAACCAATTAGCTGTTTTGGGTAGGTTGGGCAGTGTCAAAAGGCATTTAATGAAAATACATTATAAATGTTTTGTTTAACTTAATCCAGGGTTATATTTAATGCCAGGTTTGTACTTGTGCTTTCTGAATTGATTCTCCATGGGTCTCTATTGTTTAGGAAGCTATGTGAAAGAAACAAATCAATACATGCATGTAGAAATAAATTCAACAGAGGGGGATCGTGAGAGCTCAGCCTTGCGCTGGGTTTTATGCAACCAATGTGGAGATGCCATGTTTGGAATATTTGGGCACAGCAGGCCTTTTCAGATGGACTGTTCTGACAGTTCTCACATGAAACACTGAGAAAAGGCCTCATCTATGGCCCTACCCCAAACAGATGGCTGTGTCTCAAACAGAGGGAACTGGATGAATTAAACAGAGACACAAAGCGATTCTGACAATAAGTACGAGTCGTGCTCAGTAAATGCATATGCGCAAGCCAGCTAATTAATGTATATCCAGCTGCTCAGTTATTCTTTAAATAACCAGAATGCACGATATGGAATTCACGATCCACTGGGTTAAAATGAAGCGTTTTATAGCCTATAAGTACAGTATATGCAGATATTACACAATTCTATACATTTCTGTCATAATAATTCTCTCCAGTCTGTTGGGGCAACATGTTCTCATTAGGGAAAATACAAAATGACAGCCTTTACAGCTTTTCTTCCTAATATGACAGACTGGGCTTGACCATGACATGTACGTGCTAGGAGAATGCACAGACTGATGTTGACAGTAATGATGATTGAGAATGAAGTAGTTTTGTTCCTGTAATTACTGTAAAGCACTGAGAGCAGGAGGTAACATGTGCTAGCCCTCATTAGGTTCCTGTTCTTTATAAATGAACCAGCGGCTATCTCCAGAGGCTCCTCAGTGGAAATATTCCACGTCTGCTTCCTTGAAAGAACAATGGCTTTTGGTGTAAGCTCAATAGCTTAACAATTCTTAGGTGTTGGCAATCGATGTGCCAGCTAAGCAGATGCTACTGATATGGGAGGAAACAACATAGATTTTACAACCTGTTGAGCTACGCTGTGTCCCTCAATAAATCACTGGGATGGGAGCTTGTCTGAGGCCTTGCAGTGCTACAGAGGCTGCTGTGCATGCTGAGGGGGGTTCTCCTCAGCCTGAGAGCTAACTGACCAGGCTGAGAAGATTCATCACAACAGCAACCCTTAGCAAGGACAGCCTTCAGCGTGAGTGCTGATTTCACACGTGTATGCGCACAGTCCTGTGAGGAAAGACACAGTTTCTGTAAACCCCAGGTGACAATAACCGGAATGACTTTAGGACTCTAGGAACTTCATCAGTGTGCTTTTCGGGGCTGTGTGCTGTCTTCCCCCTTGCTGTCACCTTATTTAGCAGTGTCTTATCTGTTTAAATAATCAAGAAAAAAAATAAACAAAGGCAGATAAGATCCGAGTGAGAGAATGCCCTGGAGAGGCTGTTTGTCTTCCTCTTAGCATTTTTGTCTCCCCAAATCTGTTTTGGTTCACTTCACTGAGCACCAAAAGTTCACTCGAAGTCCACAGTCATATGGAACCTGCCTGTCACTGTGCCATTTCCCATTAGGAACCTCAGCGGCTCCAGACTGACAGATCCAATAAACCCTACATCAAACACCTTATTTCTGCTGTATACTGTATATATCAACTGCTACAACATTTGCAGCCAGAGGACAGCTGGACAGAAGGCACTTTAATACTGAGAGAAAGAGAGAGAGAGAGAGAGAGATCAGGTCTATTAGAACTTGGAAAATGACCATTGGAGTGTAGCATAATTAATTAAGAAACTTCACTGATTCCCTGTGTTGTCAGACCTGCTTTGTGCTCAGGAATTACGTTGGATATAATGTATAGTGTTGGAAGACTGATGTGCAATATAAAAGCCAAGAAGACTTTTTGGTAAAGAAAGAAAAAACATCAACTGAAAGGTAGTCTGCATGAATCAAATGTCCTGTCATTCCTAGGCAGCCTCACGCTGGTTCAGCTATGGTAGAAAGGTTGATCAGCTATTACAGCACCAAAGTGCACTCTTCTTTTCTAGACAAATACAATCAGTCGGCCAGGCATTTCATGATAAAATTCACTCTGTAAGTCAAAAAGGCATTTAGGGCAGACAGGAATTCAGCCCTGTACCAGTAATTTTACAATTGAGAACATCTCAATTTAATATCAGTTATTGGTTACCTATGTTCTCACTTAGAAATGGCCAGCTTTAAATACAACAGCAATTGCTAGGACTTAATGCTAACATACTAACAAGCCACATTTAAGATGATCTGGCTTTTTCAATAATGAAATCAATATTTTAGCTCTCTCAGAAAAATACCTTACATGGTTCGGCAAAAACACTACGCGAAGTATGAAATTATATCCTCAACAAGCTTGCCTGCAAGGCATTGATCTCAGAATCAAGATAACAAGAAGTACACTAAAAAAGTATACTTTCCATGTTGTGAAATATTATGTTTGTTTTACCCTTTTACTGGCGGGTGGTGTGATCGATGGCCCATGAACTCTAGAGTGGGCAGATTGTGGCCAGACAATGCTAAGCAAAAGACATATTTGTATACATATGATTGTGAGGCAGTACTTGGTTGTGTCTGCGGAACTCTGCAACTAAACCCCAGACCCTGCAATGTAGAAGACTTCCTCTTTCTATTTATGGTCTTGCAGTCACACTGAATTTAAATGGGTAAGCTGGCAGCCCAGGAGGAAATTACACATTTTTTGCATAGGGATACATTAGACTGAATATTGTTGTACATTGACAGGGCTACCATTATAAAGCCACCTGAGGCGATGAGACTACAGGTTACATATAAGGCAGGCAATTGAAGATAATGTCAGGTACTTTTCAAAGTTTCAAAGTTCTCAAAGTCTTTTCATTGAATTTCAGGCCCCACTTCCATGTTAAACCCCGCCCACTTCTGGTTTCTATCAGAATATCAGAATCAGAATAACACATCATTTTAGTAACATAGACACATATACAAAAAGGCATTCCTAACAAGAAACCTTTCTGAATATATTTACAGTGCAGACACTCAACAGAGACAAAAATAATTCTCCTGAGAAACTTGTTGGCACAATGGGTGCAGTCCCCTTTTTACTGAGCCGAAGAGCCAAATTCTCCACTGACTGTCACAGTTTAATTACACTTTTCTCCACATTAAACAGTATGCTTTTGCCCAGTAACTTACATCTAATGCAGTTAAGCTAATATGTGCCACTTTACTGACAAAGGGAGAGGCAGTACATTTCCAGTTTATTGTTCCAGATGCCCACTTCAAACCATATCCCTGTGTGCAGAAATGGATTCATTTATGGATTGTAAGGTTATACTTTTCTTGGAGTTCACTGTAAAATGGTCATAAAATAAAGATTATCCTAGGGTTATAAACCCAAGCCCAGAAGCATGACGGAAAATGTGTATCCAAAAAGGTTGTTCAGAAGCAAGGGGGGGAAAAGGTTTTGCACAAAATGATGTCTTTGCTCTTCGTCGGCCCACCAATAAATTGCCATGCATGATCTGGGTGACTAGGGACCTCATTTATAAAACGTTCTTACGCACAGAACTGATCTTAGACTGTGCGTGCGATCAAATCCACGTCTAAGTACAGATTTATAAAAACTGTCTTAGACGTAGAAAATGACGTATCTCTACGTCTGGTTTCAGTTCGTGTAAGTACATTTCCTTGCGGCAATACTGGAGTACTGCAGGAATTCAGGACTCTCCGAGCGCCGACAGCCGACACGCAGTTTCATCTTCATCATCCTCAGCACCACCGTCACCATTTGGGCTAATGGTGAAAGGCTAAATTAATGTTTCGCTCAATAAAATCAAATAAACTATTAGAATAATTTACACATGAATGAGATTCACATCTTATAGGTATTCCGGTTTAATTTCACAAGTGTAAAACATTTCGCTCAAACTTATAGCCTATAAAAAGACTAATAGTGGCTTAGTTTTCAGTAGGAGATATGGCTGCATTGGCGATGTTAGAGGATATTGCCAACTGCGCAATAAGGAGAGAGAGGGTTTTTTTTGTGATCGCGCAGACTTTTTGACACAGAATGATGTATGTCTGATAAGCAGGTACCGCTTGCCGAGAGCGTTGTGCCCAAATGGCCTCTCGTCTAGAGAGCCGCACCAGAGGCAACCAGGCCATACACGTTCAGGTATTGTCCGTTCTTGGATTCCTAGGAACGTTCCAATGAGAAATTGGAGACCAGTCGAGCAATCCCCGTCATCATTAAGCAGAATTTTGCCCGATGTTCTTTGCAGTATACTATCCCATATGCCCGCAATTTATTCGATTTCCATACAGTGCCCAGCAAAATGTGAAAGAGGATTTCCTGCGTATAACAGGATTCCCAATGTATTCTCATCCAGATTTCGCACACTCAGAAAGCCTAGGAAGCCCACTTCAATACAGCACAGGTCGGTAGCGGAGCGCACCAAATCCGGCTTCTGGGGCTACTCGTGCCGCAGGTGCTGGTGCTTCGGAGACGTGTCTACTACATGTCAAATACTTTTCTTTTGCCATTACGCCACCAGACAGGCTTTCTAACGATGTTTTGGCCTGCATCTGCTGTTCCATCAGCAGAACGTCGATGTCAGCCTCACTTTAATTCTTCTGTTTACATGTTTCTTTCTTGCGTGCCACTGTCACATAGAGTTTGTGCATTGAGGATGCGCTCTGTTTGTGCATTGATAATATGCTGATTAGATTAAATAGGGGCTTTTTGAGGGCGGAGATTCAGTTGCGCACAATTTCACGACCATTTGTGATTTTTAACCGAAAGATTGGCGTACACGTGTTCTTTGTGTGTACGTCTGTTTTCTGTGGATCTCACTTACGCTCATTTCAGGAAATGTCTTAGACAAGATGTAGGATGGTTTCTACGCAACATTTTTATAAATGAGGCCCTAGGAGGCAGAGGAGGGGAGGAATATTGATGCTGAGGTTAACTCACATCCGGCTCTATGGGTCTCAGTGATGAAGGAAACTGATACAACAAGGTCAGAGCAGTCATCACCTTAGGAGGAGACACACTTAATTCCCCTTCCCTCGGCTAGAAGTGACTATGACGGTGTCACAGAAGCTAACTTTCTTCTTTCAGAGTGTGCACAAGTTACAGTCAGCTTCGTCTAGATTCGTCACTCATACCATCATCTTGTTTCATAAGTGTTACATTCAATTTCACATGAGAACCACAAATCAGTGCTTTTTACACCCATCACAGTGTGAAAATGGATTTGGTCTATTTTCTTACCTTATTAATCAATATTAATACAGTGCATGATATAGCCCCTCTGGGATGAATGAAAGGATATATTGATTCATACACCTTGTAATAGAGACACGTACATATGGGGAACGTTAAATTTAATCTCCTCATTTTAGTCCAAAATTCACCTCACCTGAACTCCAACTTGAAATGTATTGCGGTCCTCTAAGTGCAGTGAAACTAAGTACTGTGAAAATGTATATTTAAATAGAAGGGTGCATGATAGACACTTGCATGAAAGACACTTGCACAGTGTACAAAGAAGAATGCTTTTAATAAAGAAAACCAGTCATCAATAATGAATAGCAATTATTTATATAGAGCAAAGATATTCTCACTGTTACTTATTCTTGGATGGATGAATTGAACAATCAGAGGTTTAGCAAATAAAGGAAGTAACAAAAGTGAAAGGGGAAAAAGTCCCTTTGTGTGTTTCAGTTTCAGTTCCAGTTGCACCAGATCCAGAAGGTATTGGCCACTGGACAACCTTTCAATTGTCTGTTATAACTGACAAAAAAAAAGAAAATCCCTCACATCCTAAAAAAAACATGCCTCCATTTCAAAGCCCTTCTAGAGATGGCACAGTAGAGGCGTATCGATTGTAATTAATGTGGCATATGAGGTGATCTAGTCAAATGGACCTGCCTGAAATGAGGTTTCCAGTGATTTATGCCACTGCTCCGTTTGACTAATCTGCTCCAAATGCAGACATCTTGTACGATGGGGCCTGCATCCCAGGCTGGATTTGACATTATCGTCAATTACATGCTAATCGAAAATGCAATGCATTATCGCTGCATGATTTGTGTCAGTAATTATGTGGCCCAGAGGAGTGATGGCTCCGTGAGCTTGGCAGAAACAGCACTCAGCACACTGGAGCCGCTCCTCCTGTTTACCGCATAGAGGAGAGGTACTACACTAAAGTAGATGTATGCGCCTGGACGCCATACGTCTCTGCAACTTGCTGCCAAAGGAAATGACTTAGCTAAAGGCTAGAAGAATGGTCAGTCTGTGATGTAGCAATGTACATCAAAGGAATGAGTTGCATGCTCCTCTACATTAACACAGCCATTTGCAGCACTAGATCAGACAAAGGGAGTTTATTTGTATATACTGAATCGAAGGTCTAGTGTAATGGTAAATGGCATATGTATAATGGGTGTATAATGGGTATAATGGGTAAAACACACGCTGCTGCTGCGCGGTAATGGACTAATACATGGAGTGTGTCAGTGAATGGCAACAAACAAATTACAGGTATCCAAAAAAGAGACCATGACAAAAAAATGTTTCAATTTTTTTTTCACAGATTGTTGTTGATGTTTTATGGAGCGCTGACAACAGAGGTGTGACAGTATCTGACAAGGCAAACACTTGGTAATGGCATCGTCCATATATACTAAACCATCTGTCCCCTACCCCTCTGGCGGAAAAAGGGGAATATAATTTGATAGACAGTTTCTCATCTGAAGATTTTTTTTTGCACAATCAAAGTGCCCCAGTAGTACATGAGTAGGTTAAGATTCAGAGATATGCATCAAGAGAAACCTATTGTAAGCACATTAAGTGATCATTTGGCATTACCCCTGTTGACACATCACCCCCCACTTTGATTGTATCATGAAGAATTACCTGAGACTTTAGGAAGGGAAGTTGCAAGTATGTTCCACCAATCCATGACTTTGCATATTTTGTCTTTCTCTCACATGCTAGCATTTAATCAAAAGAGAGTGAAGATCAGACAGAAAATGAGAGATGAGCTGGGTCTGGACTCGAACCTGTATCCTCGCGGGCACATATACGTGGGCAGTTGCATTTGGCATGGGGTGGTGACACTACTGCTGTGCTGCAGGATACCCCCTAACCATGCCATTCGCCTAAAACTCTTATTAATGAAAGACTCATTAGACAACAAAAAACAGAGGAATTTATAACTGTTGGCTACGATTTATGGGTTCTCCAGACGAGCATATGGTTACTGTGTCCTTCAGTTAGATCACTGCCCTAAAGGATATGCCCCCATGCTGTCTTGGATCATAGCAGAGGTTACACAACCACCAGGGTATTCAGTGAGACTGGGTGGGGCTTGCATCATCGGGCTCAAAGTGATGGAGTGGCCCAGAGTCTAGTTATGGACTGGGCTTGATCATCATTATCATTCAGTTTGCAGGTTGCAAGTTATCCTCAGCCATGGCTTTCGGGAGGCTCTCCCGAAAGGAAACTCTTGGGAAATTTGAATCTGATTACACTGTGTAAATACTCTTTCAGATTGACATTTTGTTAAAGCACATTTTTATTACTAATGCTAACAGTTTAATGACATTTCAGACATTTTTAAGCTTTTAAGGTCTGTCAAAGCAATGCGAATGTGAATGGTGACATATCTCCGCTATTGTCTGCATTTGATCCAATTGTTCACTTTCTCAGCAAAGCACACAAAATTAAATAAATAAACAAATGCTTTTTGATCATTTCTGCTCATGTGGTCTGTGATTTCATGTATTTATTATTTGTATTGTTTTTAGCTGATGTTTATCTTTCAAATTGAACAGGAGGCCCACACTCAGGGCTGTCAAGCACCACGAGTGAAAATGATTGACTGAATAATTGTATTAGCTCTGAAGTTCTCTGTGAAGCCAACCATCTGTTCTGGTTGAATTAAGCTGAGGCACTCTTTTCTCCTGCAAGGAATCCCAGCCTCTGTTTCAAACACACATAGAGACACACACACAGCTGATTTGAAATCCAATTATTTGGAGAAATGGTTGCGCTGTAATGGTCGGTGCGAAAGCAAAGAAAGCGTATTTTCGGCTAACTTGTTTTGGACTCTAGATACTACTACACAAAGAAGAAAGTACGATTATTGAATTGTTGTCAAATAGTCTCTTTTTACTCTAGATCAAGATTTGATTATTCAATGCCTTTGTATGATTTTACATTTATTTCATGTATATTGGCCAGAAGCCTGTCTTCATCTAGGGCCCTTTCATTCAATGATTGAGTAGGGAAGCACTATGGCAGATTCTATCATTATTGTTACTGTTGCTGATGATATTATATTTAATACACTGTACAGTCCCAGTCACAGGAAATACACAAATACACAACACAAATGTTTTACTCACTTCAACTGTGCGCCCACTCGCAGCATTTTTGGGCAGGGATTAGAGAGCTCCACAGGCGTACTGTTCGGCTTGCAGGTGGATATGTTCTGTTCAAATTTTCATGGATTAAGGTCAAAGAGTTTTCATCAAATATTTATAAGAATGAATATTAAAACGAAAGGATGTGGAAGGTCTGGGTGTGTGTGACTGGGTGTGGGGAATGCTGTCAAATTAAACTTGGAAGAGAACCTGCTTTTTTGTAATTAAATGGAAATATTAATTAAATTAATCCACCTCAATTCTTTTTAATATTACTAATGAATGAATTGCCACAGAGGAAAAGTGTTGTTTAAAGGAGAATGCTTCATGTTAGGACTATTAACTTTTCATTTCACACCTGGTAAGACTCATGGTCTATGAATAATGGCCTGAAGAAGCCCTAGATTGATTCTAATCTCAATTTAGAATATATTTTCATCTCAATCTAGAAAAATCTAGAATAGTATGTTATATTATGATATCAGTGCAATGGCACACTATTTTACTGAGCTACAATTGCTATAAGAAAGAAGAAAGAAACTTGCATTGGATTTGTCCTCAACATGACCATATTTCATGAAAATATAATTGACGATGATACCAGTAGTAGTTGTCTAGACGTATCATCAGAGCACAAATTGTTGCATACCGCTTCTTTAATGAGGGTGTGATTTAAACCTGTAAGGGGCTTAATGCTGTTTCTCAAAAGAGACCTGAATAATTTAAACTACATCAACTACCAACTTGCCTCCAAACACACAAGTCGTCAAAAATGTAAATGACCTATAAACACATCAGACATGGTAATGGGAAAATACTACCTGCAAGTTGGGAAAGGCCTGTAAACACATCAGACATGGTAATGGAAAAATACTACCTGCAAGTTCCAAAAGACGTTTATGTGGGGTTTCTTGAAAATATTGTATATGATTTTTCTCTTTCAGGGAAATACATTATTTAGTTGAGTAGCTCAGAGAATGCCTGAGGGAACAAAACAACACTTGCGTTGGGCATATGTTAATGAGGTGGGATTCCTATTAATGTATGTTTGTTTATGGGTTAATTGTACATTTTCTGCCGTTTGTATCTTTATAATGTTGTGGATTCTGACAGTAATTTAAGTATAGTGAATCAAACCATCATAGCATCAAGCGTAAACCTTATTTGAGACCTTTCATGATGCAAAACATAATATTCTATTCTCAATATTATTAAACTGTGAGCATTTGCTTCCTTTTATACATTTGAGTAAAACATCACAACCTTTACAGGTAGTTGGCCTTTTTTATGGGATTTGACAGAGTTGGAATGTGTCTGCCCAATATATCTAGCATTTGATAGATGTGGCCTAATCCAATTTGTCCTTACCTGCCAACATATCCTTTCAAGGACAGATAAGAGTCATGAAAGTCTTCTGAAAGGAAATGCGAATATCATTTCCTCTGCACAACTGTTAATGTTCACTGTGGCAGCACTCACTGATGTTTTCCAAGTCATAGCCTGCAGAAAATTATAATTTTGACAGGCCTGAGAAGGTGTATCCACCAATTTGAAATTAGAGACATAGTGTGACCCCTAAATATTTCACACTATTTCAACATATTGACCAGTACACCTTTAATGCATTTAAGTTAAAGATTAAACTGAGACTAGAATAATTAATCGTATGATAGAAGAAATTAGGATCAAATCAGATCAGTGGAATTATCAGGGAATTGTTGCCATTACCTTCAGATAAATTTGAGTTTGATAGCTTCAGTTCCTTTATCTTCAAAATCAATGTCATGAATATGGAAATTGTTTGTATACTAGTATAGACAATTCTGTTCCACAAAACAGAGTTGCGGGTTGAATAACTGGAATGAATCTCAATCAATGCAATCAAAGCAATCAGAGCCTTTGAGGAAAGACGTCAAATTCAGTTTGTAACAGCATCGTTTCTCTCTTTGTGATGATCACAGTCTATGTTATTAATGATGAGACATCCTAAATAAATCCTAAACAAATCAAGTGAGTAAGGGGTAAGAAAAAAATTGACAGGCTGGTTGGGACTCGCATAGGGGCTAAAACAGCTTGTCGAATCACAGCTGTATCGGAAATCTTAACATTATACAGAGCGAGAAGATCTGCAAAAAAAGCCTTTGAAAAGACATTCTCATGTCCCAAGGCATACCGTCGTGTGAACTCAGACTGTTGGTTAGTCAGCTGGACATCAAAGAATATGTCAGTTGTGTCCACTCCACTCCTATTTTTGTCACTTTGCCATGTCAGTGCTCAGATTCAGTTAGATATGGCCTGTAGCTTACAATTATTGTCAAAGACTGCATGAGAGAGGACGTCTGTTCTCAAGTATAAAATTGTGATTCTGACATCATGGACTGCACATTTTTAAAAAAGTATTATTTTACAGTATTCTCATTGGACAGACAACACCAAGCACATGTCAAACCTCATACGTATTTCATCCGGCTGACATTTGCACTGATTGTGTTTGTGCGTGCCTATCTATTGTCATAAATGTCTTAGAAGGTGATTGTGCAGCTTTCTCGCCTTGTGTTGATCACAAACACCATTGAACAGGTGACAACAACTCATTATTATTTAAATGACGGTGGCCTTGTAATGGGGTAGGAACTCAGATGGCTCAGAGTAAATAGATGATGGAGGAACTTGAACGGTAAGCATTGCTTGGGGGCGGGTGGAGAAGGGGGGGTAGAGACACAGAATGTCAAAAGGGTGGCAGCAGATGAACTGAAATGGCCTATTATGGAATTCCAGAATTAGTTCTGAGGAGGGAAGAAATGGCCATTATGGTGTTGATTGGGATATTAATTTTCGACATCCTGACAAAACATATCACGCTAATAGAGGTCTGAGAGGTGATTATGGATATTCCATCAAAGAGGTCTTCAGGATCCTCGCTGTGAGGTAGCAAACTTAATGAAGCCTAATGGCACGTGGAAGGACGGAGATATGTGCAAGTGTGACCTTCTCATTGGAGTGTTCATTACGCACTGGTGGAAAGTTCAGATTCTCTATGCATTGTGTATGAGAGAGAGAGAGAGAGGGAGAGAAACTCCCTTTCAACTGAGCAAGTTCATTTAACAGTGAATGTTATGGTGTACTTTATAGCGTCATTTCTGACTATTATATGTATACTAACAACATGGCAGTATTTTACAAAGCAAACCAATGAATTGACTGCACCTGTGTATTTACTGTGGTTTTTTTTCAATGTTCATCATCGTGTCACGTGAAATTACTAAATACGTATATTCATACTAGATCTATTCATCTCTCATTCTGATTAAAAATGCAAGTTCGTTTTGGGTATTTGGCGGTAGCTAGTTAGCTAATTCTCTAAGCCCCGGATGTTTTCAAAATCTAGCAACGCCCTGGCGGTAGAGATGCTAGCGCCACAATGCAAGGCCTTTTTATTTAACACACATCAATTTCTTTTGAACTTAAGAAATTAGAAAATGCTTAGATTAGATGAGAGGAGCCACATTATCTGGTGGAGAATACAATTGTCTTTATTTCTAGATAAAAAGAGCACTGTTTGAAGTCATACAGAAGCACAACAGGTAACTTTTGCCTTCAAATTATTTATTTTTGAGAAAAAAAAATCATACCCATGAATAGCATATTAGAGTATTAACCACAGTGTTGCAGAAATGTACAAAATCAATGCATAAAATGCGGCTATTTTTCGGGAAATTATAGTTATCCCCCTCCAAAAAAGACTATGCTTTTCCATAACTGAAATGTGATGACAGTTTTTATTTCTACCTTTGTGCAGTTAACTATGATAATGTATTCAATACCAAAGTTGATTCAGTTGTTATGATTTTGACTGATTCTCAGTCAGGTCATCACTGAGCAAACAATGTTAACTACTCTTTCTTTAAGTTTGCCCGTGAACAAAGGTTTGATGCAGCAGCTCAAGTGATCCCTGTAATTTAGTGTGACAGCCCTTATCTTTTTCCGAAAACACCATTAGATTCCTCTGCTTATCAGAACGTGAAGTGAAAGAAAGTGTCAAACTGTTTTGCAAGCATCCATTTGATGAACAGTCATTCCCCATGAAGCAAGTCTACTTTATGCTCACTTTTATGCTTGTATCCATAGACATGGTGCAGATAAGGACTAATACTTCAGTGAGGCTGTCAGTTTCAGACACCCTTCAGATAGTCAGTAGATAATCTAAATACTTGTCAGATAGCCCTGAGAATCAACATCATGCCCACCTACCCTGACCTTCACCTTCTAACATTCGCCTTACACCAATCGTGACCTAAGTGTACAAGTCGTGTCCAAGTGTTAACTAAAATGTTCGTCTTCCCCTTAACCCTTAATTCAAAGCCTTTGTATTTACTGCACACATTTAACAGACCTTCAAAAGATTTCGACAATCAACAGATTAGAGAACAAAATAGGACACATAACAGGGACCTATTTGCTCAGCCCTGTCCTGAGTGGCCCTGTCCTGAGTGGCCCTGTCCTGAGTGGCCCTGTCCCGAGTGGCCCTGTCCTGAGTGGCCCTGTCCCGAGTGGCCCTGTCCCGAGTGGCCCTGTCCCGAGTGGCCCTGTCCTGAGCCCCCTGGCCTGAGCCCCCCTGGCCTGAGCACCCCATGCGCCCCAGTCCTCGCCCAGAGCGCCCCAGTCCTCGCCCAGAGCACCCCAGTCCTCGCCCTGAGCGCCCCTGTCCTGTCTCCTTGCCCCGAACAAGGCTCCCAGTCACCCGCCAGACCATTTGCCTCACTCCGGTCGCCCACCTGGCCGCTTACCAAAGATTCTGCCCCGGTTCGACCTCCCACCTGGCCGGCCACCAGAGACTCTGCCCCTGTTTGGCGGCCCACCCGGCCGGCAACCAGACCATCTGCCCCGGTTCCTGACTCATGTAAGTTTATTTATTATTTTCATGGACTGATATTGTTTAGTTGTAAGATGTGCCTCTAGCACTGTTTGCTAACCCCGATTTATTGACCTTGTTTAATAGTTTTGATGTGGCACCTTGTTTGTTCTATGTATTTGTAGCTGATTGGTATATTTTTCCCTCCTAGAAACCACACACCTTCCTACCTACCTGCCTCACACAAACCTTCCTACCTACCTGCCTCACACACACACCTTCCTTCCTGACATACACCTTCGGTCCTGACCACACATATCATCCTTTCACACACCTTCCCTCCACACACCTTCCTACCTACCTGCCTCACACACACCTTCCTTCCTGACATACACCTTCAGTCCTGACCACACACATCATCCTTCCACACACCTTCCCTCCACACACCTTCCTACCTACCTGCCTCACACACACCTTCCTTCCTGACATACACCTTCCGTCCTGACCACACACATCATCCTTCCACACACATTCCCTCCACACACCTTCCTTCACCTGCCTTCCACACACACCCACCCATCCAACAGTCCGAAATAAACCTTGAACTGTTACACCCTGACTGGACTGTGTGTCTCACCCACCACCCCCATCGGTCTCAAGCCAGCCACCCTGCACCTCCTCCAATCCTCCTTTTCAGTTCCGTTTCTTACTGTAAGCGGATCTTGAGGCAGCGAGATATTTACTACATGCAGAGGTATGAAAGCGTTTGGCTTTCTTATAAGTAAGATCTGTTCTTTAAGAATAAACACGTTGAATCCCATGTGTGATGGCTGCCAACACATTTGCCTTGTTTTAAAGTGGTTTTAAACTAACTCCCGTTATGCAACAGAAAAGCAACAACACCTCTGTATGTTTCTCAGTTAATATTACGCCCACATTCGCCAGATTAATTCAGAAATGCACTGTGGTACACCCAGCTGTTAAGAGGGTATCATTTACTTTATATTCATTTTACATTCCATTGGGTGATAGTGGTTCAGGAGGTAGAGGAGTCATGCAGGAGTCAGGAAGGTCACTAGTTTGATCCTGACATTGAACCCTCAAGCGCTCCCGATGTGCACGTTGGGGGTACAGTAGCTTGGGTAGCTGTAGCTGGACTTGGAGATGGAGGTGCAAAAGAATTGCAGGTGTAACAGGCCAAATTAACCCCCGTCCACATTAAACCCGGGTATACTACGGGCGGGCGTTTGAGTACTCTACAGTAGAAAAGTGCTACATAAATGCAGTCCATTTCCCATTAGCAAAGCCAGCTCTGATGAGCACAGCACTTACTGTAGGCCAGCTGCAACTCACTCAGGAATGTATAGGAGAAACATTCTGGTTTTGCAATTATTTAGTAATCATAGGCTGTTCCATGCCACTTTTGGAGAGTTGACCATAATTGTAGCCTACAGACAGAAAGACTGAACCAGAAAGCCTTTTAAGTTTCATACCAACAACCCCCTGTCAGGGGAGGCCATGCCTGAGGCATTGACCAGTCATGGCACAGACTCTACAGGCCTCCTGAATGGTACAAACCAGTTTTAAGTATAAGGTGCCAGTGCTCACAAGAATGACCTGTTAAAGCTACAACCCCCTCTCCACTCATATTTATACATGCCTTCCTATCTGCATTGATCAAGCATGACAGGATGCCTGAAGCTTATTACTTTAGTTTAGTCCAACCATTTTGTTGCCTTAAGCGCCAACCTCTGCTGGGCTGTGTCAACTCTCCAACTTTGCTAATTGCATCTGATCTACCACCAGCCATCACTGCTCTAGACTACAGCCCAGAACGCTGGTGCCACTCTGATGGATTGGCTGCCAATGAGAGCCTTTTGCTGGTCTACAGTTCTGGGTAAATGCTTTTGCTTAACCCAATAGATCATGTTGACAATGTCATAATCATTTGCAAACTGAGCCAATTTGTACACATTTAAGGGATACTTCCTTTAGAGGAAGGACGAGCCTATGTGTTTCTCCTGATCAAAGTAAATGACGGTGTTTAGCACAGCGCTTATGACATACAATCTCTGGTGAATTCCTCTGCCCAGTGTGTTGGATGACATGCTAGCTCTACAGATACAAGGCTATGTGGTTTTCTCACATCACATTTACATTTAAAGTCCCTTTTTCACATTCAGATACTGTTACACTATTACAACAGAAATGCTAGGTTGCTAAATTCTGTATGGAGTTGGATTGCAGCTGAACATAGGATTTGACTGACCTGCCAGTCAAATCCATCATTATTCAACCATTCCTACCTCCAAGCTACATCCATGCAACCCAAAACCTATTTAGACTGAAAGTCCTTCAAACGACTTACTGTGGATAGTGAAGGTCAAGATGTATTGTGTTGACTGTGAGGGACAGTCGTGAAAATGGTATTAAAATATTACTCTAATGCTCCCCACAGAGCCACAAGTGGCAGCAAAGGGAATCTGATTGGATGGCATCAAGCTCATTTAGATGGTGACCTATTAGATATTTTTGAACACATTTGTTGATATTACTTAGAATTCACCTTGATCTTATGACAATGTGTCAAAGAAAAACTGTAAACATATATTGACACCAAGACAGCGATGAGCATATGGGATACAATGCTAGTGTACAAAAAGTCCTCACAAAGAAATTGCATTTATTATTTAATTTTTTATTACTACTACTACTAATAATAACAATAATAATACTAATACTTCTAATATGATATTATAGTTGCGCTAGCCTTGAAACACACTGTGTTGTGCTTTAGTAACACTGAACTCCAACACAAAACCGTTTATCAATGAAAAATGCTTTAAGGTGGAGCAGAAGTCAATGTGTCTTTAGAGCAGATAGGCTTTGCTGTTCAACTGCAGCAACACTTCTAGCGTGCATGACAGAAGTGTGCCTTCCTTGCCTGCTTTGTTTCTGGAATCTTTCTGCTCTGCTTCGCCATCTAATGATTTCCCAGTGTGATCCACCACTGACATGTTATTCAAGTCTGATAGATATCTAACCACAACACATGGGCTCTTTCTCCTATTGGAAAGTTTAATTATGCCAGTGCAGGCTGCATGTTCAGATGTTAGACTGTTACAAATTAAGAAACTAAACGCTAATCATAGGACACTCATAGATCTTGGGTAATCAATTGCATATTTGACCTAATGACTATACAAGCAAAATACTCCAGTCCTCTATTTGGAGTGGACACCCCTGGACTGCGGTCTGTGTTTGATTTTTTTTTAATCCAGAATCTAAAATATATAATGAACCTCTGCGCCAACTATGGTCCTTTCCCATGGTCCTATTATATTTAAGACTTTTTTTAATTTTTGGTTTTGCAAAAGGCTGTCGATATTCAAATTACACTGGGATTGTTCACGTCTCGGTCCGACCCTCAGTGTTTGTTTCCAATGCATAGAGCCAGGACGGTGAACAAACACTGAGTTTTGTAACCACTAGGAGCAATTTGTTGAATTTGAGAAGTGTAAGGGATTTGGCTGCACTCATGCTGTGTTCTAGTCAAATATAACCATTTTGAGATTTCAGCCTTTAATAAAAAAAATAAACTAAATGAATCTTAACATCAGGAGGATTTATGACATTCTTCACCCTACATACCTGGATGGATAAATTAAATGATAGTAAGATTCATTAAGCTGTTCTCGAATCATTTTAAATGATAACATTTGTTGTGTGTCCGGTCGAAAATGAGAGGGTCTTTTAAATGAATGTTAAATGAATAATGAGTTTGGGTAGTGAATAAGTATTGTGAGTATAAATATAATAAGTAAAGTAATCAGATATCACATTAAATGTAGTCAAGGTGTTCATATGAATAGGTGTGCATCATAAATCATACAATTTTGACCAAAGACACAAGTGTAACGATGTTGTAAAATTACATATTTAATTATTTTCAATATGCAATTTTTATTTATATAAAAAATATTACATAAAATATACACAAAATACTAGTAATCATGATTTAGAATTACACTAGTTTTATACCGGTATGTATGTTAAAATATTTTGGAATTTCTTGTATAAATTTGAATAAAACTTAGCGGTAGAGCATCATTAAAAACCTGCAGCATGCAATTATTAGGGTTAAGCAGTATTATTTTTATGATGTGGTAGCAATAGTTTGTGAATGTAGAAAAATATGTTTATAACATTTTAGTTGAGATTCTTCTGTGCATATGTTGATTTACTGAAACTGTTCTGGTATCATTATATTTTAGACCACAATAATTTGAAGTCTGGGCAGATATTCTGTGGCCTATTTGTGTGATTTCTCTCATGTTTTGTGTAACAAGGTAATGAGGTGGTGATTTAAAAACATTCTGTTATATTTTCCTGTATCCAGGCATCTAGGCAGCACAAAATTATTGGACTGAGCTGTGGAATATGACTTTTCAAGAACAATATCCAAACATTATCATCTGAAAACCGTGTCATGTGGAAGTGTGCACAGGTAATGTGCAGTCTGTGCCGCGCCGCCCTGTGCAGGAGCTCACTACTGCACCCTTGGACATGGGAAGCGGGTGTGGTGGGTAAAACCTGTAAGTGATTGTGTCTGTTGCTAGCATGCCTTTTTAAAGTACCAATGGAGAGATGTCTACTCACAGCTTAGCTCTGTACATACTGGTCCCTGTTTCACCAATCTCTGAAGTCCTCCTGCGTTTGTAGGTAAGATCTGTATATTATGATTGAGGAGGCAGAGCCATTTAGCTTCCAGGTCTTTCCCTATGTTGATTTTATTTTTAATTTACTCTCCCTGAGTGAGTGTTGATCCTTACAGGACTTGATCTTTCTGGCCATTTCAGTTGCCTGTCAGTCAGGCGAAGTCAGGCCTATCACCAAATCACAATGAAAGCAGGTGGACTAGTTGTTAAGATAAGGCAAGATTTCTGCTGCTTTAAGCTTTAAGTCCATGTCAGGGCACTACAATCTCTTCTCTATGTGTATGTGGAAACATATTCGTTCAAGTTTTGAAGGCCAAAGCTATTACAAGCCCCCTCATAGTGTAGTCCGTTTTGAAATATAGTCCTACCAGTGACCTCTTGCATTCCACAACTTAGACCAATTTGTAGAAATAAAGCCTGGCTTAACCTTTAGATTTTTTCATGCCTGCATGCAAGTGGAACTCCTGTGGCAGGATTTGTGGTGCTCTTTACGTGGTTCTCTCCCTCTCTCTCAGCCAGTAAAGGCTGCTCTCATGTGGAGTATGCTTGTGGACTGACAAGCAGTGTCATTCTGATGATAGTGCTGTTTTTAAGTTTAAGTTTTAAAGTTTCTTTACTTGTCACCCATCCTATATTTGGGAGCAGTGAGCACACACACATTAGGAGGATTGAGCACACACACACTAGGAGCAGGGGGCAGCAGCTTTGCTGCGCCTAGGGAATAGTTGGGGCTTAGGTGCCTTGATCAAGGGCACTTCACTTGGACACTGAGGGAAGGGAGAGCGCTGGTCATTCACTCCCCCAGCAACAATTTTCCTGCCGGTCAAGGGGATCGAGCTGACCTGACCTTAAACCTGCACAGTGTCACGCAGTTGTTTTCATCTTTGATTTGTGTTTTTCTGAAGGCAGATCCCAAATTCAATTCAACATTTTGTCCTAAATGACTTTTATGAAGACCTGCAAAGATGTTGAGACTGGGCATGTATGTCTTTAAATGTTTGTGATGAGCGATGAATAATGTGATGGTTTGTTGGTTCCGTATACCATTCCATACTAATAGAGCACTGACAGGATCTCTCTTTTCCGGAGGGCTTAAGAGGAGGTCCTGTGTGTCTATAAACATGATGTGCATCCAAATTCACTTTAATAGCCAGGGGCAAAGTTTTAATTTATAATGAGCTAAGATAGTCAGGTCTGAGGCCAGAGTATTCCCTCAGATGATCCTAATTACCCCATAAATTTGAACTGAGAAGCCAGAAATGCCTAATATATAGCTTTTTTTCTTACACTTTCACCCAGCATGCCTAAGCCCACCATTTATTGGGCAATGTTCACGGTTCATTTAAATAGAAATTAAGTCACCTAAAGCTCAGCAATCAAAGAACACACCCCTGCACACCACACATCTCTATGTTTTTGCATGTTGTAGGTACTCTTTGACCCTCTGGCCCCTTAATTGACATAGCAGTTGTATACAAATTATACAACTTTTACAGCATGTCACCAGATATATAACACAAAATAGGTGAAAAAGCTAGCTATTTTTGGTCATTGCCAGCTTTGCTGTTACAAGTGTTTACATCCGTTAGCTAATTAGCTCTCCGGTTTAAGGCAAAACAAACTTACTTGTGCTTTCATTTTAGATGCTATATATGATCAGTATCTAACATTGTGTATTGTTCAGATGATGACGAAGTTAGTTCTCAGTCTCTCTTTTAGTCAAACATATGCCTTTGTATAGATTCTCTATAACCAGAATATGGCATGAGTTTCTGTGCTCTGCAGTATAAATAGAGCATACAACTTTTGGTTGAATTGAATTCCACCATTCCCTCACATGAAGAGTCGCAACCTAGAGGCGGTATTGCAACTTCAACTGCCTTGTTACGGCACTCTGCTTTTACAGGGACATGTGGAGTGACACATAGAATATTTCTAAAACTAGCAACCATTTCACAGCCATTTAACCATAATTGTTGGCGGGCACTGAAAAGGTATTGGAGATTGTGAACTGGAGAAAATTACTGAGAAAGATTTTTGAAGGGATTCAAGATTGTTTCACTACAAAGCCACAAGGGTCCTTGTTTCACCAAAAGTTTCATTGAAGAGGACCTAGCTTAACCAAGGTCTTTTTAACATTTGAATGAAACAGGAAAAGTAAATAGACATGTCAGACATAAGGAGGTCAACATCCATATGTTGTGAATAAATGTTCAACAGAACCATTTTCCTCTCAGCTTCTTGGAACTTTTGTCTTTGTTTTGACAGTGCTACAGTGCCAACTCAAAAAAGAATGTTTGTTCTGCATGAGTCAGGAGTTCAACTGTTCATGCAGCCCTCAAAAAACTTTTCGCAAGAATTTTGAAGTTATTATCTGAGCCATGTTCAAGTAAGAGTTTCTGTCTCTGAAAAACAAAAATCAATTCTTATTTTGATATTTTATTTGATAGAAAAATATAAGGGTCTAACAGCCATTTAAATGCACAATACAAACCTTTAGTCAGAGTACTTTGTGATAGATTCTGCAAATTTTCAAAGACAAGTACTTCCTCAGACATTGGCAGTGACCTTGATGGCTGGAAATTAGTGAGAAGGTGAAATCCCCCCTCCTCGCCGTGGTAAAGACTCATGGTGCCCTTCAAGAGACTTGGGTCTCCCCCTCTGGAATGGTTGGGTCCGGGCTCCCCTGCTTCAATGGTTGGAGCTAATCGGACCAATTGAGCCGAATGGGCTGCCCTTTTTAATGTCAGCTAGCACGTGTGGGGAGGCAGATCACTGTTTTACATTTGCAGCACAGTCTGTGCTAAGCACACAAACGGACGGATAGATAGAAAGGTACGGAAGCGCCGATGCGCATCACTCCAATTTCTGACACGCAATGCGGTGGAAGCTGGGGTATTGTTTTTGTGCCTGGTTTCTGTGCCTTGTTTTGTGCCTAGTTTATGTGCTTAGTTTTTGTGCTATTTTTGGTACTTAGTTTCGTGCTTAGTTTGGGGCCTAACTTGGGCCTAGCTTGTGCCGGTATTGGTCCTAAAATGGGCCAAGCAGGTGCGTAGGGGGCATAGTTTCTGTATTTTGATTTATGCTTGTGTGTTTTGTGGACACATGTTTTGGGGGCTGATTACGGAGAGTTCCCCCCTTTGTAAATAAATAAATATATTTTTTATAAGAGCCACCATCTCCTGCACCCTTCTTCCCAAATACACCACCCAGTCCAGTCGCCACCTCCCAAAAAACGTGGGGTGACCGCCTCTGTCCCTCACAAAATCAAAAAAAAATCAACAAATACCATTGATAAAGAACAGTTTTAAAGTGCAGTATTGGTTACGCTACTTTGCCTTTAACACCTTTAGAGTTTTGGAAGCACGGTAGTGTAGCTACCCTACAATACAAATCCCTGTAAAACCGCTCACAAGATATCTCAATTGAAATGATTTCATTCCCAACACCTTAACACCAACACCTCACATCAGGGACGTGCACAGGAGTGTGCTAAGTTTGCTTGGGCAACTGCCCGTTTGCCCTCTTCGACTGACGTTGCCCCTCCGAAGGAAATATATACATATATTTGCGATCAGATGACGGGGGAGCAGCAGCGGCGGTTAGTGAGAGTTTAAAATTATACTGTGAACATTTGTGATTACATGACGGGGGCGTGGCACCCGCGGTTAGTGACAGTTTAAAATGATCTTGTGAAAATTTGCGATGGCAGCGGCGTGGCAGTGAAAAAAATATTGTGTTGCCCCTTTTTTCCAGGGCAAAGCAACTGCCCTTCAAAATTCCAGTGCACGTCCCTGCCTCACATGTCATTTTTGATTGGCTATTTAGACCAAATTTCAATTCAGAGTGGTTTCATCTCTCTCACCTATTCCCCAAATCAGACTAATAGGACATATCTTGCTGATCTGTCAAAGCTTAAAAAAGTGGAGGCTGACCCTGCACTCACCTCATTCCAAAATGCTGCTTTTAAAGTTTATCCTGGGTGTTATATCCAAACAGAAGGTAACTGGAAAGTTTTGTTTTCTTGCATTGATTTGGTTTACTGTAATATCTCCATCATCTGTAATTCAGAGCTTGCATACTTCACTTTTCTTCTGATTTACTGAAATAATTCTTTGTGAATGATTGAAATTACATAATCACAACAGCTCCATGCTGAAACTGGCATAATTACACTGAAATTGAATGCAATTAGCAAATGCAGTCAAGACACAAATGTAGTCAAGGCTCAACGCACACCAAGTGGAAAATGTGGATCGTTTTTGACTGATAAATTAGTATGTTTTTTTTTTTTTTTTAAATGCTTGATCGTTGGGAAAGTGCACCACATTAAAGGGTGCTTTTCCAGTGATATGAAACTGAGATTTTGTAGTTCTAAATAAACGCTGAAGATGAAAGCATGCGCCTGACAGGGTTGGTAATGGCAGTAGTGGATATTTTTGCCAAGCAATAAAAGCCTTGCACCAAAGTGATGCAAAGACACTCCTGAAAGCCCGTCAACCCCAGGGTGTAATTGGGACCATTATTTTGTCACAAAAAAGGGGATATGTAACCTTCACAGAAATTGTGTCATCGCTGCTAAAATATATATCAAACAAAGAGGACAGAGACTAATGACCAAACAAAAGCAGACTATTTTAAAACCTTCTCCTGTGTTAGATCTCGGTGATAGGAACTGGATGAAGATTCTTTATGAGGAGACATTACATTTTACATCTTTAATTTAAAGCATTACAGGAGTGCAGGAGGAGTGTGTATCCTGAATGGCATGTGATAGGTGAATCTCTGGAGTGAACAAACAGGTACTCTCTTCACTCTACATGAAATTGTTTATTATGAAACAGTTCCACTATATAAATGTATATACTGTAGTTCATACAAGATTTACCTGCCATTGTTTTTTCTCTTTCTCTCTCTCTCTCTCTCTCTCTCTCTAGAGAAAGAGAGAGAGAGAGCTCTGGTGAATATCTATGCATCCTCCCGAATGTGAGGGCACAGTGTTTGCTTTGGTAAGTATTCGGCATTGATTATGAGGTCACTATGAGGCAACCACCTGATGGGAAGTCATGTCATCTTTGTGTATTATTCTTTTGCAGGTCTTCCTGGTTTGTATTTTTTTTCTTCTTGTAGAGCTGGCAACACCAAGAAAGGACCCACAACATCATCATCATCATCTTCAGTGCTTTCAAAGTCTCAATCAACTGTCTGCAGTGTAGACTGTGACTAGAAGTGCTGAATCCAATCAGACTAATAGCTAAATGAATTGCTACAAATGTAATTCTTAACCTCCTTCTGGTCTTGCCCTAGAAGAGGGTGAAAGCACAAACAGTCCTTAGGACTGACTCTGTTATGCCAGGGTTGTGAAGGGTAATTGCCCCTGGTGAAACAGCATGTTATTGTTGGCTTGAGGTCATCCGCATTATAATTAACAAGACCCTAGCCGATATCTGCGGAAGTTCTGTCAGCAAGTATTCCAGCATTACAAGCATTATATCAAAATAGGAAAACAAATATATATATATACACTGTATATATATATAAATATATACTATATATTTAAATGTATAACGCTAAGTAATATCACTGCCCATCCAGTATCAGACTTGGCTGAGATGCTGGAGCTTTAGTCAGACTAAAGAAACATTTTTTCACAGATTTTAGTGTATGGATGCTTCATTCCATTAAGTTTACATGCATAAAATTGAAAAAACGAATATACACGTGCGTACTATGTGTCCTTTTGTAGATCTTGACCTAATGGGTAAAGGCTCGAGTAGGACTGCAGAGTAAAGTGCAATCTATTCAAAACAGACACAATCTCCAGTGCTTTGATAACAAAGTTATATTAAATTAGCTAGGTTAAATTGTGATTTTGAATATCACGTGTAAGCTTATTTCTTTGATATGTAGAAACAGAAGCAAAGAGATCAGACTCTGAAATTACAAGAAGCGTACTCAACTTGGCTGCAACAAATATCCCAGAAGTGTGCCTCACGTTGTTATGGGTGGTTGCCTGTGCTCTGCCTGTAGTCAGTAGTCAATAGCTGTCTTCAGTAAACATCTTGATGAGGTGTGTGGATCGGTAAGAACCTGGCACAAAGATAAGCAGTTAAGGCTGACTGGGCTTCCTTTGTGTCTCTATTTGTATGGGGTGCCCTTGTCCTCATTCATTTATCAGGTGATACAACATCAGAAGCCAAGTCTCAGGGGCAGATGAGCTAAGATGTTGGCGCACATTTTGGGTGTAATTGTGATGCAACGTGCATCTAAAAAACATGGAAAGGTGTGTAGAAACAGGCCGCACATGAGCGCAGAATGAGAAGTTGCACTTTTCTGACTTTTGCATATGTGTACGGGGAAGGGTTATGGGAAAAGTTCAGTTTGGGTCAAAATAACATGAGGAGGAAGCGCAATGAGAGACTGGTTACAAATTTGTGGGGGAGAGGGCCTTTTCCGCCTTTTAAAAGCAAGTCTAATCCAGAGTGTGTGTAAGATAATGTGAATTGGAGAAACTTCCAGAAACAATTAAATCAGTATTCTGAGCACCCGTTTTTCTTATTTGTAACATGTTATAAGCAACCTTTACTTTTGTTTGCCTTTTTATGTCTTGCAATTTCTTTTTCACTTCACCCACTTCCATTCGTGCACATGCCTGCTTCACTATTGAATTTGTTTGTTATAGCTGCACAAACAAATCTGATTATTTTTAATGCTGTAGAATTACTGCCTTGTATTTTTATTTGTATTGCTAAACCTTTGATTCCTTTTATGTCGGTTGGGGGTTTCACAATTCCATTCAAATGAATAATACCGCTCAGTTGTGGGCACAGCAAATTACAGTAATAGGGCTTTGACATGCATTGATCAGCTGCAGGTTTAGTACATGATAACAACGGTGACACATACTAATGTAATTATTTACATTGCGACAAACTGCAGCTAAATATACATAGTTAACATATTTTATACTATTTATATGCTATTCACATCAAATATTTCACACAGCAGACACATATTTTGCAGGGATTTTCTCATCACAAACACAGTAGCACAGCTCTACTACTTAAAAATAAATGTCACACGATTAACACACATTTCCTGGTTCACATATTAATGTCGTGCGATTCAGAAATGTAGACTAATAGCATGCATTTACAAGCCATTTGTGAGCATCCCTGCATTTATTTTTGGAATTTGGACACTTTCCTGACGAGGCTCGATCCACAAATGCATTTTCTTTTCAAAGGGCATGATTGTATGTGACCACACTGAGTCACTGTCATCTGTGCAGTGTCCAGCTATGTGGCCTACTTTGATGTACATCTTTATACAACCGCTTATACAAACATGCAGAGATGTGCATGCACATTTGTTAGTGACACTTATATGTATATGTTTATACATATATATTTACATAGATTTATATATGCATTCTTGACATGACATTTTTGTGTATATGTATATACATTTAAATACAAACTTCAATGTCTGTTGGACACAGAATCACAGTGTACAGCTGCCATGCACACAAGCCTCAAAAGATTCAGGGAAATTGACATGGTGGAAACACTGGATAAAACTAAATACAATTTGCTGAGAATATATAGGTATATTATAAAGGCAGAAACTACCAGGCGGAATATTCTGATATGGGGTTGGAAACCAAGGAAAATTGAGATTAAAAAAACTAAAACCACCCACTGAGAGGGTCTTGTTTTCCTCCTGTAGACTCAGTAATAGTTTACCATTTAATTATGGGTGTTGTCTTCCATTCAATAACTGTATTCAAACTAAACAAGATTGCAAGGGACAGAAGTTAAAATAATGACAATCTATTCAAATGTACAACAGTAACAACAGTGTTTTGCCAAATCCATCCAGCCATGCTCCAATATGCTGCTACAGCTTGGCAATGTGTTCAAGAGGCATAAAACCACATTGAGCAGCATTATCCAGAACATAATTGGTTACAAAAGAGATGGCTTTCATGACATGTACTACATCAGAACACTGGCTAAATCCTATTCGGTTCTGGAAACGTTTCATTCCACCAGTGCATGTGATGAACGAGAACTGCCAGGCAAGGTTTAAAAATTGTCTGGAAGACCTACAGAGAATTCCACAACACTGTTGTGTGCTCATCACTGTGAATCTGAGTCTGATGTGAGCGCTTCAGGATTTCAGCTCCACTTCAGGATGGCTATGTGTGATGTCTTGATTTAGTTATGTTTTGTCATCTACCATATAACACTGTCTATTCAGTTTTTACTTGCAGTTTTTACTGTGTGACACTTGAAGTGGATTACTGTAATGCAAAAACCCCACTATATGTTTGCTGAAATCTTTAAACACAGCAGCATTTTTCATGTTGCATGAATGAGAGTGTAATAATGGTATTCAGAACCAATGCTTTTGCTTTTTCACTGTGCATCATGCTATGCTTTTGGCAGTGCATTGAACTTTTTAGATACTAGGTGATCCTAATTTCATTAATGGGCAACACACCGGCTGGCAACATACCGAGTCAGCTGCGCATGACCTAAAGCTAGTTTAATAACTTGGCAAAATATTTTTGCTAATTTCACAACATGAGCAAGATCCTATGCGCAAACATGGATTAGTCTGTGCAATACTAGGGTGTGCCCATGCAAAAACCAGAGAGTTCCATGCGTAAATTCGTTTCTTCAAAGATACACCATTTCAGTGAAACTTTGAAAAAGCAAAGACGACCAACTCTCTTTAATGCCAACCTCCGTCATGTTCCTCTAGATAACTCGTAAATAAAAAGTGCAACAAACGCATTTACAGTATACACATGCAGTTATACATCATATAATAGATCATTGATTAAGTTCAAATTAACTGAAGCCAGACATAAAAAAAAACCTGGATAAGGTGTGGAGAGAGAATTCAAGTATTGTAGAACAGCTAAGTGGGTAATCTGGGTATACATTGTCCCATAAGGTTACTATTGCCAAGGTAAGTAGAGCAATGAAACAGAAAACTATGTCCATGGTGGCAATTATTTGCATTGCAGGTAAAGGCTAGCACAGCTTATGGGTTGGAATAAGAGCATGACAGTGTGGTGGGGGTGGGTAGGTGTAGGCCGAGGGTTTCTGCAAGTAGATCAGGTGGACAGAGTACAGCAGCATCCAACAGCGGAGATAGTCTAGACTAGAAGGGGAAGGAAGAGACAAAGTGGTTATAAGAGAGAGAAAATTCGGTTAGTAAACATCAATTTGATAAACAGATGAGGAGATCATTTTTTTTTTTTTTTTTACAATAGCCTAACAGTAGGTAATATGGTCACCTCATCAGTATTAGCATTATGTGTTTATGTCTAGTTTTGAGGAGTTAAGTTTAGTTGTGGTTGGCTGACATGGTGCATGCAAATTTTAAACAATAGCAAGGCTGGCAAGATAGGACAATGGGCATGTGAGAAGGTGAATTCCCTCCTTCTCACTGTGGCACCAAAAGGTGTACTTATCACTGCACGAAAAGCAAGATTATCGGGCCCGTAAACGCTGTGATACACCCGCGAATGATGAGCATTCCTGGTTGATATCGGACATTCCCCCGAAATATCCGTCTGCCGCAAATTACTGGAATTTCCCGCATACAGGCCAAGAGGGGAGAGGGGGGCGATGTGTTACTTCTCACCTCCCGCTGACAGAGGTGTGAAATGCTCTTAATAGCATATTGACGGTCAGCAGTCTAGCCACACACACCCTGCTGCAGCCATTGGTTGAAAACGACAAGGAATTGAATTAAAACGTCTTGTGATGAGACAGAATGAGATTCTGTCTATTGGTCAGCTTTCAACTGACAAAACGTATCCCCTCCCATTTACAGCTATTGCCCCATAAAAACGAAATTAAAATGTAGCCTACTCGATAATAATTTAATTAATGTTGTGTCTTTAGGGTTTTGCTCCGGGGTTATCACATTTCTTGATTTGCCTTCCGTTTTCAGAGTTCTGTCTTTAGGGTTTTGATTTCGGGGTTATCACGATTCTTGCTTTGCCTTTCATTTTCAGAGTTCAGCTGTTCCACTCATATTCTGGAGCTTCCTCTCTGTAATGTTCTTGAGATTCACTTTTGGCATGTAATTATACAGAGTCGGGCTTACTCTGATATTGAGATAGTCATTTCACAACTTTGGACATGTTTGCCACTCGTGAATATCTAACCTATGTCTTTTCAGGTAGATTTTGAAATCTTACGCGAGCTTCGAACCTGTGCTCTTCAGGATAATGGTACTGTGTGTCTAACCGCTTAGCCACGTTGCTGGTGAGAAATTAGCTTGTCAGTGCGAGCAAGTCACTGGTTTATCATTCCTCCCTCCTCTGGGGAAGGCCTATTTCTCTTCTGTTACTGGAGCGTGGGAATTCGGAATTGTTTAGTGGACTTTTGTGAAGTTTTAATTAGCCTATGTTCACTTAAAGGCACCCGAGGCAACATTAGAAACTTTAGACTCAATAATAAACGTTCAATTTCTAGTCATTTTTTTCACGTAGTAAGTTTCAATAACACCATACTATTACATATCGACATTCAAGGAGCAAAGATGAGACGTCGAAATCGCCTGTTATGCTATAAATGGCTTAGCATGGGTGGGATGGGGAAAGATAACACCTTTCCATCCAGACGCAAATTTAGCTAATCGGAATCTGTAAGTAGTTTCCAGATATATATATATAGTTGATCTGTCTTATTTGACGAAGCAGTGTGTTAGCTGTCTTTCAATATCTCTTGTCGAATTATCTCACATGTTTATGGTGGTATGTGTTTAAAAGTTTTAACTTAGGCTATGTGTAATGTTCCTAACTTATATATTATTATTTCACCTTAATGTTCTTGAGATTCGTTTCTGGCATGTAATTATACAGAGTCAGGCTTACTCTGATAATAGTCATTAAGAGTCGTTAACAGTCGTTAAGCAACTTGGGCCATGGTTGCCACTAGTGGGGATCGAACCTGTGACTTTCAGGTTCTTTAAATCAGTGAAGCAGTGACGGGGTGCCTCCCCGGGGGGGGGGGGGGGGGGGGGGGGGGGTTCACACCAATGTGGGCTTCTACGGCAATACACAGGGTCAAAAACTGTCGTAAATCCCACATTTCATGCAGTGTATGATGCCCTGCAAGAGACTTGCCCTCTGTTCCGTTTTCCCTACCTACCGTACCTACCATCCTTAGTGTGAGTATGTAGGGTGTTCCGTTTTCCGATTTCCCATTTCCGCGTCGAAAAGAAGTATACCCAAAGGACCCGTATCTGTACTCATAACGGTCAAAACGCTGAGTGTGGAAGCAGGGTACACTGTCCATTCTCAACGGCCGCCATCTTGTGAACGTAGCGGAAGAGGCGGACCCAGGGAGAGCCGCTCAGCTCGAAAAAGACGAACGCGGGGCTTGTCGCGATCGTAATTTCCGGTAAGTGCACCACGGAGTATTAGATTTGGAACAGCACTCACCTGCTGAGAATCTGCGTACCTAGTGAGTGTGTACTGTGTACTGCGTATAAGTATAGGTACGGTAGGTACGGTAGGTAGGGAAAACGGAACACAGCCTTGGTCTTCCCCTCTGGAATGGTTGGGTCCGGGCTCCCCCGCATAAATGGTTGGAGGAGCTAATTGGACCAATTGAGCCCAATGGCCTGCCCTATTTAAAGGGTGCTTCACTCCATGAGGAGAGAGTGGAGAGGCTTTGGACAAAGATTGAACAGGCATTGGACAATAATTTAAGTTAGTTAGAATTGTTCTTAGTTTAAATTATGCTTTGTGAGAATTGTGCTTTGCTGAATTGTGACTAGGTTTGTGCCTAGAATTTCCATGAATGTGCCTAGTTTTGCCTAGTCTTTGTGAGTACCGTGTTGCGTTTTGATTTATGTTTGTTTATTTTGTGTTTTGGGTCCTGTTTGGGGTCAGTACCTGAGAGTCCCGTGTAAATAAAAGAGAGCAGTTTTGTATAGAAAAGCAACCATCTCCTGCACCATTCTTCCCAACTTCACCACCAAGTCCTGTCGCCCACATCCCAAAACGTTGGGTGACTGCCTCGGTCCCTCGCAGGGCACTAGAATTATTTCTTTCTTCCTGTGATAAGCATTTATTCTGGACTGAAATGAATAGGAGGTTACGGTGATGTTATGTGTCCAAGCCTGTGCTTCTGATAATGCATACAGATGAATGAGGTTGTTGTTTTTCCTCCTTCAACTCCTAAATGCTCACTTTAAGAATCTAAAATTACACACACACAGCACAAGAGGAAGTTTGCCTCATTGAAGTCGTGTGCCCTGTCATCATCTAAATAAGATATCACTTAAGCTTTTGGAATGACTTGCCCATGGGGAATTTGAGAAATTGGCCTCACAAGTCCAATCACTGCCTCACCACCCTCAACAGATTAGAAGCAAGTTTGAAATGTTCAGTAAGGTCTTTCCCTAAAAGAGGAGGGAAAAACAAAATAACTGCACAGCTTCTGACAATCTTACACAGAGCCATATGTCTTTACATGCTTACTCACTGTTGGTGAAGTCAAACATTTAGCACTCATTCGATCTTAACAGCAGAGCACAGATGGGATCATGCTTCAGGATCTGTTATTTTTGTGAGCAGTTGTAAAAGATCTTATTGAATATACGGACGAGATTTTCTATTCTATTTCAAGTTTGCATGTCATGAGGAATGGTCCTAGTGTACAGTTGTTGTACCTTGTGTTTCCTTGTATATCCACAGCATGAATGCATGTGTAGCTTGTAAAGGCATGAGTATAGCTTTACAGTTGTAACACTCTTAAAGGTAAACCTGACTTTTTCAAATCTATGATCTTGGTACACATGTTCTCATCCAAACATGGCATGAAATCAGTTGACAGTTGGGCAATACTCTTCTAAATCCTGTCTATATAATGAGCAACTATCCTCGTTGCACTGCAAAAACATGTTTATCTTCCTGGAACAATTGTCATAATTACTGTATGTCTGCTTAAATACTGCTGTTGTATAATCATCACGATGGATTCTATAAAAATGTCTGCTTTGAATTGGTGGGTCCTTGCTGACACAAGCAGTAATGCACCTGGCATGGAAGTCACTGTTAGAAACCAAATCAGAATCAGATTTACAATGATTGCCTCTCAAGGTGATCATCTCACAAGCAGCATTAAACACATCAGTGTATTTAGTCTCCTTGCTAGTCTCATAGTCTCAAGCAAGGCTATTAGTCAGAGTATTGCCATCCATAAACCAGTCTGCATATCAACATATAAATAGTAACTGTGAGTGACCGCCGCGGCCAGCCCACGATTAGGGATGTAGACTTGGAATGGTGGTAAAATAATTGCCGGAGCAGTGGTTTACGTTTCAATGTAAACAATATATTTTTTTTTCCAGTTTTGGAATTTTAGCAAAAACAATAATAAGTACAAACAAAATACTTCAGAGCAAAAACAAGCTTCAAGAGCAAAAATGCAGCGTAACAGGGTTACCTTTGAGAACAACTCCTCACAACAGGAAAGCTGTCCTACTCCTTCAACTTCTCGAATGACACTGAGCCTCTTAAGAAGGCCTAGCTATTGCCCCTAATTGGCCTAATAGGGTTGACCCATGAATAACTCATTACTATCAACACTAATTTCCCAGCGCGAGGGCGCTTTCGCGATGGGACCAGTATGTGCGTGACCATGAGAACAAGGAAGTGTGAGTACATGTTAACCATTTTATGAATCTTATTGCAATGCACTGCACATGGTAAATTAATGAGATGGTGGGAAAGCAGTATGTATATCAGCAGTGACGTGCGGTGGGGTAACTAGTTGATGAGGCACAGAAACAGGAAGTGATTACGTCATTCCGATCTGTAGTTGTTTTTAAAAAAAAAAAAAATGTATACATCATACATGTATAAATGCATATGGTTTAAAATGTGTCATCTGACCAGGACTGAAAAAACTTTATGTTTTATTGTCTAATACTATAACTTTTAAACGATCAAGTTTTTTTTATTATAAGAAGTTATGCAGCTCAATACTCAACTGACTTGTTACCTAACTTTTACAAGGCTATAAGCCTACAGCTAAACGTACAACCGGTGTGCTAATTGAACTTGTACACCCTGTCAAATAAGATATTAATAGTATCAAGCAAGCGTATGTAGCCCTCCCCCCAAAGATGTGGCTCATTTCATTTTGTCTAGGGACAATATAACTACGGTTGTGGGATGCTAATTTAAATGACCCGGACAGAGTTTTGAATTCGCAGTTTAGACAAAAACAATTACATATTTATTTACACAACATATTAACAAGCAAACAGTTTAACACCACAGATATAGCACACAATACCTAAATGTTCTACTGACCAGTATAATTTAAAGTTGGTGCACTTTCGTTGGAGCTCGTAACCGTCAATTAGAGGTGAAACAAACGTAATCCACTCACGACTATTCGTATAGTTCAGTGGAAATCCGTTGTCTTCTCCCGCGATTTCCCTCCTCTTCTTGAGCGAATGCAGTCAGTAGTTTAGCTCAGGAATAGCACCTAGTCTGCTCACAACTTCAAGGCATTTTTCCTGCGCCAGCAGCCTTAAGCGAGGTTCGTGTTTCGCATGAATATGTAGTCCCGTTGGGAAACGTGAAACACTCCAATGCAAATGTCAATACCTTCTGTCCCGTCGTTTGAAGCAAACCTTTTAGCTCCGGTATTGGTCTCCCATTATTAATCATTTTACGTTTGGACTGAAAGTCCAGTTTTGAGAACTGCTTCAGCTTAGCAATACAATCTTCCATTTTCGACATCAAGGTCAGACAGACGTGTATAGAAGGGTAGAAGAAGTCCAATTTCAGAACCAGAAAATACCAGACAAGTGCGCTCTCGCTCGCCCCCTTCACTGAGGCAGTGGTACTGCCTGCCTCAGTAACAATATTTTTCAATGCGCACGCATGCGTAAAACCCAGTTTGGAGTGATTGCGCAATCCTTACTGAGGCACTGGCTCAGCTGCCTATAGACACCAATGCATCTGCCTCAGTCCACGGCACGTCTCTGTTTTCAGGAACCGGAAATGCGCAAATTCAGCGCTTTTGATAATAAAAATGCTGGAAATGATCGGAATCATGCAGATATTACACCCATACCACAGATTAGAGGAATATAAATATTTATTTTATAATATATATATATATATATTTATATTCATATACATATTTATTTATTATTTTATTTTTTTTAACTTTTCAAAATGCCCTGCCTTCTATGACCGCACGTCCCTGTATATCAGTATAATTGAGCAACAGCAGGTGTATGCAAATATCATGTATGAATGTTGTATATCGCGGCAGCCAAACAATTCGCCAAATTTGCGGTAAACACCCGACACCATTACAACCTCACACAGTGGAACAAACGAGCACAACAAACCCACAAAACACCCCACAACACTCTCAACAATGTTCATGGTTCACCTAGTATGTGATCTCCGGGAAGGTGCTGTGTAGTGGTGGCTGCGTGCGATAGTGTGTTGGAACGAATGGAGTTAACGTCTCTTAAGGTTGATTTATGGTCAGAGACGTAAGCGTAAGCGCAAGCGCAAGAGGCCGCGCAAGCCCCTTGCGCGACCCTTGCGCCGGCCCCTTTTTCTAGACTTGCGCCCATTTTTTACGCAAGCCTATTGTTCTGGGTGTGAATTGCTTGGCAACACCCGCAACCATTCAGGGAGCATGAATTAATATGAGTAAATTTTGTGCAACAATGTGACACCAACGCAGAACCAAGCAGCCGCCTTTACTCCTGCATTTCGCGGTAAAACAGTGTGTAATGTTCAAAACAGTGAGAAGGGAAATGTTCAGCTTCTCACAGTAACAAAAAAAAGGATATCATTTAAGGTTAATGGAAATGTATGTTCGACTCTGGAGTCTGTGGTCATTTGACTCTTATTCTCAGTATTGTCCAATTAACTTTGAATTAGCCAAGTGTTATGACTAAGGAGTCAGTGAGTGTCACAGTTTGTCATGATGGTGAATGGGTGCAACACAAGCTCACCTTTCTGTTCTGCGGTATCTTTGCAAACAGCTGATTACACAGCAGTTTGAAAGCCTATATGAAAAGATGGCACATAAAGCACCCACTTTTCCAGGAATGCCTGACTTGAGTGCTTTTGAAGACCAACCATCGCTTAGTTTTTCTTGAACACATTCTGAGCAAGTCCTTTTGTGAGAAATATGACAGACACATTTGTTTAAGTTGCATTATACCTCAACATTCACCCCCCTTCCACCAAATGTTCGAAAGAAACAACTGAAAGACTTCACTGCTTATCATTGTTCAAACTCCCCATCAGCTCCATGCAGCTTCCGGGTGTTATGATACTGTTAAAGATGGTACACAATAGACTATGCAGATTTTGTTCAATCTCACCATAATTACGCAGGCAACAACTACACACAACAAAATAGATTAACCACTGTCATACGGCATAATAACACACAGGTAACATGAATTATTACTAAATTTACCCAAATGCAAAAAATGGAGAGATGATACGGAAATGAAACATGTCAGAGCAAGCCTGACGGCTAGGCAACAATCACCTAATCACATATTACAGCTCTAGGCCATTAACGTCTCACTGTCAGCCACATATATTGACCACAAATTCAGCACACCATAAAAAGATTGCTATTAGTGATGAACATAACAGAAAGAATGTGTTGACATGACACAGCAGACTGAAGAACGTAGATGCGGCATTATAATAAAACTAAATTAATTTGCAATTAAGGTGCGCAGACCGTTACTTCAATTCATTCACCAAACATGGTTAAGTTGATTGACATTTGATTTTTTCTTCCTCTCAGAAAATCAGTCCCACCAAACTTCAAATGAAACTAGGGATGACTGGGGGTCAGGACTTTCTGGGCCCCAGCATAATTCAGACCCTGGTGCAAATACATTTTCCAACTTGGTCCCTCATTGTCATGATCTGATCCATGTATTGTGCTCTCTCTCTCCCTCTCCCTCTCCCTCGTGTGCGCGCGTGCGCTTCAAGTTTGCCATGCCCTAAACTCACTGACAGCTCACTCACATTGTTGCGTTGGAATGCGTTGATGCGTCAGGGTTAACGCATCCCCATTCACTTTGAATGGGGTGACGTCATCCTTTGCCGAACTGAATTGTGGCTTTCATGCTTTGCTTGCGGCAAGAGTTGAAAAATGTTGAACTTTTCGAGAGGCAATGCATGCGCCAGCCAATCATATTGCCTTTCATGCATAACTGACAGCACAGGCACTTGCCAATCATATCCCGTATATGCTCAATATGCAGGATTTGCGAGGTGTCTGAGCACCCTATGTAATGATAGCATGCTACTACTCACAGGGTAAAAGCTTGCTAGTGATGTGATTGGTTTGTTGACCTGTCAATCTCACTAAAACGTCTCCGGTATCAACAGAACCCCACGCGCCAGACACCTCCTCCGCCTTCCGTTGGATCAACGCATTCCAACGCAACAATGTGAGTGAGCTGTGACTCTTCTATGTGCCTGGTCTAACACACCTGTGGCTAATTAGACCTCATCTCTTCCCTGTGCCTGGTCACACACCTGTGACTAATTGGACCTCGTCAGTGCCTGAGATAAACCGTGCTCTGAAGAGCATTCAGTGCTGAATTATCTTTTCGCTTTCCTGGACCCTGCCTGGAGAACTCTCTTGCCCCGTCTTCGTGTTGCATTCCTCCTGCCTGTCTGTTTTACCTGGATTCTTTTGGATTTTGGATTTAAACCTTTGTGGGTTTTTTGGACTGTGCATCTTGCCCTGGCCTGGCCTGTGTGTTTTTATGGTTCTGTCTTTTGCTGCCTGCCTTGCCTCATTGATATCCCCATGTTTTATATCTTCTGAGCTTTGCTGTTTTTTACTGTTGGATCCCCTGCCTCTGTTTTTTGAAGGACATTCATATTGCTAAAAGGTTTATTCAATTTCTCCTTTGAAGAGACTTTGTTGCCTTTGTCTGCTTTTGGTTCCAAACCTATTTTACTCGGCCACAGCCGTCGTGACAGAATAATTCAGCCAGCAGAATGGAACCAGCAGACAGTGATCCTTTTAGGGCAGCCGTTGAGGCACAGGGCGCTCTTCTAGGGCATCACCAGCAGGAGCTCGCCCTGGTTCACCATAACCTCTCTACCCTGGGAAGCACGCTGCAGGACCTCACCGCCCAACTTCAATGGCTGCAGTTAAATCCTCCAGCACCAGTCCCTCCAGCGCCATCTCCCTTCAGGGAACCACGCCTGCCACCTCCACAGCCGTATGCAGGTGAGCCTGGTTCCTGCCGCTCCTTCCCGTCACAGTGCTCCCTCTCTATGGAGCTACAGGCTATGTCGTTCCCCACGCAGCGCTCCAGGGTTGCCTATGTTATCACCCTCCTCACTGGCAGAGCACGGGAATGGGCCACAGCGATCTGGGATTCTAATGCCTCCTACTGTTCTAGCATTAAGGACTTCACAGATGAGATGCTTAAGGTTTTTGATCGATCCCCAAGGGGAGGAGATGCGGCGAGCGCACTAATGGGTCTAACACAGGGCAATCGTTCTGTTTATGATTTTGATATAGAGTTCTGTACACTGGCAGCCTTTTCATGGTCTCAATAGCAACATATTGGATGAGATTGTCCCCCACGAGTTGCCTAGTAACCTGGAAGGCCTCATCGATCTGGCCGGCAGAGTGGATACCCGCGAGACCGCATCCAGTGTAGAGCCAGAAGACCTTTTGCCAGAACGACTTTGCCTGTGGAGGTCATTGCCCCTCTCACTGACCCAGAACCAATGCAAATTGGGCGAACTCACATCACTGATGATGAGCGGAAACGTCGGAGAGAGACCAACTCGTGCTTCTACTTTGGCAAGCCGGGTCATTTTTCCTCACAATGCCCTTTAAAAGGCTCCTCCGCCCGTAGTTGCAGGGGTTCGGGTGGGTGTGGTGGAGAGGTTTCCCCTTGTTGAGAGGTCTGTGTTTTCTGTTAGCCTGTTGATCAATAACCAACTTCATTCTTTCAAGGCCCTTGTTGATTCAGGTGCTGATCAGAACTTCATCCAGACTGCCTTGGCGAGGAAGCTTGGAGTCAGTCTTCGTGTACTCGAGCCCCTGCTGCTGACCAGGGCTCTAAATGGAAATAAGTTAAGTCCTATCTCTCAGGTATCTGAGCCAGTCATTTTGAAGTTTTCTGGAAATCATGGGGAGTCAATTTCATTTTTTGCCATGGATAATTCTCATGTATCACTTGTTCTTGGACTCCCTTGGCTACAGCTCCATAACCCACACATTAATTGGCGAGATGGCTCCATCCTCTCATGGAGTTCTCACTGCATGGCTACCTGTTTATCCTCCAGTATGTGCAAAGATCTCTGACCCTGATAAAGATATTGATGTTTCCAATGTTCCCCCTGAATACCTGGATCTACGGTGTGTTTTCAGCAAATCTAGAGCTACCTCTCTTCCCCCTCATCGCCCATATCCTTCCATTAATCTTCTCCCTGGCTCGTCTCCTCCCAAGGGACGCACGCATCTACTCTCTTAATCCTCCAGAAAGAGAGGCTATGGACAAGTACATTTCTGAATCTCTTGCTGCTGGGATCATTTGCCCATCGTCCTCGCCAGCCGGGTCTGGATTATTTTTTGTTGCAAAGAAGGATAAGTCCCTAAGACCATGCATTGACTATCGTGGTCTAAATGAGATCACTGTGAAGAGGTATCCCTTACCACTGATGTCCACAGCTTTTAAGCTACTGTAGGGGGCTCAGTTCTTCACCAAGCTAGACCTCCGTAATGCATACCACTTAGTCCGCATCAAAGAAGGGGATGAATGGAAGACCGCGTTCAATACTCCAACCGGTCACTATGAATATTTGGTGCTTCCTTTTGGTTTGTCTAATGCGCCTTCTGTATTTCAGGCTCTTGTGAATGATGTTTTGAGAGATTTTATTAATAATTTTGCATTTGTTTATTTGGATGACATTTTAATTTTTTCTCCCACCTTAGAAGGGGATGAATGGAAGACCGCGTTCAATACTCCAACCGGTCACTATGAATATTTGGTGCTTCCTTTTGGTTTGTCTAATGCGCCTTCTGTATTTCAGGCTCTTGTGAATGATGTTTTGAGAGATTTTATTAATAATTTTGCATTTGTTTATTTGGATGACATTTTAATTTTTTCTCCCACCTTAGAAGGGGATGAATGGAAGACCGCGTTCAATACTCCAACCTGTCACTATGAATATTTGGTGCTTCCTTTTGGTTTGTCTAATGCACCTTCTGTATTTCAGGCTCTTGTGAATGATGTTTTGAGAGATTTTATTAATAATTTTGCATTTGTTTATTTGGATGACATTTTAATTTTTTCGCCCACCTTAGACGCCCATCGTTCTCATGTGAGGCAAGTTCTACAACGTCTGCTGGAGAATCAACTTTTCATAAAGGCTGAGAAATGTGATTTTCACCAGAAGTCTGTGGCTTTCTTGGGATTTGTGATCTCCCCTGGTGTCGTCCAGATGGATCCTGGCAAAGTAGAGGCAGTAACTGGGTGGGCTGTTCCTTCCTCCAGACGAGAGCTCCAGCGCTTCTTGGGGTTTGCAAACTTTTATCGCAAGTTCACTCGTAATTACAGTTCCATTGCAGCCCCGCTTACTGCTCTCACATCCACCAAGGTCCGGTTTCTATGAAACAAGGATGCTGAGTGCCTTCTCAACCCTAAAAACCATGTTCACCACAGCTCCAGTGTTGGCTATCCCTAATCCCTCATCACAGTTCATTGTTGAGGTTGACGCATCAGGCACAGGGGTGGGAGCAGTCGTCTCTGAGGTTAGCCAGAGACAATAGAGTGCATCCCTGTGCTTACTTTTCACATAGGCTATCACCGTCTGAACAGAACTACGGCATTGGAGATCGGGAATTGCTCGCCATAAAATTGGCATTAAAGGAATGGCGGCACTGGCTGGAGGGAACCGAGACGACTTTTCTCATCTGGACTGATCACAGGAACCTAGAATATTTGAAGACAGCCAAGCATCTAAACTCACGCCAGGCTAGGTGGTCACTTTTTTTTTTTCTCGATTTAATTTTGTGCTCTCTTACAGACCAGCCTCCAAGAACATGAAGTCAGATGCTCTCTCCAGACTGTATGCCCCAGTCTCTCAGGAGGGTCCCGAGACTATCCTCCCCCCAACTGCCTTGTGGCTACCGCACAACTGCATGTGGAGACCCTGGTCCAACAGGCCCTGGCACAAGACCCTGGTTCGGGGAACAGTCCTCCTGGTAAACGTTTTGTGCCTCTCTGTGTCCGTACTCAGGTTCTTCAGTGGGGCCACAGTTCACTTCTGGCCGGCCACCCTGGGATCGCTCGGACCCTCTCCAACCTGAAGCAGCGGTTTTGGTGGCCAACCATGAGCAGTGATGTTAGGGGCTTTGTGGCTGCGTGTGATACCTGTGCCAGGAATAAGACCGGTAACCAGCCTGCTGCAGGCCTTCTCAGACCTCTCCCTATTCCTCACAGGCCTTGGTCGCACATTGCTGTGGATTTTGTTACCGGTCTGCCTCCGTCCTGTGGCAACACGTGTGTCATGACAATTGTTGATCGTTTTTCTAAAGCTGCACACTTTGTACCCCTCCCTAAACTCCCCTCTGCCAAATACCCCTCAAATAAATGTATCAAAATAAAATACAAAATACTGTTGCCAGAAAATGTAACAAAATACAATACATGTATTTTGTATTTTTAAAATACGTGAAATACTTTTTCTGAATTTTCTGTTTTCTCACAATTTGGTATAGCAGAACATTCAGGTTTGGGCTATTCAGTGACGTAACATAGTTACCACGGGCCCAGGTGCAGGCTATTATGACGGGCCCTTGTCAGTGGTGTAAAGACGGCTACTTGGTTCTGCGTTGGTGTCACATTGTTGCACAAAATGTACTCGTAGCAATTCATGCTCCCTAATGGTTGTGGGTGTTGCCAAGCAATTCACACCCAGAAGTCTAGAAAAAGGGGCCGACGCACGCAAGACATGAAAAGACGCGCAAGGGGCTTAAGTAAAAAAGGAAGAACAGTCACAGAATGTCAGTGTAACTAAGCAAAGCTATTAAAAGACAACAACTTGATTGATTCTGTATATGTATATTTTTGCAGGCAGCAGCTGTGTGACTTTCATGTTTTCACAAAACAGGGCTCTCATTGCAATCTCTACGGCTTCCGGGAGGGCTATCCCCACCATGCTTTCGTCATACGTAATTGCGTATAAGGACATCATACGGCTTTGATCAAGTCACATTGTGTCAAGATGGCTAACGTTCAGTGTCGATTCGCTCTTTGAAAGAACCTCATTTAAGTCGGTGTACTAATGAAGATAAATTGACAAGGATCAAGACAGGCTTCTAAGTTTTCGACCACAGCCCTGTTTTTGTGAAAAAAATGGATTTAACTTGAGAGTCAATGAGAGAGATCTGGGGTGATTTCCTTTTCGCCCCAAAAAAGGGCGGGCCATAAGAAGCACCACTTTTGGCAAATTGACTGATGCCTTATTTGACAATGACATTCAGAAGCAGATCAGATGGTCTTGTGGTAGAATCCGGCAGAAAAAAAATCTCCTTCTGCCTAAACACTGGAGAAAGTAATTTGAGTATTTTAAATACAAAATTACTCCACTCTAAAGTATTTTATTACAAACTACATTCGATTTTTTATCGGCCCTATCAAATTCAAAATACTCAAAAGCAAATAAACTAGTATTTCAAATACAAGTAATTGAAATACTGCCCATCTCTGTTTATATTTATTTATAAACATACTCACCAGGTAGGACAACAGAGGTCTCCGGGTTTCCACATTCTTGCTCTCCGTGATATTGCTGCTGAAGGTATGTGCTCCTGGTGTATTTCCACGTAGCATACAGCGTTTTTAGCATTATTATGATCCTTAATGTACTGTTTGGCCACAGGTGTTTGTAGTTCACCAGACGCTTCCGGGTAGCATGGTTTGCTGCTGAAGGTCTTGGTGTGAACACAACGAGTGAGCACACCTCACTGAAATATATAGGAAGATGGGTAAAGGTAAACTTTCCCTGTGTAGCTCTGGTTAATGAATTGAAATGATTGGTTGTACGCTGATCTGAATGTCTGTGTAACATGTTGTCTAAATACGTTTGCATGCTCACGTAGGTTTTGGTTGGGAGATGCCAGGAGCCCTATTTCCAGTGTGTGTTTGGTCCGTGATGCATAGAGGTTATATGATGCAATGTTGCTGTATGCATGATAAATTCCTGACATGCTTATTGTGTATCACCCTGTACATAATAGATGTTAATGTATAGATTTCTTCCTTCAGGAGATTTGCTACTGCTGCTTTGCTACTACTGCTGCTACTTTGTTACAAATTATTTCAGCTTTTGCCTTTTGTAGTTTTTGTTTTGTTTGTTTTGTTTGACCTACCGTAAACCTAGGTGTGAGCTAGGTTTAGCGTGTTGCTTTTATCTTACTTTTATTATTATCCCCTCTCCTCCCTAGAACACCACAGAGAGAGTTACAGCTGTTCCATGGGGCGGGTCCCCAGATCTGAGTCCTCTTCTTCGTGCACTGCATGCATTTAGAGTGGTAATGTGCACATCACCATTTGCAGTGCTTCCTTTTGGTGTGTGTGTGTGTGTGTGTGTGTGTACTAGGATCCATGAACACGGGTGGTGTGGAGGTCTCACTCCCTTTTTCAGGACGGGTTACCCCCTGCAACAGCTGCTCTCCATCGACCCCTTCAGGGTCCCTTACCAAGCTGGTGGCAGCCATTTCCTCTCCCTCTGTATTTTAGCCTTGTATTAATAAACATTGTTATTTTATATGGAAATACCTTGTCTCTGTCGTCACTAGAACGCACCTGGGTGAGAACCCGCTTGTCTCTGACCGAAGGTACAATTACACCTAAACTATATCTTGGTGTGAAAGTCACCAGGTGGCGTAGTCGCAAACCAGAGCCAAGACCTAAATACCACTAGGTTACACTTATGATAGTAGTTTGTAGTGGGGACTGTCTACATATCTTCATCAGGAAATGCAAAACGATTGCTTGTTTAAAATGATCTTCATGAAAAAATTGCATGCTTGCAGATGGATCCATCTACAGGTAGTTGTTTGTAGAGTGTATGTTATTAAGACGATAATAATAACTGAAGCAAAATCAATATTTAAATAATTACTGTCATGGGTGTGGTTTCTCAAACGTCTCTTAGCTGTGACAGCTTTCCAATTTTCTTAAAAGTCTGTTGGATGTTTGCTGGATGTCTGAAGGCAATTTAAGCACACCTTTGCACTTGGACACCACAAAGCTTTTTTGTATCATTTTTCTAGCCGGGCTAATAACCTTAAGATAGCATGCCGAAAGGCCATCGCAGTTTAGAAAGCATGAAGATTGACTGACGGCCTCTTTGCTTTGCTAAACAAAATTCCTTGAACTCTTAAATGCAATATTGGATGATTTAATTAGCTATTACTGGAGGGTCAAGGAGTGCTGACAAAGACTGCACATTCTCTCTAGATCAGCAGTGAGTGTGGAATTAGGTCAGGTAAGGCAAAGGGAACTCACTGAGCTTGCTAATTCTCCGTTGTATTGGGTGAAATATGTTATAAAAAGTTATGGCTTTGCCCATGTCTTTATATTAAGTGTTATTGTTTTTGGATATTTGAAGGGTGAATAAAAGGTCAAAATTTCCAATAATTAGAATTAGGCAACCGTATACAAAAAATACGAGGAATACAGGTAGTTCATAAATTTGGGCTTGGGCTCCCATACTTCCAAATCAGTATTTCTGGAATGTGTTCAGATCCAGCCTAATGGCTGTAGACTTATAACCGTTTGATGGAGGAGGAGATTGTTGTTTAGAAGTTGGAAGTGTATGAGTGTGTTACCACGGTAATCGCTTTGATTAAACAGGCCAACAACAGAAAAATCTCCCCAACACATTCTTACTCCATACCTAATGAAAATCGTTCCTGAATAAAATTGCAATGTGAAACTGGGTGCCATCTTGAGAAATTAATTTCCACTTGAATGCCAATTCTTAAATCCTTGTCATATGCATTCACTTGATACCACTTACTCTGTATTTTGATTGTGTACAGTATGCTCATGGTGGACCCCTATGGGGACCCTAGCACACATTCATGAAGCAGAATACAAACCTGCATTCTTTCCCATTTACAGTTTGTGAAGAACAAGAAGAACAACAACAACAAAAGATTCCTTGGATATCCTACCATTTTGCCTCAGACACAGCTTTCAAAAAGAGGCAAAAAAAATGAGGTTAGTTTGATGTATGAGAAGCTTCAGTAGGAAATCAATAAGCCCTCCACAATCCACTGCAGACGTGTAGACCACCACAGGAGCAGCCAGCTTGGAGAGGATTGTGCCCCCGCCTTGTCACAGTCATGTCACACACATGATCGTGGAGGGCCCTCTCTCACTTAAGCTTGACTCTTGCTCACTGGGTTATATCAAGTGGCTCGGGCTGGATTGAGATATTTGGTTTATTAAGTTATGGATTCAAATCTATCTATTCATCTAAGTCACCGTTCACCTGTTTGTGTATTATGGGGCATTACTACAATCGTGAAAATAGTCTAAATGATTCAACTGCTAAGATAGTTCTTCAAGCATGAGTGGGCGCTGAATGGTTTCAGTTAAAAACTTGGCATCAGGTGCCTTTGCAAGCCTAAACCATGCAAGAGCAGAGAGCTGGCTTTGTGTATGACAATTGCTGCAGTGATATATGCAGACATAGCGAGCAGATTGGGAGAAGCCACCAATGGACAGCCAGAGAAACAATAGAACACAGGGCTTTTTTTGTGTTGCTCAGCTCTGTTTTCGTTTGTTAGTTCCCGCCTGTCAACCAGCATCAGAGTCACTTTGTTCATGCAGGATCTGTGGTGGAAAGCCTCCTGATAGCCATCCTTCTCTCAGCTTAGATGAGCCGGGTTGCTGCGGCGGCCATGGCTGTTATCTGTGCATGCTTGTCAGTTTGTGCTGCACCGACTCCTGTCCTAAGATATTTTGAAGAAGAAAAAAAAGAAGAGAAACCTGATTTTGGGAGCTTCTATTCCCAGAGCTTCATGGTCCGGTGGTTTTTCTCTGTCACCTCATAGACATCTACGTGCATATCACAGGAGCATGGCCATAGCCAGTCTATGCCCACCGCACCATGTCTCTGATTACACTGTGGGATTTGATATTGTTATGTAAGTCATGTTCAGAATTTCAGATCTGAGTTGGCTTCATGTGAAGATGCAGGAGGACAAGATATTTTTGCACACATTACCTGGTGTTCGTTTTTAGTTGCCACGGTTACTCTATGCATGATGTGAATGGGAATTTATCAGTGCTTTCTCTGTAACGGTTTACCTTAATTTGACCCTAATTATATCTCATTATTATTGCATGTGGTCAAGGTTAGAACAGAGGACCCAATCAGTCGCTAAATTAGCAGCTTCTTAGAATATTTAAAATTGACTAAGATGATCAAACATCTTCCACTCGAGATTTAGGAAGCCAAGCAAACAAGAGGAAATAACTTTTGTCTTTGGTGAAATAAGGTGAAGGGGAGGCCAAACCTACTTTTTCCTTTTGTTGAGGGTTCATAGTTTATATTCAATTAAATTAATTTTAATGCTATAGCGCCATAACAATACAATTGTGCCAAGGCGCTTTACAGAACCCACACTGCATGAAATGTGGGATTTACGACAGTCTTCGACCCTGTGTATTGCGGTAGAAGCCCACATTGGTGTGAAAGGCCCCCCCCCCCCTCCCCTTGGCCAGGCCTAGGTTTTGTTATGTTAATTGCATTGACCTGGATTGAAACGACACGGGATTTACGACATTGTATCCCTTCCCGAAACCCAAGACCCAGAGAGAGAAATGCCTGCTGTGGATCAAACAATGTGGACGACCCCCCCCATCAGCTGAATGTCAGCAACATAAACAGAAGCACCTACGTTTGTTCCAAGGTATGAAGCTATGTCGCTAAAATCTGCCCACTGCATCGAAAACGTGAGAAAACCCTTGCTTAAAATACGATTCAGTTTTACCACCTTACATGTTTGCGTAGCGGCGACTGTGTAGATAATAGAACACATAAATATAGCAGGAATGAACCTGTTAGCCTTAGCATAACTGCCATAAGTTTATTTTGGATGCTGATGTTTCTCAATGTCATTGCAGCATTTTGTTGATGGGCAACCCACACCTGATAACCCGAATCCAGTCGCAGCTATACCGGTGCCTGTGCCTAGGAGGGAGAATCTCGGTGGATGTCGAAAACCACCTACTAAAAGGTCACTGTTCCGTTCATTTTGTGCATGCAAGTAGCCAATGTAATGTTATTGTTTACAGTTGTCAAAGTTCATCATATAGAATGTCATTCAAAAACATTCGCGGGATGCCTCTTAGGCTTGCTATTTGTAATAAATAAGCATCAGTGATGTACTGTCCCATCATGGGAAATGTATATTCTGCTGATATTAGGGTGTGAATCCAATCTCATGACCCTTCCTCCTGTAACCATTGCAACTTAACTGAGATTGAATAATAATTAATAACAGTGATTGAAGAACCCAGATGTGTCATGCTTCACAATGTGCATTTTTTTTCAGTGCCATCAATCAGAATATTTATTTATAAATTAAAACATTAAGAGATTCTACTCAGTCATCATTCTCAAATCAACTCAAAACTTCAACAAAAACATATTACCCATACACTAACATGCATCAGCCTTGCATTAAAATGAAAATTAAACAGAAAATCAAACTGATGTTTTACAGAGTACGGAGAGAGAGCTCAAACTCCACTGAACAGCAATATACTGTGGAACAAAGTGCTACCAACACCACCACCAGTGACCCTGAGGAACAACGTGACCATGGTAAGTTTCTTTGGTGTGTGTGTGTGTCATGTGGCCCTAATAGCAGTTCAGAAAAACATAAAAGAAAAAACAATTTAATTTTCATTGCAGCCCACTTCTCTTTATCAAAATGAATGCGCTCCAAATGAGTGTCTTCGTGGCACATAACAAAAAAGTCACACCAAGGCATGCCTGTGAGGCCTAGCTGGCCCATAATTTGAAAAAAATGTGCATGGCTCTCGTTCAGTTTGTAGCCATCTGACTTCTCCACAAGATATGCACACTCCTTTATGCTGTTCTTTGAGGGGCATTTAATTTCTAGGAGCCCACAACTGGAGGCATCCTCCACTACCCTCCGATCCGGAGAAGTTCCAAGGTGGGGAGCATGGGGATTCACCACAAAACCACATGGGAACACTTCATTTCACAGGCCATCACCAACCATCTCCTTGACCCACTGCAGTTTGCCTACAGAGCCAACAGGTCTGTTGATGACGCAATCAACATGGGACTCCACTACATCCTCCAGCACCTTGATTCCCCCGGCACCTATGCCAGGATCCTGTTTGTTGATTTCAGCTTGGCATTTAACACCATCGCCCCAGCTCTCCTCCAAGACAAGCTAACACAGCTGAACGTGCCTGAGCCCACCTGCAGGTGGATCACTGACTTCCTGTCAGACAGGAAGCAGCGAGTGAGGCTGGGCAAGCTTGTCTCGGAGCCTCGGACCATCAGCACTGGAGCCCCCCAAGGCTGTGTGCTCTCTCCCTTACTTTTCTCCCTCTACACCAACAACTGCACCTCCAGCCACCCCTCTGTCAAACTCATAAAATTTGCGGATGACACCACCCTCATTGGATTAATCTCAAATGGGGATTAGGCCGCCTACAGAAATGAAGTCGACAGCCTGGCTTTCTGGTGCAGCCAGAACCACCTGGAGCTGAACGCTTTAAAAACTGTAGAGATGGTAGCAGATTTCAGGAGGAGCCCAGCCCCAACCATCCCCCTCATCATGTGTGACTCCCCAGTTAACATGGTGGAGTCTTTCAGATTCCTGGGAACAGTCATGGCACAAGACCTAAGGTGGGCGGAGAACATCACCTCCAAAATCAAGAAGGCCCAGCAGAGGATGTTCTTCCTTCGACAGCTAAAGAGATTCAACATGCCGAAGAAAGTGATGGTGGACTTCTACACAGCCATCATTGAATCCATCCTCACCTCTTCAATAACCATCTGGTTCGCTGCCTCTACTGCAAAGGATAAAAGCTTGAGGGCCACAGATTCGAACCGGCTCAGGATCAAGGTGCTGTAGGTCTGCATGCCGTCTTTGGTCATAACTGTGCAGACATCTGCTGGTTGTTCAGGGAGAGGGAAATCTGAAGGATCACTGCTGGCAGATGGACTCTCTGGTCTCTCAAAAAGTGGAAGCTGCAGACAGAAGGAAAATGTGTTATTTTATATGCAGTTTGTTTACTTTAATGTTGTTGTTGTTTACAGAAGCACATCCCTCCACTGACCATGGCGAGGAGCTTCAGATGTTGAGGGACATGGTGGCCACTCAGAAGGCTGAGATAACCAAGTTGACACTACAACTACAGCAAAATGATGTCCAGCTCCAACAACTTAAAAGCTAACTCCAGTCACACACTACTTCGGGGTTAAATCCAGAGTCTGTACAGGAAAGTGAAGTGCCAGGTTATTTCCAGTACTGCACTGGATTCACCTATGGGCAGTTTAATACTTTGGCCCAATCTCAATACTTCCCCTTACCCCTTATCTTTCCCCTTACCCTTGAAGTTGCGCGTTCATGTGAGAGCTAGTGGTGTCTCAATACCCAATTTGATCAAGATTAAGGGGTAAGATAAAGTGGTGTATGGCCCTCGTTTTTAAGCTGATCGGAGAGCTACCTTGCTCCTCCAAGGGCTATCCCAGAGCGCACAGCGAAACCAGCTCGGGAATTAAAAAAAAAAAAATGGCTGCTTGAAGCGAGGAATATTTTACATGAATAAAGCTATCTACACAACTTTTTATATGTTTATAATGACTCGGTTTGATCTGAAATGTGCTACACGAACTATGCATAGTATTGTCGGTCTTAACTGAAGCTTTCAAACGGTAGTTTTAGGATACAATTAGCGCGTATACCACCACTCCATTGGCTTATATGGTAGCTTGCCAGCTATCATGCTAGATACACTACATGTAAGTATTTTTGGCTTATAATTAATTTAAAAATGACGACAGTCTTGTTTCGTGCTCTACACAGTTGTATACATATATATTTGCAACCATGTTCTTCATTAGACTTTTTTTTAAATCTCTAGTTTCATAGCTCATACAGTCACGCATGACGTACCCGAAACCGAGTGGCGTCTCATTTCATAGGGGAAAGTTTTCAGCCCTTGGCCCTTACACTTGCAAGTGCTAGGGTTAAGACAAGACAAAGACAAAGCAAAAGGGGCAAGGGGAAGAATCGAGATTCGGCCTTGGTGTGAGTTCTTCAACATTCCAAATGATCCAAGTACACCACAAACTCATATTCCATTGACCTATCCAAAACGCATTGGCAAACCAGACCTTCCTTTGCGTAGTCAGCTGTTATTGACACTGATGACATTCAGACAAGGGTATGGTTGCAAGGATTTAGCATTCAGATTCCACATCAGTTTAAAGAGTGTGAGCACAATATTTAACACCTGGGTAGACTACATGTATTGTGCTCTTAGCCAGCTGTCTACTTGGCCACACAGAGATGTGATTTCAGATAACATGCCAGCCCAGTTCAAACAAGACTTTCCAAATACATTTGCCATTTTGGACTGTACCGAACTAAAGATTGAAAGACCAAGTTCATTGGTGTTACAGAGTCAGACATTCTCCTCATACAAGTCAACCAACACTCTGAAGTCTCTGCTGGCCTGTGATCCACGTGGTTCAGTCATGTATGTTTCTGCCCTATTCACTGGTACCATATCTGACAAGGACATATTTAACCAATGTAATATAGTGCAAGTACTCAAGGGTTGCATTGTTATCTTCACAGGGGGGATGGTTTGATGGTTGACAAAGGATTCCTCATACAGAAGGAGGTTGAGGAACTTGGGCTCCAACTCAACATACCACCATTTGCCAGAGCAGACAGGCAGATGCCACATGCGGATGTCCAAATTACCAGCAAAATAGCCAGACATAGAGTTCATGTTGAACGTGCCATTGCCAAGATAAAGAAGTTTAAAATAGTGTCTGGCAGAATCCCCATTACTCGCCTTAGCAATATCAATCAGATCTGGTTTGTGGTCAGTATGCTGTCCAACTTCCAGCCTCACATCATCAGTTAAATGATATGATCCGTCCCATATATGTTTTGTATTATATATGTGTTGTGATATGTTATGTATCGATTATTTTGTTATTGTGTATTAAATATCATCCATCAACATGCATATTGTCATGACCTGTGTATTTTTTTCTTTCTTAATGCTTTAACCCACTTCATGTTATGGTGAATTACCTGATGCAACAGTGATGTCCAAGGGAGGTTTGTTCACCAAATAGCTGCTAGGTGTTCCTGTCTGCCTTTGTAGGAGAGTCAGTTTGTCATCTGTAACTTCGAAGTTCCTGGAGAAAGGACAATACAACACAATTCTCTAACTTCCACTGTTTACAATGTAGCCATGTATTTGTAGGCTATTGGAAAGATGTATTTATTTACTGAACTGTAATATGTAGACTTACTGGTTTCCCGTGTAGTGACAGTCCACAGGTTTGCGTTTGCGAGTGACCTTTGCTTTTGCAGCAACCACAGACGACACAGGCACTGGTTTTATTTTAGCACCCCTTGGTTTGTGCCATTGCTGTGGCAAACTTGTGGAGGCCTGAGGTTCCAAAGGGTTGCCTTTCACTTGCATGAGGTCAAGTGTGTTGAACAAGCCATTGATGTGGGAACAGTACCCTGGAGCGCTACAGGTGGGAATGTTTACATTTGGCATCTGTCACCATCACATGGATTTAATGTTACAAATAAAGTAATCATGCGGATTTAATGCAACATATGTGTGGTAAATGTTACTTACCCTGCTGTACATGAGCACTGCTGCTCTTGTACTTCATTGTCCCGACAAGTAACTTCAAAATTATGAGGCGCCTGCCTCTTACATTGGGACCTGTAGGCTTTGCCCTCTATCCGGAACTCATTTGTCTGTCTACAAACACGGCATGTAATGTCGTGGATGTAGCCTTCATAAGCATATTGCAGACCCTTTTGCCTGCTTCGATCTGAGATCTTGCCGTTTTTCCAAAAATTGCTTGTGATTTCTTTTGGTAGAGCTGAAATTGACACGGTTGAAAACATGTTGCCACGCCATTCATACCAATGCTGAGAACCTGGGAAACGTGAATGCTTGACTGATATAGCAACCGTTGCTAAGGGGGGCGGAGTTTGCGGAAGGGTGAATTGTGATAACCCCGGAGCAAAACCCTAAAGACAGAATATCAATTAAATTATTATCGAGTAAATTATTAATTTCGTTTTTATGGGGCAATAGCTGTAAATGAGAGGGGATACGTTTTGTCAGTTGAAAGCTGACTAATAGACAGAATCTCATTCCGTCTCATCACAAGACGTTTTAATTCAATTCCTTGTCGTTTTCAACCAATGGCTGCAGCAGGGTGCGTGTGGCTAGACTGCAATATGCTAATAAGAGCATTTCGCACCTCTGTCAGCGGGAGGTGAGAATGCTAAACACATCGCCCCCCCTCCCCTCACCGGTCTGTTTCCGGGAAATTCCGTTCGTATGCGGCAGACGGATATTTCGGGGGAATGTCCGCGATTGACCAGGAATGGTGATCATTCGCGGCTGTATCACAGCGTGTACGGATAATCTTGCTTTTCGTGCATTCCTGGCCTGTGTGTTACTGGCCCCTTGAGTACTACTGGATGTCCCTTCTCCTGCAGTTGTATTTAAACACAGAGTTCATCCATGCTGTTCGTTATATAATTGCATTTGGTCATTTCTATCATTCTACCACATAGTTGAATTGTACAAATACATTTTATCTGACCATGTAACTTGTAGTAGATCAATAACAATTACTGCCACCACTGCTACAATGATAAATAATACTAGGCTACTGAATTAGAAGTATTAATGTGATGTGATTATGAAAGTAATAATTGCTAATAATAATAACAATAAGAAAAACAGCAACAATAGTACTAGTTGTGTAGGCTACTTACAAAGTTCAGAGGGAGGCGAATCAGGTGTCCTTTCTCAAGCAGGTGCCGGCCTCTGCAAAAATTGCCTGAGTGCACCACATTTTAGTATATTCCTGGGGAGGAACAGTACAGAAGGGTAAACACCACCATTATTCCCAAAATGGTTACTGTGTGTGTATGCACCTGCTAGTTGTGAATTCACTTAACATAACTTATGCCATTTATAATGAATGTAAACAGCAACTGTACTTTTCATAACTAGCATACGTTATCCAGATACTGGTCTTTTGACATTTACATCCATGTCGGTTATCAGTGAAGTTACGTTTGCTAGTAATAGCCTACGTAGCAAATTAGCAAAGCAACAGTCGCTAGCTAGCTATAGCTAGCCTAAGTGACAGCAATGGTGTAAGGTGATGCACAATACTACATTTATTTCGTTTGACACCTTAATGGTAGAGATGAGAAGACGTTCCTCTATACTTGGCTTTCTTTTCCTCTTCTTCTTCTTTTTCCTTTCTTTGCCTTCGTCCCTGTGCTACAGATAGTTTTAGACCTCTTCATTCTTGCGAATGTCACTTAGCTGGCACGCTCATCCCACTCTGGCAGTGTGCAGGAGCCCTCACGTAACTAACGTTACGTAGTGTAATTTAACGCAACCCCCTCCCAAAATTAGGAAATTATCGACTCAATCTAAAAATCAGGTTGAAAAGTAAACATGTGGCTGAACCCAGGCCCTTTGGCACAAATCACCCCAATCCCACCTTTTTGGAAAAAATGCATCATCCAGCTGTTTTGAGCTAAAAACCATTCTAGCTATATAGACTCATAGTGTAGCTTACCAAAGCACGAAAACATGTGTGAAATGGTTTTAAACTTGTCTATAACTGTTCAGACACAACAATCCAAAAGCCGTGATCATAGAAATTTTACTTTGGAAGGCAAAAAACTAGGACAAGAGGTCTCCGGGTTTCCACATTCTTGCTCTCCGTGATATTGCTGCTGAAGGTATGTAATGTGCTCCTGGTGTATTTCTACTTAGCATACAGCGTTTTTAGCATTAGTATGATCCTTAATGTACTGTTTGGCAACAGGTGTTTGTAGTTCACCAGACACTTCCGGGTAGCATGACGGTTCGCTGCTGAAGGTCTTGGTGCGAACACAGAGAGATAGGAATACGGGTAAAGGTAAACTCCTTGTGTAGCTCTTGTTAATGGATTGAAATGCTTGGTTGTACGCTGATCTGAATGTCTGTGTAACATGTATTCTAAATACGTTTGCATGCTCATGTAGGTTTTGGTTGGGAGATGCCAGGAGCCCTATTTCCAGTGTTTGTTTGGTCCGTGATGTATGATGCAATGTTGCTGTATGCATGATAAATTCCTGACATGCTTATTGTGTATCACCCTGTACATAATAGATGTTAATGTATAGATTTCTTTCTTCAGGAGATTTGCTACTGCTGCTTTGCCTTGTTACAAATTTTGTTTAATTTCAGCTTTTGCCTTTTGTAGTTTTTGTTTTGTTTGTTTGACCTACCGTAAACCTAGGTGTGAGCTAGGTTAAGCGTGTTGCTTTTATCTTACTTTTATTATTATCCCCTCTCCTCCCTAGAACACCACAGAGAGTGTTGCAGCTGTTCCACGGGGCGGGTCCCTAGATCTGAGTCCTCCTCTTCGCGCACTGCATGCATTTAGAGTGGTAATGTGCAGTATGCATTTGCAGTGATTCCTTTTGCAGTGCCTGTGCCTAGGTGTGTTGTGTGGTTGTGTGTGTGGATGTGTGAGTAGGCACTAGGATCCATGAACACGGGTGGTGAGGCGGTCTCACTCCCTTTTTCAGGATGGGTAACCCCCTGCAACGCTCAATGGTGTTTTGAGCCCTCAACTTCGACTGCCAGGTAGCGGCTGCCTGGAAGGTGGTTCCGCCCCCAAAACTCTTATCCAATCAATGTGCTTCCCACCTCCAAACCTCTGGTTCCGCCCCCAAACCTCTGGTCCAATCCAAGCACTTGAAGCCCAAATTCAAACTTTCTGTATAGTGCTCTCATTCCAGCTCCAACTTCATTCCACCTCTCAGCAACGAGTGAAAGCTCCAACTTTACAAAGGTATGTAGCTAATATATTTCTATTTTAAACATGAAATGGCTCATTGTGTTTGCTTTAGGGCTGTACATGTAAGATGGGCCAGCTAATGTTATGTTTAGCATGCAATATGTTAACCATATTTAAAGATAGATTGTGCTAATCTTAGCTGTGGTAATGTCATTTCAACCTGCTAGCTAGCTAAATCTGGTTAAAACATTAGGTAACAGTAAGCCTACAAAGTAAGATTTATTACTGTAGATTAATCACTGTATAAAATGGGCTAATGTTATCTTTACCATGCAATATGTTAACATAAAGATAGATTATCGTCGGCTTCCTGATGAAACCTGCTATGTGCATTTACACCTTTTTTCAGGAAAGACAAAAAACTGATTTAATAGAGAGGCAATGGAGGCAATCTGAGGCAATGGAGAAATTTGACTTGTACCATCAATATTGTATTTCATTTAGAGATGTGTGCTGGATTTAATCAACAAATGCAACTTTGATCAAAATGTTGCATTTTGGGACAGAGTTAGGGGAGAGGTTTTTATTCTGTATATAAACATATATTTTGTGGATATAGCAGGTTTAAAAGGGCTTGTAAAATGCCAGATCTCATCATAACATCAGTATGACTCAATCAGATCACTTTTTATAACTCTTTATAACATGACAGGCTTCATTGCGACAACTTTGGTTAAATGTTGGTTACACCTTTTACCCAAGTGGGATATAGCAGTTTTCATCACAGCATATTTCAGAAGAAAGGATTAAGCATTTTTCTTTATTGTGTCGTTGCTACCCCACAAAATTAAGATTGACACAGCGGGTTTTATCAGGATATGCCCTGTCCGATTTTGGTCCACTCTGATGTTTAATCTCATTTTGGCCAACATGGTGGATAGCAGGTTTCATCAGAAAGCTGACGTTATGCTAATCTTAGCTGTGGTAATTTAATTTCAACCTGCTAGCTAGCTACATCTAATTTAGCTGTGGTAATGTTATTTCAACCTGCTAGCTAGCTAAATCTGGTTAAAACATTAGGTAACAGTAAGCCTATAAAGTAAGATTAATTACTGTAGATATGTATTTAAGTGATTAATTACTGTATATATGTATTTTAGTGATTGTTAATGGTTAGTGGTTATCTTTCAAATGACGTTGAGACTGGTTGACTTCCAGGCTGCTTACTAACACTGGGTAACTCTCAGGCAGCCGATTGGCTTTGGGTGCCTGTGAGGCACTCGATATTGAGACTGGTTGACTTCCAGGCTGCTTTGGAATAAGGGTAACTCTCAGGCAGCCAATTGGCTTTGGGTGCCTGTGAGGCACTCGATGTTGAGACTGGTTGACTTCCAGGCTGCTTTGGAATAAGGGTAACTCTCAGGCAGACAATAGGCTTTGGGTGCCTTTGAGGCACTCGATGTTGAGACTGGTTGACTTCCAGGCTGCTTTGGAATAAGGGTAACTCTCAGGCAGACAATTGGCTTTGGATGCCTGTGAGGTGACTCTCAGGCAGCCAATTGGCTTTGGGTGCCAGTGAGGCACTTGATGTTGAGACTGGTTGACTTCCAGGCTGCTTACTAACACTGGGTAACTCTCAGGCAGCCAATTGGCTTTGGGTGCCTGTGAGGCACTCGATGTTGAGTCTGGTTGACTTCCAGGCTGCTTTGGAATAAGGGTGACTCTCAGGCAGACAATTGGCTTTGGGTGCCTGTGAGGCACTTGATGTTGAGACTGGTTGACTTCCAGGCTGCTTACTAACACTAGGTAACTCTCAGGCAGCCAATTGGCTTTGGGTGCCTGTGAGGCACTTGATGTTGAGACTGGTTGACTTCCAGGCTGCTTACTAACACTGGGTAACTCTCAGGCAGCCAATTGGCTTTGGGTGCCTGTGAGGCACTCGATGATGAGACTGGTTGACTTCCAGGCTGCTTTGGAATAAGGGTAACTCTCAGGCAGCCAATTGGTTTTAGATACCTGTATTGTTCATGATATCCCTTAGTGATAAAGTTAAATTGTCCTCATGCCTCCTCATACAGATAGGCCTCCTGAATAAATCTGCCAGATTATTTTTAACATTGCATATGCCTAACATTATGTGATAATACTAATCACACTCATATTGCCTTTCTCTTTCAGTTTATGAAGAAATGGCGCCCAGGAAGGGTAAGGTTCAACCTAGACATACTTTAATGATTAAAAAAAGCTCGCTCTCACACACTGACATTTAACAATGACTAGAATAATTCCCCCAAAAATACTTTGTTAATTGCAATGTCTTTATACAGTAGGACGGAAGCGTAAGGCCCTGCAGGTGGCAAAAGGTGGTAAGTTATTCTTTATCTTGCCATGTACTGGCGGAACAGCAATCCATGCCCTCTCCATGGGGGGAGTCATATATCAACCCACTTCCTTTGTCCATCTATTAATTTACAAAAACTATGAATTTATTCACTGACTTAAGGCAAAGTCTTTGTATAGCACCATGGGATGTCATTTTCAAATAATGCCCATCAACATTTTGCTATGTTTTTTATTTTATTTAAATTGATTTTTAATGATGGATAATGGATAATTGGATATATTTGTTAACTTGAACTTAAATAAAATCTGTTGGTCTCGAGTCCTTCTTGAGACCAAGTCAAGACCAAGTCTTTTGAAGGTTCCAGTCAGAGACGAGACAGAGAAAGCAGAAAATGGTCTCTAGACTGGACTCGAGTACTATAACACTAGTTCATCTATGTCCATCTACTCACATAGCAAATTTGGTTACTTCTTTTGACTTTATAGGGCCATCTGCAAAATCATTAATTTTCCACCAGTCACCACTGGTTGGTGGAGCCTCCGCCCCAGCCCCAACCCCATCCAGCCCTCCTGCCCCACCCAGCCCTGCTGCTCCACCAAGCCCTACTGCCCCATCCAGCCCTGATGCTCCATTTGTGATGGAATCTGGGAAAACCAGTCACATATGTAAAGAACATGAAATCCTAATATGATTGTTACAAATCATATTGTTGAAACATTGACTTTGAGTGTGAATCTCAGAAATTATATTTACAAAGATACCAGATAACGGTGGAGGAGATCAGGAGGAGGACTGTTCCTCCTGAGAGCATGTCCATTAACACCCTCACTGCTCTCCTGAGGATTGATAAGAATAAGAAGAGAATAAGACCTCAGGCAGCAGCTGCAGGAGGTCGGGGTGACTCCGTCCCCAGTGACCAGAGTCACCTCACTTTGCTCAAAGCTGTCAGAGGGTACAGTTCAATTCTACACACTATTCTTGTAACGGCACTTTTTACATAAATTGATATCAAGAAAGAACTTCAGAAAGCCAGCTCCAAACTATTACACCCCAGTGTCAATAAGTGTTGCACTGTCACATTGGTATGTGCATCAAATCTGAATTTAATACTGTGTTCGTGTCATGATATGTCTTTCCCATTTTTGTTAAGGCGAAGCCAAGGACCTGTGCTCCTCTGTCGGTGCTCTGGCTGCCGGGAGCATTGATTTTAAAGAAGTGGCCATGCTGCCTGCTCTAGACCCCACTGTGGCCACAGGGAGAGCCACGGAGTTCAAGTAATTTGCAATATTCCACATCCTATATCTGGTGTCTGACAGGTATAATAGACATTATTTATCCTGAATTTATGTTTTTATCTTTTCCTCCAGACAACAGCTCCAGCACCTCGCCAACCAGGTGTGCTCAAATGAGGATTTTGGACTCCTTACACACACCTTGGGGCCAGGAATGGTAGAGGTGGTAGTTGACGTTTTTAAAAAGTGTGTTGACACACACATCGCAAACATTAACAATAATAAAAAAAAATCTGTTGTTTGTTGTTGTTAATTAATAAAATAACTAGATGTTCTACATCTCTGTGTATGTGTATTGAATTGGAAGTGTATTGAACTTGGCATCTTGATTTAACTAGTCTGATAATTTAGCTAGCTGGGCCTGAAATGAAATAAATTAATTTCAACACTTATTTCTACAGCTTCACATAAGGGTTTATTCCAGTAGAGTGTTACAAGTTAATGAAACCCCCACTTACATTAATTATTTTTTAAAATTGTATCATCAGAGGACACACATGATGGAGGAGAGACATGACTGATGGGGTGTGACGGATTCTTTATTAAAAATAAAGGCCAAGTACAACCCTCATACACACAGTAACCAAGTTGATACAGAATAATGTGAAAATCTAATTTCCTCAAGAGAACATCATCAGGAATATTCCCTTCAAGAATATCAAAGGATTGCTCGATTCTAGGGTCCCTTTCCTTCTTTAAGCCATCTTCGATTGACTTCAGCCAATTCTTCTCCATTGCCTGAAACGGGGAAAAAGTACGAAAACATAAGCCTATGACTCCCTGAGACACACATACTAAACTATTTTATCTTGTGATGACCTGAACTGTAGGCTACATGGTCAGTGTTAAGCAGTCTTGAGCACAACGTTAATCCACCATGCCTAGATTCCTCTCCACTGGCTGTCACAAATTCACCTGTAGTCTATTATGAAGTCTATTAAAAAGCCTATTACAAAAACTGGTGGCTGCCTCAGAGTTATCCTTATTCCAAAGCAGCCTGGAAGTCAACCAGTCTCAACATCGAGTGCCTCACAGGCACCCAAAGCCAATTGGCTGCCTGAGAGTTACCCAGTGTTAGTAAGCAGCCTGGAAGTCAACCGGTCTCAACATCAAGTGCCTCACAGGCACCCAAAGCCAATTGGCTGCCTGAGAGTTACCCTTATTCCAAAGCAGCCTGGAAGTCAACCAGTCTCAACATCGAGTGCCTCACAGGCGCCCAAAGCCAATTACCTGCCTGAGAGTTACCCTTATTCCAAAGCAGCCTGGAAGTCAACCAGTCTCAACATCGAGTGCCTCACAGGCACCCAAAGCCAATTGGCTGCCTGAGAGTTACCCAGTGTTAGTAAGCAGCCTGGAAGTCAACCAGTCTCAACATCAAGTGCCTCACAGGCACCCAAAGCCAATTGGCTGCCTGAGAGTCACCTCACAGGCACCCAAAGCCAATTGTCTGCCTGAGAGTTACCCTTATTCCAAAGCAGCCTGGAAGTCAACCACTCTCAATATCGAGTGCCTCACAGGCACCCAAAGCCAATTGGCTGCCTGAGAGTTACCCAGTGTTAGTAAGCAGCCTGGAAGTCAACCAGTCTCAACATCAAGTGCCTCACAGGCACCCAAAGCCAATTGGCTGCCTGAGAGTCACCTCACAGGCACCCAAAGCCATTTGTCTGCCTGAGAGTTACCCTTATTCCAAAGCAGCCTGGAAGTCAACCACTCTCAACATCGAGTGCCTCAAAGGCACCCAAAGCCTATTGTCTGCCTGAGAGTTACCCTTATTCCAAAGCAGCCTGGAAGTCAACCAGTCTCAACATCAAGTGCCTCACAGGCACCCAAAGCCAATTGGCTGCCTGGGAGTTACCCCCAGTGTTAGTAAGCAGCCTGGAAGTCAACCAGTCTCAGCGTCATTTGAAAGATAACAACTAACCATTAACAATCACTAAAATACGTATCTACAGTAATGAATCACTTAAATACATATCTACAGTAATTAATCTTAATTAAAATAGGCTTACTGTTAACTAATGTTTTAACCAGATTTAGCTAGCTAGCAGGTTGAAATAACATTACCACAGCTAAAATTAGATTTAGCTAGCTAGCAGGTTGAAATGAAATAACCACAGCTAAGATTAGCATAATCTATCTTTATGTTAACATATTGCATGGTAAAGATAACATTAGCCGGCCCATTTTATACAGTGATTAATCTACAGTAATAAATCTTACTTTGCAGGCTTACTGTTACCTAATGTTTTAACCAGATTTAGCTAGCTAGCAGGTTGAAATGACATTACCACAGCTAAGATTAGCACAATCTATCTTTAAATATGGTTAACATATTGCATGCTAAACATAACATTAGCTGGCCCATCTTACATGTACAGCCCTAAAGCAAACACAATGAGCCATTTCATGTTTAAAATAGAAATATATTAGCTACATACCTTTGTAAAGTTGGAGCTTTCACTCGTTGCTGAGAGGTGGAATGAAGTTGGAGCTGGAATGAGAGCACTATACAGAAAGTTTGAATTTGGGCTTCAAGTGCTTGGATTGGACCAGAGGTTTGGGGGCGGAACCAGAGGTTTGGAGGTGGGAAGCACATTGATTGGATAAGAGTTTTGGGGGCGGGAATCACCTTCCAGGCAGCTGCTGCCTGGCAGTCGAAGTTGAGGGCTCAAAACACCATTGAGCCCCTGCTGCTCTCCATAGACCCCTTCAGTGTCCCTTACCATTCTGGTGGCAGCCATTTCCTCTCTTGCTGTATTTTAGCCTTGTATTAATAAACACTGTTATTTTATACGGAACTACCTTGTCTCTGTCGTCACAGGTACAATTACACCTAACCTATATCTTGGTGTGAAAGTCACCAGGTGGTGTAGTCGCAAACCAGAGCCAAGACCTAAATACCACTAGGTTACATTTAGTTAGGCTGGCATTTAGCATTAAGTTTGGTTTGGTTGTATTAATAAGGATCCTTTGTTCATCCATTAATGCAACCCTCTCCTCTTGTGAAGATATGATCAAAGTGCCTACCTCCCCTTCACTGCCTTGCCCTGTTAACCTAGAAACACATGGACAATAACTTTTCAGTTGTTCTGTTTTAGATCAGGAACCTCATTGAAAGTTGTTTGAGATCCTAACAGGATGTAAGTCTAGATTTCAACCTGCCCATCTGGGGCAGCTGACAGTTGGGAAGTAGAGGAACGCACTGGGTCCATAACAAATTGGGTCGGTAACACTGATACAAAATAATACTTCCATTTATGAGAGATCTTTGGTGACGCCTTTGATGATACCTATCTAAGGAGCAGGCTATATACAGTACATTAACATACAATAACACCAACTGAAAGTATGCATTTTTAGATTTAAAAAAAATATTTTAAACATGCAACAGCAGTATGTTTATTAACCCTTGTGGATTACAGCAAATGAAATGCTGCCTGTAAGCTAAATACGGCCTGTAAACATACAGGCTTTATCATATGATTTCATAAGCACACCCATATGAAGAGAACCAGATGCAGTAAAACCAAGAAGGTTTAATGCCTCCATTCACAAAGAATCCAGATTGACAGGCTATTGAAATTACCTAATTGAAATAAAACAGTTCCTGGAAGTCTGTACAATCACATCCATCCTCTACTTCACTTAAAAGGCATTGACATTATGTACAATAGGATGTATTGTCTTGAAAGACGAGAAGAACGAATTACACATTGTGCCATATGAGAGATACATTATTTTCTTTAACATATAGAACATTTATAAAAAAGCCTCATTTCAAAATGTCAACCTGTCAACCTTTGCCAATTAGATCAAATATATTTTTTCTGAAATTTTCATAGACCAAGGACATTAGACCATTGATGTACCAGACTATTATGAGTGACAGACAAAATGTAACACCTTCAGTCAAACTGTGAAATAAGATGGGGAGCTCTTTACCAGTTAATAAAACATTGTGGAAGAATGGTAAAGGCTTTCCACTGGCACTAGTAAAATATTCATTCTGTTTTTGATGAGAACATTAAAGAAAAAACTTGGTGTTGAAGTGCACAAGGATTTGTTTGTTTCTCTTCACTGAAATGACACAACACAAAGTCTCTAGATACACTCATCTAAGAGGTTCACACAGAGGGCATGCCTAAGGCTAATATTTGAGTAATGGAGAACTGGATCTGCCCGCCAGTGACTCTCAAAACACTGGAGATATTTCCTTGTGGTTTATGCCACAGACATCTGTTTCAGCTGAACGGAATGTTTTCAGGTTCCGACAGAAAGTATAGCCTTAGTCTGTAGTTTTAAAACAATCCCCTAACACCACAACCCAATACCAATGATTTGGAGCAGCTGCAAGGAAAACAAGTCCATCGATGCTTAAAATAAGTGGACCCTGGACCAACACCCTCTTGGTGGACCCCACCCAATTTTCTTACGTAATTACATTCCGCTGCAATAAATAGACCAGCAAAAAAATGGTTTCCAAACAGTTAGGCCACAACCGATTTGCTACAACCGATAAAAAAACTTCATCAGGAAAGCACATCAAGTGAACAACCTAAAGAGTAAAGGCCATTAAATCAGCACAAACATTCCACTAAATATAGAGTTGAATTTAGATGAGGATGATGGACAAGTATGCATTTTATTTATTTGTTTTCCTGGTTGCTCTTGTATGAAATGTACGAATGATCTTTAGAAGAAAACCTGAAAAAGTGTATTTATATCATTATGAATGTCTGTGTCTGTGTTTGCTGTTTAAATTGCCATTTTACAGTAACCAAGGAGTGGGAAAAAGGGAAACTAAAACTCAGGGAGTAATTGTATTTAACGGTTCAAAGCAGCATTCAACTGTTTCTCAAGTGGTTTGAGGTAGAAAATAGCAACCATAGGCTATGCACAAACAGTAAACTAGGGTATCATCCTTCTCAAAGTAATGCATTACACAACAACTGCAACTCACAAACATTTTGTTAAACTGTGTTTTCAATAATAATTTTTAATAATTTAAAGGGTATTTTCACTGTTTCAGTTGTCCTCTACATAACTCATCACGTTATGCTGTAACACTGCCTTCACTGCTTGTCAGAGTGGAAAAACTGCTGCAGATGGCAAAATGCTAGTGACAGAGCAAAACCTCAAGCCAGCTGACACACCTTAACAGGCCAGTGTGTTTGACAGGGTCTCCTTTTTGTTTTTTAGATTAGATTAGATTCAACTTTATTGTCATTACACACACTGTAAAATATTTCAGCGTACTTTTACAGTAAACTCCTGGCTACTAGTTGCATTACTTTCACGGTAAATTTACAGTAATTTGTTGTAAATATTTCACAGTAATGTACTGCACATGTTTTACAGTAATGAACTGTAAAAATTTCACAGTAAAATGCAATGCAACTACAGCGGTATATTGTAATTTCACAGTTGTCATGCCATTGGATTACTGTGATTTGGCAGTATGTAGCTGTGGATTTACATCGTCTTGCTGTATATAATTTACAGTATTTTTACTGTAAAAGTAATGCAACTAGCCAGAATTATACTGTTCATTATACTGTACATTTACAATTTAAGTACTGCACATTTGACTTGTTAACTGTGATTTTACCACACAAACGTGCTTTGGATTTGCTAAATTAAAAGTCGAAGCAAGAACAAAGACAATACTAATTTTAACTTTTTAAAGTCATTACTCAATACCCAAATACATACAAATTCATGAAGGTTTAAAACACGTCATATTTATTATTCAATACCTAAATACATAACAATAAAAAAGGTTTAAAAACACGCCAAAATCAATACCCAATTACATAACAATTACTGAAGGTTTGAAACATGTCAAATTCATTACTCAATACCCTAACCCTAGAACTCAAAACCCAAATACAATTAGTAAAAGTTAAACACACGTCAAATTCATTAATCAATATCCTAATACATAACAATGAAAAAAGTTTAAAACACGTCAAATTACACACAACACTCCAGAACGTAGACTCTCCTAAATAACTCTGTTTGTCTTCAGACCATATAAAATATAAACAAAACTTTGGAACATATACAATATATAGGTATGTTGACATAGAATGTTCGCCGCGAGCAGTTGTTGTCTCAATAACATGATCCACTCTGCGTTAATACTGTCAATATGTGTCATACAAAATTCACTCCTCGCCGCCTGAATACGTCAGTATTTACATCGAGTACAACCACTGTAATCGTTAGACATTTCGAGCTTTCAGCCCTGAGGTGTTTTCAGTTCACCGCAACTCTCTGAAAATTTGAGTGGCTTTCAACCGGTCAGCGGACTTCATCTAAAGCCTTGGACACTGATGAAAGTTAGGTGGACTTGAATATATACTTCTTATCTTGGTACTAACGAAATTTCATCGAAATCCATGGTCGAGAAAGTATTAAACTAAATCGCGGAAAATTGTTAGTCAGATTGTGATGAGTAGATTAGCGAACGTCCTGTCAGATGCACTTCAGCAGGCGTCGTATTTGAGTGAATGGCCGCTTATTCATTTTAGTTGTTTTCAGTGAGGTACCATGGGTCTGATGCCCATTCCAACTAAATGTTCATGGTTTCACTTGAAAGAACTAACAAAAGTCTACCTTCTGTTCAAATGTCATGCAAATATCTGATAAAATGAGGAAGTTACAAGCAAAAACATGTGAATAATAAGCGTTTTCGGTCACATGACTTCCATTGTAAGTAATGTATAATATTTTGATATAATCGGTGATATTACAAATACCATAACTCTCTCAATCCTCAACTGATTTTCACAATCCAGGTGACATTGTAAATGGAATGTCTGGCTCTGTCTATTCATGTGATCCATTTTGAGTTTAGGGGTGTTTGAAAAAATTGTCATCATACCTACAATATAAACAAAAATTAAATGCAATTACAAAAAAAAAAAATGCAAAAACAATTACAAATTTACAATGACCACTCGAAGTCGACAAGCTTTCTCTGGAGTGTGCTGCCATTTGCATTTATCCCTCCACGCCTCTTCTTCGAGCCTTGCTCTGGGTTGATGCCCAAGAAGCACCTGTAAGCAATAAGCAAAGACAACTTTTAGTTTTACAGATTTAATATGGCATTGTTTATCCAAGGCACATGCACATGCACCAAATAAATTAGTATTGAAAGCCAAGCAAGATTGATACAAGCAACGCAAATCAGGAGGCTAAAATTAGCTCCTTTGAAATGACATAGCCTAGTTTCTGCATCTGGAGGCTAACGTTAGCTTACTTAAACTTTCATGCTTATTTGTGTATTCTCAGTCGAATAACACACTCTATACCTGGACATGTGGAGAACATTAAATGAGAACACATCATTTGAGCTTTCCAAAACAACTACACATCCAAAACAACTATACAACATTACTTGTCTGTGAGGAAAATCTTCGTTGGGAAAAATGGTTTAAAATGACTTAGCTGGTTGCTGTAGCTGGAGGCTAACGTTAGCTTACTTTAACTTTCACGCTAATTCGCGTATTCTCCGTCATATAACACACTACGACTAAAATTGACATGTGGAGACCATTAACGTTAAATGGAAACTCACAATTAGAATTTTACAAAGATACGTTTCTTCTTTGTGAGGCAAAGCTTCTGGAGAAAACCGCTTTTGGAATTTCTTAAAAAGTGGTTCATAAGTGACCTGACCTTGATCCGAAATATCGTTCATTTACTAACCCAGACAACGAACGTTATTATAACGTTATTATTATAGAGTTGTGACAAGCTCTCTGTCAACCTTACCTTTATCTTCTAGCTCTTGTGCTGTATCCACCTTCGCGCTCTTCTATCATGTGCTGCCTGTGTCTGTAGTCACCGTGGATCCAACTGTCTCTTCTTGAGCCCACAATGCAGCGTAGTGCAAGTGCAATTCAAATTTACAGTAATGTATTGGGTTATCACAAAGGATGTTTTGAATAGAGTATTTTACTGTGAAATAACCCTATACAATGCTGTGAAATCCCGGTATCGTTTTTTTCACAGTAACTTACTGTGTCTACATTGATTTCACAGTAAAGTTTACATTACAACATGACACTGTGATTATTACAGTCAAAGCCTGTAAAGTAATAATACGATATCAGTTAAATATTGTAAAACCCTGGTAACATTTTACAGTGCAGAGTACAAGTACTGAGACAACAAAATGCAGTTTAGCATCTAACCAGAAGTGCAAAATAGCAATAAAAGTGCAGAGTATGTGCAAATGTAAAGTGGACTAAGTGAATAAATATGATATGTACAGTAAGAGTTAGAATATGACACAGAATTGTAATATAAACAGAACTGAGACTAGCAGCAATTGAGGTAGGAGTGAGGTATGAAGTATATAAAGTGCAGGTGTAAGTATACTGGTGGTAACAAGTGAAATCAAGTGAATGAGGTAGAAAAGTACAATTAATACAGGTAATGCAGTAAAGTGGATACAGTATTAAAAAGACATAATGGTGCAAATGTTCAGTGGCTGGAGGAGGGTGTGTGGCAGTCAAGCCAGGGTGGAGGGGGGGTGGTAAAGTGAAGTAGTGCAAATGTTCAGTGGCTGGAGGAGGGTCTGTGGCAGTCAAGCCAGGGTGGAGGGGGGGGGGGAGTGGTTAAGTGAAGTATAGTGCAAATGTTCAGTGGCTAGAGGAGGTTGTGTGGCAGTCAAGCCAGGGTGGGGGTGGGGGGCTGAAGTGAGTATAGTGCAAATGTTCAGTTGTTGGAGGGGGGAAGAACAGTCACAGGGGGAGGTGTGAAGGGGTGGGGGGGGCTATCCCCGTGGAGCAGAGTTCAGCAGGGTGACAGCCGCAGGGATGAAGCTGTTCTTGAACCTGCTGGTAAGGGAACGGAGGACCCTGTAGCGCCTCCCAAAGGAGAGGAGAGCAAACAGTCTGTGGCTGGGGTGTGAGCTGTCCTTGACGATGCTGCGTGCCCTCCGCAGACATCTCTTGCTCTGGACAGCCTCAATGGTGGGGAGAGTTGAACCGGTGATGCGTTGACAGATGGACCTTCTTCAGTCTCCTCAGGAAAAGGAGACGCTGGTGTGCCTTCTTCACTATGGATGAGGTGTTAAGGGTCCAAGAGATGTCCTCAGAGATGTGGACACCCAGGAACTTGAAGCTGGCAACACGCTCAACCTCCATCCCGTTGATATGGATGGGGGTGTGTGTGCCAACTTTCTTCCTGAAGTCCACAATTAGCTCTTTGGTCTTCGTGGTGTTGAGAGCCAAGTTGTTGTCGGCGCACCACACCGCCAGGTGCTGGACCTCTTCTCTGTAGGCCGACTCATCGTTGTCGCTGGTGAGGCCAATCACCGTTGTATCGTCTGCAAACTTGACAATGGTAATTTAACCATGTACAGGAGTGCAGTCGTAGGAGAAGAGGGAGTAGAGAAGAGGACCCTGTGCGTGCTAAGCTACGCACTTTCTGACCAAAAGACCCCAGCCCTTCGGATAGAGAACCACATCTCCTCAACCCTCATCCTCAACACAGGTGTGCCCTGTGTTGAGGATGAGGGTTGAGGAGGTATGGTTCTCTATCCCAACAGACAGATGGCATCCTCCGTACTCCTATTCTTGCGGTAGGCGAATTGGAAGGGGTCCAGTGTGGGTGGTAAGCAGCTTTTGAGGTGAGCCAGGACCATCCTCTCGAAGCACTTCATGATGGTGGGGGTGAGTGCAACAGGGAGGAAGTCGTTTAGGCTCACTGCAGCGGAGTGTTTTGGCACCGGCACGATGGAGGTAGTTTTAAAGCACGCAGGGACAGTAGCTTGGGCCAGAGACAGGTTGAATATGTCAGTCAAGACCTCAGCTAGCTGCCCAGCACAGGCCCTGAGCACCTGTCCGGGGATGCCATCTGGGCCAGCAGCCTTACATGCATTAACCCTGCTCTGTGCAGCACACACGTCGGTGGAGGAGAGTGTTAGGGGTTGGTGGTCTGAAGTGAGCACAGCTTTGATGGCAGCCTCATGGTTGTCCCTGTCAAAGCGTGCATAAAAGCTGTTCAGCTCGTCAGGGAAGGAGGCCGCACTGTTTTGGGGGGTGGTGCTGGTGGGTTTGTAGTCTGTTATGGCCAGGATGCCTTGCCACATGCGTCGGGAGTCGGAGTTGTTCTTGAAGTGCTCCTCAATCCTGGTTATGCTTAGGGTAGTAAGGCACCCAATGCAGACTGATCCAGTGAGGATTAGGCAACGTGGGGACTGACTGTCAGGTGCAGGTGACGAGGACCTGTAGCGTGTGGACCCACATGGCTACTACACTGCAAAAATGCTTTTCTAACCTAGTGTTATTACTCTTATATTGAGATGAAAAAATCTAGTTGGTCTTGTTTCTAGCTAAATTGTACTTACCTAGTGCTTTCTTGGTAAGGTTATTTTTGCCTATTTCAAGCAAATATTACTTATTTTAAGAAATCTTAACAAGCCAAATTTGCTTAACGCACTGGCAGCCAAATTTGCTTGTTTTAAGCAGGATTTTGTTAAAACAAGCAAATTTGGCTGCCAGTGCGTTCATCTCAATATAAGAGTAATAACACAAGGTTAGAAAAGCATTTTTGCAGTGTAGGATCACATCGAGCCTGAGGGTAGTGTATGCAACACTTGATTACAAGTGACAGCACTTTGGTTGGGTGTAAATAAAGACTCTGTGGAGCTGAATAGATTATTATAGCTACATTATGTACATTACCTGATGCGTTAAGTTAACTCTTAAATTGCTTTAAGTATTGTACATTTAATACTTTATAGATGAATTAGCACAATGTACTTCTGTTAGTTCATGTTGTTACAGGCTGTATTTGTGGTAAGGATTATGGCTAAGGTTCGGTTTAGTTATATGTAGCTGTGTACACTTACATGCATTAGACATACCCATAAGTAAAGAATACCTAAAGCTACTTAGAATAACTTGTGACCAACTGAAATTTTCACAGGCTCTCCCTAATAAACATATCTTGGGTTGATAGCGAATTAGAGGATATCAATTATACATCCCAAGCTGATTGTGCAGTGAGCAACGGAATGATGCTATTAGTCTATGCCTACCCAAGCAATGTGCATTTTTAGCACCTATTTGTATTCATCAGGTTGAATATGACATGAAGAGAATGCGCCGGATAGGGAACCCCCTCCCTTGCACCATTAAAAGAGCCACACATGACTGATCAGACGCAGCGGGGCTGCACTCGGCAGTATATCAATTGTTTTGCTACCTCTCAGGGCCATGTTGTGCGTGTGTGGGCCAATAGGCACTGACATGTAGAAATGGCCTAAAGCAGGAGGAGAGTTTCCAGTTGTTTTGTGCAGCGCAGAGAAGACGTACCTCTGAGTGTGTGGCACACGATGCCAGTCTGATGACTGGATACAGGGAGGAGATAGTGAGAACATTAAGTGCTGGAGGTCATGTTACATCAAGTGAAAAGAGGATGCATACATTTTGTGAGTGTGTTTGTGTGTGTGTGTGTGTAGAGTGCATATGATGAATAAAAGTGGACTTACCTTTGGGCATAACTGTATGAACATTAAGTTTTCTTGGCCAGAATTAGACCCTGACTTCAGTCAATGATAAACATAGAGAAATATGCCCTGGACAACAGAACCCAGGGGCACAGCCAGCGAGTAGATGCCCTAACAGAATCAGAGAGAAAATTGGCCTATTTGTGACAAACTTGGGGAAAATGGATTCATCGTTTGTTTGCTGTGCTTAAAGCAGGGATCTCCCAAGACTGAGCCGCATGTGTTGCTAAAACCAAGTGGTGAAAAAAGAGAAGAAGGTCGTGCAGTACAAGGGAAACTGATTTCAAGACAGAAAGAGATTCTCATATGAAAACCATGTCTGCGTAAACACAAAACCAAATGACTGCGTGTCAAATTCAGCGGTAGATTAGCAATACATCCCTAATGCTCTCTCCATTAACATAAGTGAAGTATTGGTCATATGACTCAGCTGCCAATGAATTGTACAGAACATGACATTGAATTCTCCAAGCTTTTGCCTAACCTCGCACCAACAATGATGACACCACTGGACACCATTTTTGTAGATATCCACTGCAGCACATGACCACTTTGTAATGTAGTTAGCCTCAAATCTTTCCTAATAATCTTCCAGTAGTTCACAGAGCACTCCAAAGTAGTACCCAGTTGGGACTTTGGCTCTATAATGACACAAAAATACAGGCATTTTACTGTAAGATAAGTGAGTGATTGCCCTCTCTGGTTCACACTCCTTCTGAAATATGGCCTACGTCCCTCTGCCGTTGTTTTTCAGACAATCCCACAAAAAATAGAGATTTTTTCCACAATCTGGTGCCAGAAGAGCCAACACAAAATTGTGTGCCCTTGTGCTTTACTGAAGCATGGAGTTCTGCCCTAACCCCATATTTATAAGCTTACACTTGCTGTGGTTCAGTAAGTAATTTTTTATTCTTTTCTTTTACATCATTTCCAGTTTTTGATTCTTTCTAATGACGTTATATTCTGTGTATAAAACAATGTATTTAACATAACATAATAGCAATAGTTGTGTGTTCAGTAAAAAATGGCCAGTGTTTTACAATAGAAATGCAGACATATTCATATGAACACCCAACTGCATTAAACAAGACAACTCAGTTTTGGCCAGAGACACAACAAATGTACCAATGTCAAGAATCTCACTATAATGTATTTTATCCATTCAAGTAGGAAGAGTGAAGGAAGTTATATAAAGGCAGCCGAGCTGCTACTGTACACAGAACAAAGGTTTAAGCGTTTCAGAGCTATGATACAGAAGATGACATTAGAGTGGTAAATATTACAATATCAACTTTGTACGGAAGACTTATTACCACCTTTGTAAGATCATTTGTAACATTACAATGCGCTGTGCAACATTTGGCTAGATTAATTAAGTAGAATTAAATAAGTAAAGGCAAGGCACAAGAAGAATGGTATGATTGCTGAATGAATGAACATTTTATTCTGAATGATACATTTAATTGTTAGGTATAGACCAGACTCGGTGTAAGATGGAAACCCAAATCGATGTTAACAACCATAAACAGTGACAATAGTCTTCAATGAAATGGTTGCCAAAAATGAATATTATAGTTACCAATTTAACTAAATTAACTTCAGTACATCAAACAAACCTGAACGAGAAAGTTAGTGAGATGAAAAGATGTGTGCATGTGTGTGGGAGAGAGAGGGAGTAAGTGTGAGAGAGAAATTTAATTTGAATAATTTAAATTTGAGAGTGACTGATGAGTGAAAGAGAGAGAGAGAGAGAGAGAGAGAGAGAGCTACAGAGAGACAGAGAGAGAGAAAGAGAGAGAGGAAGAGAGAGCAGCCAGCCTTTAAAAGAGATGCTAACTTTGGCTCTCTGGTCAGTTTTGCAGATTTCGTTTTTCATTTTTAGAGTGTTTCCCACTTGACATAAGTTTTAGATTAAAGACTGATGTTTCCAAATGGTCATTTTTGACCACAACACAACCTGAGGGTGAACCAAATTCACTGAAATACTGCATCCATTTTCATGCCTACACTTTAGAGGAACAGTCGTGATGATAATGATGAGGCTGACGATTTATTCAAATTAACCACCCATAGCTTTCCCTTCAGGTTCCACTGCAAGTAATTAGTAGCAATTTTGCTCTCATTGTGTGGCAGGTGTAGTGTTGCTCCAAGACAAAGCAGGGCCCTGAGTTATACAGTACATTAATCCTTCCCTGTCAGCTGATGTCACTGGATTAACCTCAGCTGCAGAAAGGTGATTATTGATTTCTCCCCCCTCTGCCTTTTTTCAACCCTGCAGTCTTCAACTGTGAACACTGGAGAGAGGGCTATTTGGGTGGCATCCAAACAGAGCTGCAAACTAAGTGCTTTAACAGCAAATGACCAGACAGCACCAGAGCAAGCTTCCCTGAAAGAAACGTCTCTCTGAGTGGTCAGACAGCTGCTATTATCCATCTCCTTTACCCTTCTATTCAAAAAGATTTTTTATAAAGTGCAGCAGAGGAGAAGTTCAATTATCACAACTGATTGAGGTATTTGACTTTGTGGGTCAATTTGGTTTGCTTGCTGCTCCAGATAAATAGAGATGTGTCAGTATTGTATTTCTGGAAAAAGGCACAATCTTTGTTTTGTGTGTTTTGTTTTTGCACTCCCAGAAGGGCCTTACTGTAAGCAAAACATTGAACCCCTAATTTCTCTTGGTGTGCAGTGTGCCATCAATGTAAATGTGAAAAAATGTGTTTACATCCTTGTAAGTCGCTTTGGATAAATACGTCTGCTAAATGACCAAGACCCAATCCCATTTCTAATCTCCACCCCTACCCTTACCCCTACCCCTTGGCCCTCGCCTTTTCAAACGGAGCAATAACTTAGGTGTAGGCGTAGGGGTTGAAACGCCAGCCCTACGAATTGGGATATCCCTTCAACAATTACGCACGTCATCAGTACGCTGCGTCAGCTGTTACATAACCGGAGAGCGACAGCTGTCACTCACCAGACATAAACAAACATGGCGCCTGCAGCTGTTGTGGCCGCACTGGGGAAAATGTTTACACAATGCAACATTTCATCAAACAAGTTTTAAAACCATGAATAACAAAGAAAATATTTGTGTGATGCTTTTCCTGCTGTTTCCGACATTTTTAAAGGGACTCGCGCAATGTTTCTTCTTTAATGATCACGGGTTCGCAATGCATTGGGGGAAATCTGTCTCACCCCTCCGTTTGAAGTGTGCCCTCGGAAAATCTCCGTTTGGAGGGGTGGAAAGCCCTTCCCCCACCCCTACCTTTCTGTCTTAACGTGAATTGGGATAGCCCTACCCCTACACGTGAACGTGCAAAACGGAGGGGAAGGGGAAAGGCGTAGGGCTAAGGGGTGTAATGGGATTCAGCCTAAATGTAAATGTAATTAGTCATAGAAACTATCTGCATTGCTAGTTTGTTTATTTGTCGAAGTTTATGGTGCAGGATAAGATAATGTGATCTGAAACCTGTCAAAAGCACAACACTTTTGGACACAACTGATACTTGATGACTTGATGATGTTTTTTGTATATGTAACATGATGAAACAGAGTCATTAAACATCAAAATATATTTCAATTCATCTTCGATTAACATCAAATCATTCAACCATCAACCACCTTAATGTGTAGTTTAAAGTTCTATTTCATACTGTAGTGTGGCATATATCCTAAGGGGGTTGTGAATGTAGGTGTACGAATACTGTCTTCATTAAGTCTGTATTTATTATTTCATATATGCTAGTAAAGGTTTGTATAGAACCAGAATTATAATTGAAGTCGTATTTTCAGTGAAGCAGTTTTAGATACAGATTATTTGAAAGTAGTGATCAAAGTTGATTAAATCTCAGACTTTTTAATATAAAGAACACACCGGTCATATACAGTACCTGTATATATCATGTTTGATGAACTCACATGATAACCAGATATTATATCTTCCATGACGATATAATAAGATGAAATAAGATGAGATTAAATAATGCTGTGTGTATTGTAATTACCTTTCCAATTGGTATTATCTAGGGAAAATACTGGGGGGATTAAAACTTAGGAACCTTGAGGAACTCCACAAGTCCGCGAGGAAGCAGAGCACACTTGATGTATTAAACCAACAACACATGTAATCAGTTTTTGTAAGAACTCATTCACTGCTGTCTCAGAGATTCCTTATCCTTCAATTGAATGAACTTGACTTTTGGGTTAAAATGTTTCATTATGATTAAGCACTGCAACAGAACAGAACTGTCTCTGAATTAATTAAGATCTAATTTGCTGGCTCAAGTTACTGAGTCTTAGAGGTTGGGTTTGATTTGAACCATACATGAGCATCACAACTAAGTAAAGAAGATTTTTGTTTTTTACTTTCTTCTTTCTTCTTCTAAAGTGGCTATGGTCATTGAAAGTCTTTAGCAACTTCAGAAATGCTACATCTGCCATCTGAGATGACAATTGCGGCAGTTTAGTAAAAGGTAACGCTGGATGAATGGCCTCATCTGACATTTTGTGCACTTGTTAAGACCCAAGGAATGGAATTCCAAGAACGGACAATATACTGTATATGTGGAAAGTAACAGGAACACCTATTTTCTGAGTTCAAAATCCATGAAAGACCGGATCTACAGAGAAATACCTACAAATCCATTCATATGGATGGAGTAAAAACCTCTTACATGATAATTGGTCCATCACAGCAATGTGGCATGATTGATAGCTTCATTGTGCATGAAATGTGAGAGAGCATCAACTGCAAACTGCTTCAGACACTTTTGAAGAAAGAGTGGTGGCATGACTATTTGTGGCAAACACCGAGATGGATACTACCACCGGTCCGTCATTTGATTACAAAGGCGAGGGAGGTGGGGACGACTGGCACCTTTCAGCTAGTCCATCACAGCGAGTAATTAGATCAGGTAGACGGGTGCATGGTACCCGTCTGAACACTTCTTATTATTTTCACTCTCAATCTCATGTTGGCAGACCAGACCTTTGGACTCACTGGTGGTGTTACAAGTGCATTTCATATCATGTCAGATTGATAAGATAAGAAGTTCTTTGGTTCATTTGATCTTTTTTTCTAATTTTAGAAAGTTTAGTAGCAAAGGTCTCAAAAACCAAGGTCCAAGCTTTTGTTAAATTTAAAGAGTGCATGTGAATGTAGTCCTCTTTACCTCAATATATATTTGAAGAAGCATCAGTATGCAACTTATTTTTTGGATGGAACTTAAGAGGTGGAATCATTCTCAATAATAGTTATCAATAATGAACAATCCTTTGGTGGTGATGGTAGTGGATATATAAATAGACAGAGAGAGAGAGAGAAGGAGAAAGAGAGATTCCTACAGGGAATTTATTTCAAGTTTATATCAACTAGCAATAAAACCCCTTAGACTACAAGACACATTTTTGTGCAATTGCAGTAAGGTATTTTGAGAGACACAAACTGTACATGATTTACCTTTTTTATCTGTTAATCAGGTTAAAACTGGTCTCAGCTCGGGTACAGTCTCCTGCTGAAGTCCAGTGTTTCCTGCCAGTAGGAAATAAATGATTGCATGAAAATAAATTCTGTTTCTGTGTCACTTTCTCATTAAATATTACTATAACATATTGCAGTTATAGTGCTTTAAAAACCCATTAATGGAAAAGCCTTAGCCTTGTATTTCATTCAGGGCAGGTCCACTGTATTATACAGTGAATCTGGTCATAGAGTTATAGGAAGCACTGAGACAGGTTTTATTATGACTAATGCATTTCTATTTAATAAGACAATTTACAGATCTTGAGTGACTCCGAGACAAGTCTCAACACTGAATTGTAGAGGGTGAGGGACATATGTTATTAGGACAAGGACTCGCTTAAGCTGAATTGAAATGGGGACTGTAGCTATTCCTTCAAAAGTGGTACCACCTCCTCAAGTAATAATGTACAAGGTCATATCGGAAGGTCACCAGAGGCCTGTGCAAAATTAGATTTCAGCAGACCATAACTCCAACATAATGCAAAATATTTCTCAACTAAGAAACTATCCATAAAATCAACAAAGGTTAGTAAAAGATCCCCAGATAAATGCCTCAATGTTGAAAATTGACTGACTGATGACTTCCACATTTCCATTTTAATTTTCTGGGGAAAAATCGCAATGGATCCTATTATTTACTTCACATGAATGTATTTTAATTACATTTTTACTTTACATTTACTTTTTTATGAAATATCGGGCTGAATTATGTCAGCCCTTTTCCGAATATATTACAGTAATCCCTAACATAACTCTTAAGGTTGAGTGAAAACATGCAAAACAGTATGTGAGTGAAACATGCATTCTGTATAACTAGAATGCAGTAGTATAATTTAGGTCCTATATCCTGGCAAACATTGTGAATCCTGTGAGGTTTTTGTAATAATAGGTCTCACTGGATCTTTAAAGTGTTACTACAGCTGTAAGCAAAATGAGGGTGAAATAAGTCAAGCATAAATTAAAACAGATGAGAATATTCTCTCTGACATGGGGCACAATAGCAGCTACAATCAAATTTAATAAAACGTTGGATTACTGCAGCCTAAGGTCAGACTTCCTTCAGTTCAAGTAAACAAAGAAGATAGCGTAACCTACTCATCTTCCTCAGTTCAAGTTGACAAAGAAATTAATGAACCTTTTACTCATGTATTCCACTATGAATATCCCATAGCAACTAACAGTGTTATAGTTTTATTTACAAGCAATAATGCCACCTTTATCAGATGTTTTGTTTTCATCTGTCTCTCATTTATTCAGTCACTCTGTCCTACAAAAACAAACATATACACACAGACACAGACACACAGACACACAGACACACAGACACCTTGGTTTAGTCTCCTCCCTAACTTACCTTACCACACACACACACACACACACACACACACACACACACACACACACACACACACACACACACACACACACACACACACACACACACACACACACACACACACACACACACACACACACACACACACACATAACAACACAACGGGATGCACTACGACCATCACAGTGATACTTCACAGTACTTAACAACAACAACAAAAACAACAACAAAGATGCCTTTATGAGCACTTAACAGGTGTGGTCAAGTGGGCATCTTCCTTTACCAGTGTTTTATTGAATTAGGCCCACAACACCTCCAGAAGGCTCAATAAGGTGTCTGATGTCCCAGACTCACTGCCCTTCATACTCACGATGGGTTAGGACACATGTCAATACTTTTGTCCTTTAGGAAAAAATAAGCATTAACCTTGTGGTTCTGTAACTCAATACGTTCTGAGTGTTCAGCACAGGGTGCAGTGTTTTTGTGTTTAGGTAGAGCATGAGCACTAAATCACTCGTCAGACCTGAATATCCACATGTTACATATTTGAAGTGTTTTTAATTTGTATTGGTTTGCTTGTTTGTTTTAGCTAGGAACAGTTCCTGTGCTGTGAAATTATAATTCCAGCTAAATGTCTTCATGTATGATGAGTCTTTGCCGTTTAAAGGCAATGAGCATTACCCTTGAGAAAATTTGTTTTGTTGTATGTGACCTTTTCATAACTCACTATGATAGGAAAACACGAGACAATTTGCAACCAAACAACAGGAGATGATGGGTATGCATTCAGTCTTTGTGACGAATTCCCTGTTAACACCAGACAGCAACAACAGATTAATAATGCATTTACATACAGTATGTGGGGCGCTAATCATGTTAGACCCAACCGAAGCTCACACAGTGACATACACACACATCTAGGGTATCAGGGCCTGGGGATTTATCTCATGACAAAGGTGGCATGTGGATGAAAAAAATAACGACATCAGTGTGCGACATATTAGGTGCTCGAGAAGGTGAGGTGACGCAAATGTTTTCTGAGCTGATGGACTGTACATACTGTATAAAAACTGATTATCTGGCCGGAGGACTTCATAACATTATTTTAGAGCCTGTAGATTGATGGGGGCCTGCCTTTGCCCTATGGATACCGTGGCTTTGCCAAGACTAGCGCACAAATAGAACACTTGTGCTTCCCCTGACACTGAGTTATCTGCGCCTTCAGATACGGATGCCTGTTGGCCCCGGCAATGAGGTTAAATGAGATATTAGAGAGGAGAGGACGATGTTGGCTGCATATATTTATGGCTGTTGTGCATTTAATAGTAAATACACTTTTAAGGGGGTTATTTTGGCCCAATTTTAGTCATGAGAAATAAGCTTCAGATATTCTAAGGCTCTCCTTTGACATAGTAACCTAGTTCTCAAATGCATCCATAAAATGGCTTGAATGGCCCGCAAGGCTTGAGGTCCAGTTTCCATGTCTATGCTTAAATTACATGTTTTGCTTAGGCGGTTTATGAGAAATCATTGAGTGCAAATGTTATTTGAATTGATTTGAGCTCATGTCTACTACGGTGTTCATTTTAGGACATCGTCAGATCTCATCCTCAGTTGTCATTCTCACTTGGTCAATTGTCATTCTCACTTGGTCAATTGTTATTCTCACATGGCACTTTGTCAGTTCTCATTCTCACATGGCACTTTGTCAATTCTCATCCTCACATGGCACTTTGTCAGGTCTCATTCTCACATGGCACTTTGTCAATTCTGATCCTCACATGGCACTTTGTCAGTTCTCATTCTCACATGGAACTTTGTCAGTTCTCATTCTCACATGGCACTTTGTCAATTCTCATCCTCACATGGCACTTTGTCAGGTCTCATTCTCACATGGCACTTTGTCAATTCTCATCCTCACATGGCACTTTGTCAGTTCTCATTCTCACATGGAATTTTGTCAGTTCTCATTCTCACATGGCACTTTATCAATTCTCATCCTCACATGGCACTTTGTCAGTTCTCATTCTCACATGGCACTTTGTCAATTCTCATCCTCACATGGCACTTTGTCAGTTCTCATTCTCACATGGCACTTTGTCAATCCTCATCCTCACATGGCACTTTGTCAGTTCTCATTCTCACATGGCACTTTGTCAATCCTCATCCTCACATGACACTTTGTCAGTTCTCATTCTCACATGGCACTTTGTCAATTATCATCCTCACATGGCACTTTGTCAGAAAAAAAGTTGTCAGTCAGAGCCACATGGGGGGGTTGTTGACTAGCTTTCTGCAGCTTTTACAATGAATACCGCTGTGGTGTTTATGTTAACTGGTACAGCAAGAACTTTTGATACAATACGAAATAGTTGTTTTCTGCAAGCTAGTTCACTCGTGTAAAGTAAACCCATATTTAATCCTACGGTTGCCATGTATACTACAAAGAAACTTTCCTGAAGAGTCTGTAGTCATCAACACACGGCGCGACGATAGGAACAACCGTTCCGCCAGTACAGTGGTAAGTTGACACTTGCATCTTTAATGATACAAATTACAAAAAAAAGCATTGTTAGAAAGTGAAGTATTACATTTGACATGTTAATGAACATTTAAATTTAATGCCTCCACTTTTCGCTAAACCAACTTCGCTAGCTAGTCAAAGTTAGCAAGCTCGAATAAGGTCTATGACAGTTAGAAAGTCTGGTGCTGAATTAAATTCCTCATAACGCGATTTACTTCAGAGCATTTCACATTGTACTTGGCTACCTGAGACCAGCTTGCTTGTATTGTACCTGCAATAAACCAACCAAACAACCATTTGCTTGATGTTTGACTTTGGTAGGAAAGTTGTTGATTCGCTAGTTTTTTATAGTATCAAAGTAAGCACATTTCATCAGCTAGCTTGTGCTACTGTAACGAGCTATCTCAATAGCCATAAGCTATTCATCTAAATTAAGAAAGTCCTTAATGTGATTTGATTTTTAGACATCTCTGACAGCACCCACAATTACATTTGAGCAAAAGAGGGCATTGTTCGCACAACATTTTACTAAAGAACAACGTGGGATTGCTAATTGCTAATTGACATGTTTATGAACATTTAAAATGAATGCCTCCACTTGTCGCTAAACTAACTTTGTTAGCTAGTCAAGTTAACAAGACAGCATAAGGTCTATGATGACAGTACACATCATATTTTTCGTTTGAATCGTTTCCTTCATGGTATACGTTAATGTCGACTGTGTTGTGTAATTAGTGCTATGTATTAGTAATTAATTAATGGTATGCACGAAACTTTACATCAACAGAGTAAGCTTAGCAATTCTGTGCATAGCCCTAGGCAGGAGTACAATTTAACAGATAGGTAATAGACATAATTTAAATGTACCCACATAATAGACTATAATATAATAGAATAGTCTTTATTTGTCATTGTGCATGACATAGATAGACAACGAAATTTGTTTGTGCAACCACTAAAAAAAGTGCAGTTGTGCAGTTGTATTGACTGAAGCATCTCTGAGCTGTAATTTCAGCTCAACTCAGTAGGGCTGTTATTGTGCCATTGAGCCTCTCAATTTTTTTTTTGCACTAGCCTTTTGATATTGTCATGATGCATATTGCTATTGATTCAGTGTTAGTTCAGTTGAAATATTAATCTTTCTACAATGGAATAAGAACACATGCCTAAATCTAGTAGCTGCTTCAAAAGCTGAGAAGATTATATATTTAAATATGTTTTTTTTTTCCTAGTGGTGCCCAAACCTTTGCTATCCACTGTACTACAGTCACATGTCATTTAGTTGATATGATGTGTGTATTTGTCCAAGGGCCTCATTTATAAAACGTGCTTACGCACAGAACTGATCTTAGACTGTGCGTGTGATCAAATCCACACCTAAGTACAGATTTATAAAAACCGTCTTAGACGTAGAAAAGGACGTATCTCTACGTCTGGTTTCAGTTTGTTTAAGTACATTTCCTTGCGGCAATACTGGAGTACTGCAGGAATTCAGGACTCTCCGAGCGCCGACCCCCGACACGCAGTTTCATCATCCTCATCGTCAGCACCACCGTCACCATTTGGGCTAATGGTGAAAGGCCAAATTAATGTTTCGCTCAATACAATCAAATAAACTATTAGAATAATTTACACATGAATGAGATTCACATCTTATAGGTATTCCGTTTTAATTTCACAAGTGTATTCGCTCAAACTTATAGCCTATAAAAAGACTAATAGTGGCTTAGTTTTCAGTATGAGATATGGCTGAATTGGCGTTGTTAGAGGATATTGCCAACTGCTCAATAAGGAGAGAGAGGGTTTTTTTTGTGATCGCGGAGACTTTTTGACACAGGATGATGTATGTCTGATAAGCAGGTACCGCTTGTATGTCTGATAAGCAGGTACCGAGAGCGTTGTGCCCAAATGGCCTCTCGTCTAGAGAGGCGCACCAGAGTGAACCAGGCCATACACGTTCAGTTATTGTCCGTTCTTGGATTCCTGGCTACAGGAACGTTCCGATGACAAATTGGAGACCAGTCGAGCAATCCCCGTCATCATTAAGCAGAATTTTGCCCGTTGTTCTTTGCAGTACACTATCCCATATGCCCGCAATTTATTAGATTTCCATATAGTGCCCAGCAAAATGTGAAATAGGATTTCCTGCGTAAAACAGGGTTCCCAATGTATTCTCATCCAGATTTCGCACACTCAGAAAGCCTAGGAAGCCCACTTCAATACAGCACAGGTCGGTAGTGGAGCGCACCAAAGCCTTGGTGTTGCTGCCGCAGGTGCTGGTGCTTCGGAGACGTGTCTACTACTTCAAATACTTTGCTTTTGCCATTAAGCCACCAGACAGGCTTTCTAACGATGTTTTGGCCCGCATCTGCTGTAACATCAGCAGAATGTCGATGTCAGCCTCACTTTAATTCTTCTGTTTACATGTTTCTTTTTTGCTTGCCACTGTCACAGAGAGTTTTTGCATTGAGGATGTGCTCTGTTTGTGCATTGATAATATGCTGATTAGATTAAATAGGGGCGTTTTGAGGGCGGAGATTCAGTTGCGCCCAATTTCATGACCATTTGTGATTTATAACCGAAAGATTGGCGTACACGTGTTTTTTGTGTGTACGTCTGTTTTCTGTCTATCTCACTTATGCTCATTTCAGGAAATGTCTTAGACAAAATGTAGGACGGTTTCTACGCAACGTTTTATAAATGAGGCTCCATGTCTTTGCAATAACAGCTTAGTTGTCTGTTTTACAGAGATATTTCCAAAATGTCAGCTCAGAAAGAGGATGAAAGAAGTATCCTTTCTGAACCAAGTACTTATCTAATTAGGAACAAACAAGACTGGTTGAAGGAAACTTTTTTTTTTGTTATTAACTAAGTAAATGCTATAGGCCTATTTCCAGTTTCCCACTGGTTTGTATGCATGGCCCTTCATGTCATTAAGCTAATGTGTGAGATTTAATAAACAACTTTGGATGCTTTTATTGAAGTTGTGAGCATAATGTACAATATAACATAATGTAAAATATAAAGACATTTTTTTTTCTTGCAGGTAATGACAAGCTTAAGTTTTTTGGTATGTGGGTACATCTGTTCATTGATGGGTAAGTAAACTAACAATGGGCCTCATTCGCCAACCGTTCTAAGAAGTAAATTTGTTCTTAAACCTCACATACACAGTTTTCCACAGAGATTCAGGCATTCACCAATGTTTCATTATATGTTCTTATCTATTTTGTATGGAAACCTTAGGAATAAACTTCAAAATTCTAACAAAGATATTAATGCATGAGGTCCAATGTCTTTTGCATTATGTCATTTGAATGTTGGGGGTTTGCCATTACATCTGCCACAGTACTCATGACTTAAATGGTCCAGCAACGTCAAGGTACAAAGTGTTACTGCAAGACTGTGATTTGGCAGCCAAACACATAAACTGTACCTTCGCCAATATTCTGTCAATATTTCTGAGCCATTTCAAAACCTGTATACGTATACTGTAAAGCTGTCATAATTTCGGCATGAGGCTAGTTTTGTATGTAGATGAAGAGACTGTAGCAACACATTTACACATTATAGTTTTTCTGTCTCTGCACTCAGGTTTTCACAAAGGCTTCTATGGCTAAAAGTGGGCACGTCTGACCGCAAGCAAAACATTTGTGGCTAGAATACTTTCATGACACTGGTGTGGAATAGGGAGGTGTGTAATGTACTTTCTTTGTTATTGAAGTGCTCATGCTCATGGCAATTGAACAGGGATATGGGATATGGCCAAAAACACAATGATTGTCTTCATATATGTTAAGGGTGCACCTAAATGATTAGATGCGACAGAGGGAAGGAAACAAAAAAATGGCTGTCAAGGTTTGAGGTATTCCAGCAAATGGTTTAAACATCTTAAATCTTCAAAAGTCTTAACTACCTTACCACTAAGCAATCATGTCTTTTAGTTTACAAGATATCATAAACTGTTGTTATCCAACAATAAAGTGATTTTGTGTGTTTTTATATTCACAGGGGATGATAGAGGCTGACATGCTCGAACTGGACAATCCTGTGCACGTGTAAGTTAAAAGTCTTTTGCTTTGTAAATAATGAATCAGTTGCTAAATCCCAATGTCCTATCTAACTGTAAACCCTGACACCCTGGGTAAAGGCATACCAGGCAATGTACATACAACCCAGTGTTGGGAAAGTTCACTTTCTACATGAACTAGTTCAGTTCATAGTTCATAATTCAAAGATTTTAACTAAGTTCACAGCTCCAAAAAATGAACTAGTTCAGTTATTTTTTTCAATATGTTGCGAGCTAAAAAAAAAATCTAAATCTCCAACAACAAGCCCTGGATTTCCTCTAATGTAAAACACCTCCTCATCAAGAAAAAAAGGGCTTTTAAAGAGGGGGACCAGGCAGAGCTGAAACGCGTACAGGGAGAGCTGAAGATCACGCTGAAAGAGGCAAAGGATTCATACAGGAGGAAGGTGGAGCAGAAGCTGCAGGAGAACAGCATGAGAGAGGTGTGGGATGGCATGAAACCATCAGAACCATCACAGGCTGCAAGAAGAGCAGCAGCACTGTTGAGGGGGATGCAGTGAGGGCAAACCAGTTAAACCAGTTCTACAACAGGTTTGACAACCCTGCTACTGGTGTTAATGCCTGTCTAACACCTATTCCTACACTCCCCCCATCAGCTGCTCTGCCACTCTTAACAGCAGCACCCCTCCCCCAGGTGACTCCACAGAGCCCCCCCCTCCCACCTACCATCACGGCTAAACAAGTCACATGAGAGCTGAGGCGACTGCGCCCCAGGAAGGCAGCTGGCCCTGATGGAATCTGTCCAAGACTTCTCAAGGCATGTGCTGTGGAACTGGGTGAGCCTCTGCAGCATCTCTTCAACCTGAGCCTCCAACAGGGGAAGGTCCCTGCTCTGTGGAAAACATCCTGCCTCATCCCTGTCCCAAAGAAGCCACACCCCAGGGAGCTGAATGACTACAGGCCAGTCGCCCTAACATCACACATCTGCAAGACCATGGAACGACTGCTACTGCACATCATCAGACCCCAGGTACGCCATGCACTTGACCCGCTGCAGTTTGCCTACCAGGAGAAGGTGGGCGTGGAAGATGCCATCATCTACCTTATGCACAGATCACACACTCATCTGGACAAGGGGAAGGGTGCTGTGAGAATCATGTTCTTTGATTTCTCCAGTGCCTTCAACACCATCCAGCCCCTCTGTCTGAGTGACAAGCTCGTGCAGATGGGTGTGAACGACCACCTTTTATCCTGGGTCACGGACTACCTGACGGAGAGGCCGCAGTTTGTCAGGCTGAAAGACTGCGTATCTGAGACTGTGTTGTGCAGCACCGTCGCTCCACAGGGGACTGTGCTCTCACCAGTGCTGTTCACCCTGTACACATCAGACTTCACTTACAACACAGAGTCGTGCCACATCCAGAAGTTCTCTGATGACTCTGCTGTTGTGGGGTGTATCAGGGATGGACAGGAGGGTGAGTACAGGAGCCTGGTGGACAACTTTGTGCAGTGGTGTAGGAATAACCACCTGCAGCTGAACACCTCCAAGACCAAGGAGATGGTGGTAGACTTTAGGAGGTCTCAGCCTCCTCTGCTACCAATCTCCATAGAGGGTGTCAGTGTGGAGGTGGTCAGCACCTACAAGTACTTAGGAGTTCACCTGGACAATAAACTAGACTGGTCAGCTAACATAGATGCCATATACAAGAAGGGCCAGAGCCGACTCTACTTCTTGAGGAGGCTGAGGTCTTTCAATGTCTGCAACAAACTCCTGCGTATGTTTTACCAGTCTGTTGTTGCCAGCGTCCTTTTCTATGCTGTGGTGTGCTGGGGAGGCAGCACAAAGAAGAGGGATGCTGGGCGACTTGACAGGCTAGTGAGAAAGGCAGGAGCTGTTGTTGGCACCGATCTGGACTGCATAACAACGGTGGCGGAGAGTAGGACCCTGAGCAGGCTGCTAACCATCATGGACAATGTCCACCACCCACTGTACAGTACTTTTAATGGACAGAGGAGCAGGCTGAGGAAGTCCTTTGTCCCGAGGGCCATTCAGCTCTTCAACGCCACACAGAAGGGGAGGGGGAGGGAGATGGACTTCTCTGCATGAGTCTACCTCAGTCTGCCCTCCTCTTCTCATCACACTTTCCATCCCACTGCCCATCCTTTTTCCATCCTTTTCTGCATTTTTTCTACTTTTTTACTGGCTACACTAGCCCCTTGGACTGCCTTTCCTTTATTTAAGTATTTATATCACTTTACACTATCCCCACACACACAAGCACAGGACTCTTTGCACTATCCAAACATGCACAGGAACACTTTTGCACTACTTTCCACTACTTGCAGCCCTGTCACATATTGAGCACAATGTTATATGTATATGTTATATGTAAACACCCCACCCCCATGTGTACATGTTCTCCCTATGTGTATTGTTTTTGTTTTTGTATTTATTGTGATTCATGTTTGTTTGTAAGTGTAAGCTACTGGATGACCTTAATTTCCCTCGGGATCAATAAAGTATCCATCTAGCTATCTATATGTCTGCAATACCGCTTTCGGCCTCTACACAACTTCAACGCTCTTACACTTGCCAGGCATTGACAGTTAAAGAGAGCAAACGCAGCGATTGGAAACAGGACTGTTAAATGTGTGTTTTTCGCCTGGAAGTATCTAGAAATCTGGCACCTTATTGAACGAAATTAAAAAGAGTGAACGTGCCGTTCACAGACACCAGAATGAACGAGTTCACATTATCGTTCATCAGGCAATAATACAGAACGTTCAGTTCACGTTCACCAAAATTGTGAACGAGTTCATGAACTTTCGTTCAATGAACCCGTTCAGGTACAACACTAAGAATTTAGCCAGGATAGGTGAATTTCTAAAGATATTTATTTCCATTTCTTTTGAAATAGCAACTGCCTGCAGTACACCCACTTTTGTCTACTTCAGGACGAACTGGATATGGAGCGGAGACTTTGGAATACCCATCACATAAGGAAACAGCACCATGCTCCTGGTCCTTTCGGGAAGTCTGACGTGCTCTACCCCACACCACCTCCCAGTATTGTAATTGGAATGTAGTGCTAAGTTTTGTGTAGTGCAATACCTTTCCATTTCTTTTGAAAAAGCAACTGCCTGCAGTACACCCACCTTTGTCTAATTCAGGACGAACTGGATATGGAGCGGAGACTTTGGAATACCCATCACATAAGGAAACAGCACCATGCTCCTGGTCCTTTCGGGAAGTCTGACGTGCTCTACCCCACACCACCTCCCAGTATTGTAATTGGAATGTAGTGCTAAGTTTTGTGTAGTGCAATACCAACAACCCCCCCCCCCCCACACACACACACACACAAACAGGGTTTGTCAATATGTTGTGCCCAGTGGAGCCAAAACTCCTTCGTTATGCCACCTATGCCACGTTTGTGTGGGAGCATTCTGGAAGATTTCCGGTTTTCACATACAGTCGACGGCTGCCTGGCTGCCTACATGAAATTAGTGGATGACATGATGATGTGGATGAACAGAAATGGGGCTCAAACACCCTCTACATTTGAAGAGGCAAAGGAATTGTACTAAATGATGTTGAGGGAAAGAGAGTGAAAAAGGGAAGGTGTGTGGGTCTGGGGATAGGGGTGGGAATCGAGAATCTTGTCACAGTTCTACATGGTTTCCCTCATTTTAATAAGGTGCTATGGTCACCTTAGTGGTAAAGGCTTTATTGTAGGCCCCAGCTTCATGTTTTATTTTTCTAAAGCAGTGTATTCAAAATCATGAACCATATTTATGACAAATGTTCTTTAATAAAGTGCACTAAGACATTGATTCTGTACTTACCTGGTGTTCAGAACAAACAGGAACAAATATCAAAAACAAAAACACTTCCACACACTGACAGCATTTCCCTACAACTTGTACCCATATCGGCTATCTAAATCCAGCATTAGCCCCGACTTCAGAAACTCCACTACTTCTGAAGCGGTGGGTCGGGATTGTGGCTCATAGTTTAGCAATGAACACAAAAAGTGGTACTTCTCATTAAGACTTGCGAGAGCATGTGGTGGAGTATTCAATGCCATGAGAGCAGCCAGCTCTCGTCATCTTTTGATGACCCATGGGGTTGACCTTGTGAACTGTTCCAGGTAGGTGACCCCCAGGGACGACATGTCAGTGTTACAGGAGGCATCCTGATCAGGTGCCATGTACAGGCAAGTCCTGCCCATGGGCCCTACAGCCCGTCCTTGTACACGGCTACCTTGGCGAAGCTGGACAGTGTCCCTGATGTTGGCCAAACCCCAGTCTGTCAGGACTGCTTTCTTCGACTGTAATTGAACCTGAAAGGTACATAAAAATAATGAATGTTGTACGAAAGTACTGTATGACCTGGGAAGGCATATTTAAACTTATAAAAGCAAAACGGTCTGCACTAAATTTGATATGGAGCCAAATGATTGATATTTTTGGATCAGCTTGTCAACCTATAGACATTCAACGTGGTCTACAAGTTCTGCATTTTGACACTAATTTTTAGGCTCAATGGCACAATAACAGTCCTATTGAGTGGAGCTGAAATAACAGCTCAAAGATGCTTCAGTCAATACATTATGTGGGTACATTTAAATTATGTCTATTACTGTGACGGACCGAGCCTCGGTTGCCGTCGAAAATGTGTGGGTTTGGCCCGAAAGCTCAGAGACAGAGTGAGGGTTCAAAACATCAGGTTTATTACTTGTCAAAATCTCTGGAGAACTGCTAGGCCTCTCACTAGGCAGAGGACAAAAAGCAGCAGTCTTTAGGAATATCATCTGCTAGCCTCTAAATGGGGTAGAGGACTATCACGCAGCAGTACAATCTCTATTTAACATATCTGCTAAGCCTCTAAATGGGGTAGAGGACAATCACGCAGCAGTACAATCTCTATTTAAAATATCTGCTAAGCCTCTAAATGGGGAAGAGGACAAAAATCAGCAGTTCACACATAAGGGTCCACATCAATGCACATACCTGACAAAACTTGACTAACTCAACCCAGACAGAGCAATGAACATATATACCTGGCGGCCAGCACCATTTCTAAACACAGGGGTAAACACAACAAAACAAACAATACACAATAACAAAACAGACCCTCAAACATAACCATAGTATTCTTCAGTGTTATGCACAACAAAGAAAATAACTAGGTAATACAATAAGCACTTTCTAAGTATATAAAAACACTATCAAAGTAGTCTGGCCCAGACCATTCCAGGTGTCCCTTCTGCCAGCATAGGCAATTAGCAGTCCATGTGGTGGATCCAATTGTAATCAGTAGTATGAGTGTTTGTGTGTGTGCAAACCATGTCTGTTGGGTGCAATAGTAGTTGAAAAGATGGGGTAGGAGTGTGCGGTTCATGTGCGGTCGTACCACGACCGTCACAATTACCTATCTGTTAAATTGTACTCCTGCCTAGGGCTATGCACAGTTTCATTAGAAATAGCTATTTCAGAATTGCTAAGCTTACTCTGTTGATGTAAAGTTTCGTGCATACCATTAATTAATGACTAATACATACAGGGCCGGCCCAAGCCTTTTGGGGGCCCTAAGCAGAATTTAATATTGGGGCCCCCCCTCCCACCTAGCGGAGTCATTTGCGCTTGACGATTATTGACAAAAATGTCACACTACAATGATTTGACAATGAATTAATTGACATTTTCAATTGTATTAATACTGAATTAGGTAGATGTGATTTCCTTTATTTTTTATATGGCCAGCTGGAGAAGGGAAATACCTAAATTTAAGCATATTCATAGCATTTTGCTTTTTTACTTATTGAGATGGTGACTTGGGCTTGGGCTTCAGGGCCCCTTGACCTCTTAGGCCTGGAAGGCTCATTCAGTTGCTCTCATGCCAAAAATATTCTAGACTTTTGTCCCTTGATAGACCCCTGTATTATTATAGTCGTTATTTACACCAAAACAGTCACCTTTTAACCTTAGAGGGCACTTAGATCACAGATTTATTTTAAACTTTCATATTCAAAGTGAAGCATCAAGTGTGGTTTACTGAATTTAAATTGTAAAATAATAAAATACAACAGCATTTGTATTTTTTTAAAAGTATCAATTTAATGAACAGATCTTTCAACAGATTTGTAAATGTGCAATCTTAAACTGAAATCAAAATACACAAACATTAATATTATCAAAAATAACATTAAAAAATAAATAATGATAGTGCCTCAGTATTCCAAACAAACGATCACAAACATATTAAATAAATAATTTGCAACTGTGCAAATGCGCATTAAGTTAGAAATTTCCAACTACAAAATAAAACCAAAATAGACAAGCATGAATATAATAAAAAATAGAACGTTACATAGATACATAGATTAAATAATGAAAGTGACTCAGTATTCAATTAACCTTGATGAGTTTATTTTGCCATCATTACTTACACTCATCAACAAACAATTCCACACCTAACCATTCCTATTTTAGTGTGGCAAAATGAGGCACAGCCTAATTGCAGTGTGGTGAACACTTAACATCCTAAATATAATATTAATACAATTTAAGTATATTTTCATCACAGACATCTCCTCACCTCAACATGGTGTTTTCTCATAAAGACCAATAGGCCATCTCTCATCAAAGATCTTAGAGCAGAGCGCACGTTTTGCTCCATCTTTGGCTGAGATGTCACTTTTACTAACGTGCACAGCAATGCTAGCTTGCATCCCTTACACCTAGAAGGTTAAGTTCACCTTCGGCTGTTTCCTCCAATATAAACCGATATCTCACGGACTAAGGGCCTGATTTACTAATATGCGAGCGCTGCTTAATCTGCGTTCGCATATTAACGCACAGTGTTTTTGCGCATTTTCCGTGGTATTTATCAAGCCAGATCTGCGCTGGGCAAACTGTGCTTACTCCGCCCTTTAAAGAGCCTGATTTACTAAGATTGATTTGAGAACGCATCTTAATCTGCGCCTTAGCCAGGCGCACATTAACGCACGGTGATTCACCCCATTTTCCGTGATATTTATCAAGCCAGATACGCGCTGGGCAATCATTATTTAGCGCACCGTTAAAAGACTGGAGAACTTGCCAGCAAGTTACTGCCACCATGGAGATTCGAGGAAGAAAAAACTAAGGTTCAGCGAATAGATAGCGAGATAGATATATTGGTTCACGTTCGCTCAATCACTGAACCTGATTCAATGGGTTATATTGTTGTTTTGCCCGCCATCACCTACAGCGAGATGTTTAAAAGAACACGATTATAAATAATATGCTATTGGTGGCATTAATGCATAAACTGTCTATTATAACAATATAGATGTGTACATGGCCAGATTAATACGTTCTACAAGGGACATTGGTTCACTACAATATATCCCCACTGAAACAAATACATTTACCAAGTAGCCAAAATCACCGTTGCTCAATCATGGATAGATGGCACTATTCCGGAAGATAAAACTGTCATGGACAGACCACTACCACGTAAGTAATGGTCATGTTGGCATCACATATGACCTGGACATTCATTGAATATGTGTGCTTTCTGTTTCGGTAAACGTGTTCGTGGATTGAAGGTGGGACTGTTTGCATGTGGGTGCGATCAATTTCTCCAATCAAAGTTTAATTTCATATATATGAATATATGAATTATATGAGTTGAAAAAAATATTTCTGTTCGCTGTCTCTGTCTCTGTCGTCGCCTTGCTGCTGCCATATCAATGTTTTCAGACTCAGTGGAAACGCGCTTCCTGGTTAAGACGTGCTTTTATGAGGCGGAGAATTACCCTGCAAATCAGAGATGTGCGCTCGCCAGGCAGTTTAGTAAATACGACGCAATACATCATTAGGCGCACTCCTCCCATTAAATAGCACTACACGCCTACGTTACCACCCACGTTTCGGAACCATCCCACCTGTTTGCAGGTACACACCTTCAAAGCGTTAATATGCGACTCTACTCAAATGCGCCCCCTTAGTAAATACCGTTTTATGTTTACGACCGCTATTTTACGCCAGAAATGGACGCAATCCTGTTAGTAAATCAGGCCCTAAGACTCTGCACTTAGTCGCTGTCAGACCCACCACTATGTCACATTTATAAAACAGTACTAAACTATGAACGCTTTCACGAGCAAAATCAGAGATGACATTAACTCACTAGCTAGCTAGCTAACTCCTATGATAGCTTGAGCTGCTCCCTCAAATGAGTTCAAAACATATTTTAAATAATCATACCTTTATCTTGCTCTTTTTTCTCATCTTCTGTCCTTTTCTTTTTCCGCTTTTGGGCACCAGAGGGATACGTCCTTTTAGATGACATGCTTACATATACGTCCCTTCCAACTTAACCTTCAGTGTGATGCAGTGTCTGTCTATGACCGCGAATTATCTGTCAGCAGATTGAGCACGCAGTTGATATGCATGACTCGAACGCTGGCAGATATATTGATCATAAAATCAGAATTTTCTTGTATAGATGTATTCATTATTTCATTCAATCGGGTCACTTGTTATTTAAGTTATTTAATATTATTATAATTATTATTATTTTTAATTATTATAATTTTTTTCGATAGGGGGCCCCCTGGCGGCCAGGAGGCCCCAAGCGCCCGCTTGGTTCGCTCATGCCTCGGGCAGGCCCTGAATACATAGCACTAATTACACAACACCGTCGACATTAACGTATACCATGAAGGAAACGATTCAAACGAAAAATATGATGTGTACTGTCATCATAGACCTTATGCTATCGTGTTAACTTGACTAGCTAGCGAAGTTAGTTTAGTGACAAGTGGAGGTATTCATTTAAAATGTTCATAAACATGGCAAATAGCAATCCCACGTTGTTCTTTAGTAAAATGTTGTGCAAACAATGCCCTCTTTTGCTCAAATGTAATTGTTGGTGCTGTCAGATATGTCTAAAAATCAAACCACATTAAGGACTCTCTTAATTTAGATGAATAGCTTATGGCTAACGAGATAGCTCGTTACAGTAGCACGAGCTAGCTGATGAAATGTGCTTACTTTGATACTATAACAAACTAGCGAATCAACAACTTTCCTACCAAAGTCAAACATCAAGCAAATGGTTGTTTGGTTGGTTTATTGCAGGTCAAATAAAAGCAAGCTGGTCTCAGGTAACAAAGTACAATGTGAAATGCTCTGAAGTAAATCGCGTTATGAGGAATTTAATTCAGCGCCAGGCTATCTAACTATCATAGACCTTATTCTAGCTTGGACTAGCTAGCAAAGTTAGTTTAGCGACAAGTGGAGGCATTCATTTTAAATGTTCATTAACATGTCAAATGCAATACTTCACTTTCTAACAATGCTTTTTTTGTAATTTGTATTTTTAAGGATGCAAGGGTCAACTTACCACTGTACTGGCACAACGGTTGTTCCTATCGCCGCGCCGTGTGTTGATGACTACAGACTCTTCAGGAAAGTTTCTTTGTTGTATCCATGGCAACCGGAGGATAACATATGGGTTTACTTTACACGAGTGAACTAGCTTGCAGAAAACAACTATTTCGTATTGTATCAAAAGTTCTTGCTGTACCAGTTAACATAAACACCACAGCGGTATTCATTGTAAAAGCTGCAGAAAGCTAGTCAACAACCCCCCCATGTGGCTCTGACTGTCAGCTTTTTTTCTGACAAAGTGCCATGTGAGGATGAGAATTGACAAAGTGCCATGTGAGAATGAGAACTGACAAAGTGCCATGTGAGGATGAGAATTGACAAAGTGCCATGTGAGAATGAGAACTGACAAAGTGCTATGTGAGAATGAGAACTGACAAAGTGCCATGTGAGGATGAGAATTGACAAAGTGCCATGTGAGAATGAGAACTGACAAAGTGCCATGTGAGGATGAGAATTGATAAAGTGCCATGTGAGAATGAACACTGACAAAGTGCCATGTGAGAATGAGAACTAACAAAGTGCCATGTGAGGATGAGAATTGACAAAATGCCATGTGAAAATGAGACCTGACAAAGTGCCATGTGAGGATGAGAATTGACAAAGGGCCATGTGAGAATGAGAACTGACAAAGTGCCATGTGAGGATGAGAATTGACAAAGTGCCATGTGAGAATGAGAACTGACAAAGTGCCATGTGAGGATGAGAATTGATAAAGTGCCATGTGAGAATGAACACTGACAAAGTGCCATGTGAGAATGAGAACTGACAAAGTGCCATGTGAGGATGAGAATTGACAAAGTGCCATGTGAGAATGAGACCTGACAAAGTGCCATGTGAGGATGAGAATTGACAAAGGGCCATGTGAGAATGAGAACTGACAAAGTGCCATGTGAGAATGACAATTGACCAAGTGAGAATTACAATTGACCAAGTGAGAATAACAATTGACCAAGTGAGAATGACAATTGACCAAGTGAGAATGACAATTGACCAAGTGAGAATGACAACTGAGAATGACATTTGACACTGAGATCTGATGATGTCCTAAAATGAACACCTTACATGTCTCCAAGTAACAACTTGCAAACACACTCTTCACAAGTCATGTCTGGACTTGACCCAAGCCAGCTACCAGTGGCAACAAACACTTGTGCATAAAAGTGCTAATTCCTCTTCTTTATTTGTTACATTTATATAACATCTGTTGAGTGAGTAGTTCAAATACAATTGAATTTTTCTGAGAAAATGTAGGTGTGTTCATGAAGCATTACAAGCAACAAACTAATAAGATTGCGAAAATGTTACAAATACTCTGTAAACCTGCTGAAGGCGAACCATCTGGTAAGGCTTTTGAATAAGGTGTGTTAATTAGCCATTTACAGGGTATTACCAAATGGTACATTAGTAGATTACTTACAAATAGTTTATAAGACACTTAAAAAATATCGGAAATGCTTTAATAATGCGTAATACACATGTTTATTAATGGTAAGCCCGTAGTCAATAAAGATGTTCAGAAACCCATATACACTTATAAACGTATAGTTCAATACTTAGAAAGATCATAATAAAAAAGATGATTAACTAATACATTTCTTTTTTTATCAGTTTAAGGGTTTTTTGCAGCCCCCCAATATCAAGTGAGGAAGGAAGAAGAGTCGTTTGGCAATCAGAAGGTTGCTAGTTTGATCCCTCACCAAGTGCCCCCCAACCCCTAACTGCTCCCCATATGCAGGTTGCCAACTTAGATGGCAGAGATCCTCTCCCACTTGATTTTGCCATAAAGCATTGCCAACTATCCAAATAGTCCAACAATCCTATCAAACGGGCTAAATTAGAGGCAACTATAACGAGTGAGCTATTTTAATATTTTGTGTCAGAGTTCGATTCTGTTGAATCTCGGACAGAATGTTTTTTATTTCATTTCTCTTTTTCTCTTCATCCCTATTCTAAATGGGAACTGCTCAACAAATATGAATTATTTGCACCTATATTTCCCATACAGCTTGAATCATCCCTCAAACTATTTTTTAACATGAGGGTAATACTTAAAGATGTCTGTTGTGATACTCCTCAAACACACAGTAGGTTTGTAAACGATTGCCATTTCTGTTTATTTTATTCCGTCTACACATTTCCAACCTAAGTGTTATCTGCTGGGCACGTTCCCTCTGCAGGCAAACTGTGAAGGGAAAAATAAATGGGAGTGTTTCAGGCAACGCTATATCTAAGGGAAGGGGAAAATGTTTGCATGATGGTCCTGAATGGCATATGTGACCACACCAGAGACCGGGAGCCGGTGAAGCTCTGTTAAACATCCCATTTAAATGCATTGAGGCTTCATAGATAAAGGAGGAAATAGTAGGGCTGGGCAGAATTTAGTTGTGGTTTGGCATGTGGTGCTGAAACACTTGTCTGCTTATGTTTGGAAGGTTTGCTTAGGGAATGCACATGCCATGGGATGGTGGTGCACACTGCCAATGTCAATAGGGACTGGGTGCAGGTTTTGAAGGTGCAGCATTGAGATTTGTTTTATAGAGTAGTGGTAAACCACATCAATGATCAGTGCATATTTGCTTTTTGAAGTGTGACAAAAACAGCCTTTTTCCATATGTCTGGCAAATGTACGTCTTTGGGTTGTGTTCTTCATCTTTCACCTGTCACTTTTACATAAGTTTTGTCACAAGCTTGATCAAATGCTGTTGTTCCCAGTAAACGTTCTTAAGAACAGCAGGCCCAAACATCCTGCTGGCACCTTGTATGTGAGTGATGAAGGTATTTCATTTTTCTTTCAGCAATAAAGAAACTTAATAGACACTCAATAGACTCTCTAAACAGGCGTTTTCCTTCCTCAGAAAACATCTTATTCAGTCAGTGTGCAACAGCACCTGCAATAATTGTGCTCAGCAAGAGAGCACAGGGATAAAACTGACTTTCATCTCCTCCCTAGTGGATTTCACATCACATACTGTTAAGAAATGTAAAAAGCCTGTAACTGTGAGTGCGTGTGTGCCATGTGTGTCTCCTCTAAGGATATGCGTTAGTAGCCAAATGTAGCATATTGCTCTTAATGTCACTTCAGTTAAGTGGCTCCAATCTTACGCATTTAGTATGAGGAGTGCATTTATGTCAGTGATCCTGTCCTTCGGAGGAAGCTGCTTCCATGGCGGCGCTTGATGCCAGCTAATCAGGGAAAGGATTAATGCAGTGTGAGGGTGTATCCAGCACTGTAACATTAAAGGGAGCTTGAGCTTAATCATTCATACATTATGAGTGGGTGGTCTGGTTGCCATTTGAAAGCATCTAACTTGTATGCCCCAATCTTCTTTAACAAAAATGCTTCCTGTAACCACTAGCAAAGCAGATGTTCTTCCTTTATAATCAATATTATTAGTAGTAGTGGTAGTAGTAGTAGTGGTAGTAATTTGATGTTTCCATGAGATGATTACCCAAACATATCTAATCAATGTTTTTTTTTTTTTTTTTTTTAAGCTGAGTGAGGACATCAAGCATCTTTCCACAATGTCTTCTCTCTCTTATTGGCAATCTCCAACACGGAACAGAAGTCTTAAGATTTTACTCGGTTTGGCTCACATATGTTATGCTACTAGATAAAAACTAGGATGTCAAACCCTCTGGCATTCTGAGCTATTTAGCTTATTAATAGTGCAATTCCCCTGCTGGAAGGAAATAAAGAACATAAGGCAAAAAACAACAAACAGAAAAATATATGTACATCATTGTTGATATTTCGAGTTCCTTCATGACCTGACACCATTTCACTTTCACACTATCACAGTATGTGTTTGATCTGATCTCCACTCAATCATCTCCATCTTAAAGCAAGTGATCAAGTGAACTGAGTATCTTCAAAGGTGTCACATGCTGTTTTTGAGTGTTTTTTTTTCTTTTCATTACTGTCACCACTTTTCTTTTCTGTTCCACGCTCTCATTATTTTCTTTCCAAACGCATTGAACGTCTCACACCAATGAATTGTAAGAATAAACACACTGAACAGTGTTTGCTTTTTTCTCATTGTGTCATCCCAGCTTCTTTCAATTCAACTCGTCTGCCTTTTTTATGAGCCCTTGTGTCACCTCTCAGGACCTGCCAAGGCCTAGCCTGTGAGAGGAAATGGACCAAAGCCACTGAATTAACGACACAGTCATTCCTCAAACAATCTACTTAACCAACAGATAAGTCTCCAGATCAATTAGGAGATATGAATGGCTGTACAATTCCCAAACTTTTTCTACCTGGACATTAATCTATCCATACCACTAGCCTAATGTGATTCACAGAGACACTTTTAGTGAGGAAACGATAATAAGCCACAGAACCAAAGGATGTCTGATTATGTTTTGGTGAGTTAATGAGTGTAATAAATTAGCAAAGCTAAAATTAAATTGGGGATAGACCATCAAGGTCCCCTTATACTGTATTCTTTCAGTTGGGATGTAGGTTTTACATCAACAAAAACAGGCTCTTCAAGATTTTCTCAGAATTTCAGTCTCTGAATCAGCAGAGCTATGCTTTGTCATCATGGCCTAGATGTTTGTGTGTGTGTGTGTGTGTGTGTGTGTGTGTGTGTGTGTGTGTGTGTGTGTGTGTGTGTGTGTGTGTGTGTGTGTGTGTGTGTGTGTGTGTGTGTGAGAGTGTGTGAGTGTGTGTAGTTGAGAATGAATCGGCCTCCAGACAACACAAACGAAGACAACCGTCTGTCAGTGATCCACCGTCTCTTATGATTGCAACTCCATTTGTTGTGGCATGACAGAGAAGCAGCTTCTCACCATGCGTCTGGTCCAAGGCATTTCCCAAAGACAAGGTCAGAGAGGTGAAGGAAGTGGCCTGAAAGAGCCCATTAATGCCTTCCCTGCACCGGCTAATCACTGTCCTCTGGAACCAGTCTGTTGCTGGTGTGTGCTTCTGTCGCCCTTGTCTCTTGATGCACCAACTTCATAGCCGGATCTATTATGCTCCCGTATTATGGTCGAAAGACTGACTGGCAAGAGAGTTTTAATGAGTTTTCAGACTTCACCATGAGCGCAGTAGACATATCAAGAGGCCTTTAATTAGTCCTCTATTTGAGGCACCCTTTTATTTTGCTCGCTAAAAGGATATAGAGGAAGGTGTGTCTATGTTTTAATGTAGTGCACTCATGTTAGTGTTGACATTGCAAGGGCAGAGGGAGAAGCAATGATACGCTGTCAGGGTGCCTGGGTGTGAATTAGAATTTGTTATCTAAACCATGTTGTTTTTAGATGATACAGTGAAGAGATTTGTATGTGAAAGAGAGAGAGAGAGAGAGACCCATCCACGCTTTACCTGTTAGAGTTGCTGTGAGTGTTACTAACTACCAGGATAAAAAAAATCTATTTTAACGTATATGCTGCATCCAAATATTAACCACAGGGCTGATTTACAAAATCATTGTTAAAACCGTGGTTAATATTCTGGAAATTATGGTATGACCAGCAGTAGTAATGATACTAGTACTACACTACTAGCATGAAGTAGATTGGTAGGAGAAGAAATTGTTCTTAATATAGTTGTAGTAATAGTAGTGGTTATTGTTTTTGTAGTATGAATAGCAGAAGTGTAAATTGCAGTATAATAACACAATCATTTAATCCTATAACATAATATTAATTAAATGAAGCGTGGACATATAAGAATATAAAATGCTAATTGTCCATGAAAAATAATATTTGTAAGAGATCAAAAGTTTCTGGCTCATGCATGTGAGAATATGTATTCCACTCACTTGTGCACGGCAATCTCCACGTGCCATGTCAACTGTGTTAACACAGCTGTGAAAGCTCTGGAGAATAATGGCCCTCGCTGTTTCTCTTTTCACGCGGCGCACATCTTTCAGTGGTCCCGTATTCCCTCAGATGACATCCATGGCATTCATTTGCAATGTTTTCTTTTTCCACACCGTCTTTTTTTCCACCACAGTTCTTCTGTCGGTATATTCCTATCATCTATATTTCATGTAATGGGCATTCTCTCCTGTAGAGAGACCTTGGCTATGGCACTTGGTACATCTGATAGCTGTCTTGATTGTAGAGTCCATTTCACATACTTAGCAGATGACTGAGTGGTTGTCACAATGGCAAATATTATATTTGTTAACTTGCCCTACATTTCCGAGTTGTCTGGGGGACCCTATTTGGAAATATTACAATGCAATGGTTGTAGAGCGCAGGGGATAAGACAAGTGGTTCTCAGTGTGTATTGTGCATAGTGCTTACCTTCTTTAAATGTCTTTTCATTGAACTCGACATAGGGGTATATAAGGAGGGCCACACCCAGAGACGGAAAACAGCAGGCTGGAAGTAGGTCTGAATTTACAAAACAGAATAATAATAATGATGGATTTTATTTTTATAGCACACTTTCACATACAAAGACGTCTCAAGGTGCTTAACAAGGTCACAACAACAATAATGCAAGGTAATAGGAGTGCAAAAATAGCAATTAAAACAGTGCATTCTAAAAACAATGCAGAAAAGAAATAAAAACAGAAACCAGGACTTTAGGTGAAGGCAGATATAAATAGATGGGTTTTGAGGTGTGCTTTAAAAGTGGTGAGGGAATCTAAAACCCTAATGTTCTCTGGGAGCTTGTTCCAAAGTCGTGGCCCCAGCGAGGAGAAGGCACAATCTTCCATTCTGGTCATATTTGTCCTTGTCCGGGGAACTGCAATCAGGTTTGCGAGTCCTTGATGTGAGATGAGGGGTGAGGAGATCCTGGAGATAGGCTGGACCGGTGGTGTTTATGGCCTTATGAACTAGGAGTAGGACTTTGAAGACTATTCTCTGTTTGATTGGAAGCCAGTGGAGGGAGTGGAGGACTGGGGTGATGTGTTCGGATTTCCGTGTCTTGGTGAGAACCCGGGCAGCACTGTTTTGAACATACTGCAGCCTCTGAATGGTTTTTGCTGGTAGACCTGCCAGCAGAGAGTTGCAGTAGTCCAGACGGGAGCTGATAAATGCGTGCACCAGCTTTTCTGCAGCATGTTTGGGAAGAGAGGGTCTCAGCCTTGAGATGTTTCTCATGTGGTAAAATGATGTTTGGCAGATGGATATGATGTGTGCATCAAAGGACAATGAAGAGTCCAGATTGACACCAAGGTTTGTGACGAGTGAGGAGAGAGGGGTGGGGTGACCATTTATCGTGATTTGGGTGATACCGATAGAAGAATCCTTTAGAGTGGTAGATTACTGTGTGCTGTGCAACCTTTGCCTAGATATCAAATAAGTAAAGGCAAGGCACAAGAAGAATGGTATGATAGCTGACTGAAGGAAAACGTTATTCTGAAGGCTAAACTTAATTGTTACGATTATAGATGGGACTCAGTGTAAGATGGAAACTCAAATCGATGTTAACAACCATAAACAGTGATATTAGTCTTAAATGACATGGTTGTTAATAGTTAAATATCATATAGGTTAAATATCATAGTGAACCAATTAAATCAATATATGAAAGCGTGAGTGAGATGAGGAGATGAGAAGGGGAAAGAGAAAAAGGGGAAAAGTAAAAAAAAAAAAAAGGCGCAGAAGAGAGCCAGGGAGGGGGAAACAGGAGGCCAAATGGCAGAGCCAGTGATCGAAGGGATGTGAAACAATGGTCAATCACTTCACAGCAGAAGACAGAGGTGCATTATAATATAAAAGTGATTCTCCACAGTGAGCAACGGATGGGTTTCTCATTGTTTGCCCAAGTTAAAGGGTCTCGTGAACAAAGAGCAACGGGATCAGAGAGAATTCCTTTGATATCCTGACTTGTGGCCCTCCCAGTTTTGCAGATTTGTTCATTTTCGGAGTACTTTCCACCTTTCAGGGAAAAACTTTGACATAGAATAACTTGAAAGATATAATCACAGTACTCCCAACCTCCCCAGTAAATTAGAGTCATCCTGCTATGCAGTACTTTATCCTTTATCGACCTGCCAGCAGGAACAAGCTATCATATGACATTTCAATGGAATCACTGACCATCTACCATAGCCTAAATGCTACATGCTATGTATGCTATGACTATAGGCCCTACATGCTACATGCATACATTTCAAACTATATCTTACACAGAAGACAAATCCAAGTTATTGAAATTACAATCCTCCTTAAGTTAAACACGCAAACAAAAATATTACTCCAAAAAATGAGTGATTATGGGCATTTGTCATTCACAGATATACACAAACTGCATGTAAAAAAAATAGACAAGACCATTGGCTTCATGATATTGCATGTCAAAGCATTGTAGTTCAAACCTAGGAGACCCCATGGAGAGAGAAATCGGGGTTTGGCCGAAATCGGAGTACTGCCATCATGTGCACACACTATCTCAGTAGCATTAAGGGTCATACAGATGCATCCAAGAGACAATTGTTCTCGTATAAAACTCCAGGAAGTAGTGGTATGTGGTTGACTGCTGAGTGTTCTGGTAACACAATGTTTAAAAAAAAAAGTTCATGGGTACCCTTTCTCTTTCTTAAACTAACTTTACAATAGCTGATTACTGTACATAAGCATTATTTGTGTTAGACAAATGTAAAAAAAAATTCACTTTTCTCTTGCTATCACCACGTTTTTGATTGCCAAGGCTTCAAAGAGAATAGAGCATAGCCACATGCGACGTCGATCATCTTGCAAGCAATTCTATCTGTAAGCTGTATGTAAACAGACTTCATCGAAATCACACCTTTAGTGATGTAGTGTTTGAACTGCTAGATTGAATTTTGCCAACCTGTTTGCTTTTGAGTGTAGGAATGAAGACGAAAGGGATGGAGATGGGGGGGAGGGTTGTGTTGAAATGCAGTACTTGAAGTGCAAACACAAAGCTGCAAGGGCATGGCTTCCCTGCCTTATTCTATATGGAAGACTAGAAATTCAGATCAGTGGCAGTAAAAACTGCACAATCATGAAAGGAAAACTTTATTTAGCAGCATTCATAGAAAGGTTATTTTCGGCACACATGTCATTATTTTTCAAATACTATTTTCACATTCATCTGTGAGAGAACATTATGAAGGTTGCAGCTAAATGTGAATATGGACACACTTAACCTCATGGTCACTGAAATGCTTATTGTTCAGTTATGAGAGATTTGGAATTGCTATGTGCTATTTTTTCCCCCTCTGTGGAACCCGTTGTCATTGTTCACTAAAAACATGTTTAAGGTTAATCTGTTATGAGTTCCTTTCCGTATATCTAAATAAAAGAAAAAATGAAGCCAGGATTATTCACGATTACTCTCATTACTTCAGGAAATGAATATCCCTATCATTCTGTTGCCACATTCTATTGGCAGTGTTCATCTTCACAGCTTAAGTGCAAAAGGCATTGTTGTCGATGTATGTATGTCTGTAAAATACTGCATTACGCACGTCATGGTCATAGTAAAGTCACCTCAGATAGAAGACTGTATTATGGCACACTATTAGGACATAAAGAAAGGTTCTAAAGTTTGTCTCTCTGTCTTTCTCTCTCTGTTTTTTCTCCTCCTCCTTGTTAGTACCTCAATGCTTACACAGAGTTAATCTTCAGCATCCCACTACACTCAAATCCTAAACGTATTTGCCCTTCGATATTTGTTAAAGGGGAGGGAAACAGTGGATGAAGTCCCGCAGGACATGGAGGACTAAGAGAAAAACAGTATGAAAGGAGGCTTCCTTCTCTCTTCTTGGAAGTAGGTATAGGGATATGATTTACAGAGCCATCATGGCACTGGAGGTGCTCTGCAGTGACAGATGCATGCATGTGAGACAAACAGAGTGACTGCCTAAGCAAGCAAAACATCAACAAGAGGCTGAGCGAAACTGAGCCGTGAGCCCCATCTCGGTTCGTGATGGAGGTGTTTTGCTGTTGGCTGCCACGGAACATGTGCATCAATCAGTGAGGCACAGATGGGCCTTCTGATGGGAGGAAGGGGGAGGGTGAGGGAAACAGGCAATGCCAAGCAGAGGCTACGGAAAAGAAAAAATTACAAAAAATGTGAATGATTATGGCAGTCCAATCAGAAAGGTTAAAAAAAGAACAGTCTCCAAGGTCATGTCATCTCAAGCAGATGAAATCAGAGTGTTTGCTGGAGTTGGTAGTTTGACCAGTGAAACGCATGAATACTCTTGAATTCTGAGACAGCGCTATTCATGACTTTGGTTAACAAACTTAAACTAAACTAAGTTTTTCTCTGTTATATGCGTAATTACATGGTGAAAAGTTGGGAAATTAGCATACATCACTAAAATGGCACAGTCCTTCTCAGCCAGAATGGCTGTGCAACAAGTACAGTAATTGCACATTTTAAGCCAGCTCAAAACTCATTCTATCTGGTATACATACTGTCCGACTCACTAACAGACTGCTGTAAGCCCTGCACAATCTACGTGCCGGTTCCATGAAGTTGAAATCCCATGTAGATCTTTATTTATTTATTTATTTTGAGTCACAATACACTGTTGCTATTAGGAGGAATCCGTACGTCAGTCATAAACTAGGATTCTCATGAGTGTGACATTAACAAATGTTAAGAAATCTAAAAGTCATTATGGCTGTGACAGGGATTCTGCCAGATTCTCTTTATCTTTGTGTCCTTTGGGATATCAGCTTAGGAGATTAATGGGTGTAAATCTGTTCAAGTTAAATATGACAAGGGAATGACAGTTCATTTAGATGGTGCAAATCGCTGGTGGGATTTTCTGCAGGAGTACCACCCAGCCCAGATAATGCTATTTGTGATATCAGTTGACAGGATGCCTTGTGGGATGCGGTATTTAGGATGGTGGAGCTGAATTGGAGATGGCATGTGTTTTCCATCAACACTTGTGGGATGCTTTGTCCTCCATTCTGTGTTATGGCGCTGGATTCACGCGGCAAACAGAATTGACGGCTTCGCCATTGTTTTACATTCTGACATGCTTCACCACTGCAACGTATGCAAAAGTGCTCCTTGGGGATGTGCTGTGGATAGTGAAAAAGGTGTGGATATCTCAGAAATCGTCAGGACAGACTGCATCCCTCTTTATGCTGTTGAGCTACTACAGTGGCAGCCCTGCCTGATCTGCTTCCCTAGGCGGGGGAGAAGGGTGATGTTCAAAAACACCAAAGATTTCCACTATACGGAGTGATGCTACAAAATCGAAAATCTGAGCTACGCTACCTTTTTAGGCAACTCTTAAGTTAAAGGGCACATAAGTATTTTATAACACATTCATAGGCACTGAATAACATGCTTAAGCAGCTATGCATGTGTGATCATGAAGACCTGATATCAGTGCTTTGTTGAAATAAGGGAAAATATGAGAGAAGAAACTAACTATATCATATGTATATCCTAACACACAGTACATCATCACATACAAAGGATGACATTTCCTTGTGTCACCAAAATGTTTTTAGAGGTTATTTTTATGGGAACACTTCATAACATTAGTACATTACTTAGTAAAGCATTAATACGTATTTAGTTCATAATGATCTTATTATCAATCAAACATTTATATATGTTTGTAAAATAATAATAAAGACTAACCATATGATTATTTACAATAGTACTAATAAACTAATCGTAAAAAAAAGAGAGAGATATTAAGAATCGTTTTTGCAAAACATTTACTTATCATTTGTTTCCATGAAAACATTTACAGGATAAATCAGTACAGAATTACAGAACAACCAATTTAGCTTTGGTTTGGTTGTTCTATAATTCTGTACTGATTCACTCTGTGCAATTTATTACTTATCTACAAATCATTTGTTTACTAATTATTTGTTCATGAATGTTTCACAATTGACTAATGGTTTAGAAAACGATTAACAACTTAACATGTTTAGTTGATAATGATTCATTCCAAACTAAATACTTATTGATGAATTACTAATGTTCATTTGTTTTTGAAGCAATGTTCATACCCGTGGTCGCAGGTGAATGCATTTTGTCTGTGCAAGAGAGCATTCAAACTCTTTTTCTCAAAGAGTAGTTTGGTTTGGTGACATGCCATTTCCTCAAAAGTATATTTATCATAATAAGAAAAAAGTCCTTTAAAAAACATTGAGCATGTGCTTCCATAGCAGCTCTTCTTTGTGTGTTTACAATGAGTAATTTATTTTTGATGGCCTGTCTGTGTAATAACATTGGGAAGGCAGGAGACCTGACAGTTTTGTGTTTTCTGTCTTGACAAGCAGCAGAGGCAGAGAAGAGTTGACTCACCGCCATTCTTTCTGATAAAGCAGATGTTTACAAAGATGACAGGAAACACAAAGTACTTAAAAGTGTAAATTACACATTACATACTCAAGTACTGTCAGACTATAAGATGGCATGTTCATTTCTGTTGCCCTGCCTTGAAGCCTTACATGCTTTGAAGATTATTGATCGGCATTGATAATGCTACAATATGTAGTACATGCTTACTGATGTAAAGCTAGAAAGTTGTTTGACAACTGACTCTGCTAGGTTGCAAAGTTACTTACATGGTCGCAAAGTTCGGTGGTTGGAACTACTGCTCACAAACATTTGTTAGAAGTATTGTTCCTGGAAATTTGCTGTCAACATTTTAATTATTAGTCAAAATTGGCTGTCACCCTACCTACCTGAACACCCACCAACTGAGAATTTCACTTATCATACATTTGAAAATAAAAACTCAATCATCTTGAGTAAAGCATTAACATAACTGTAAACTGCCGGGGCCTATGGAAGACTTTGGTGACACGTTTGACTGTTTGCCTTATATTCTTTTTGTATCAAAAAAATGAAGGGTCAGTTTCATAGTCGCATTCTAGGGATGCAACTGTACACTGTATTATGTCAAACCTCATTAACATCACCATCCATCACCCAGATATATCTTAGGTGGAGCAATGAGAGTCTAGCCTGGATACCAGCCTGAACTCTGCCCACAACATTTTTGGTCTGGGAGATTCAGTCTGGACTTGAGGTAGTTGGGAGAGATTAAACGTCTCAGAAAAGTGATCTGAACAATCAAATTGTAAGGGCGGGCTTTATACATTGATGGACAGACAAGACATCCAACGCTTGAGTTGATTAGATAGATAGAATATACATCGAACAAAGATGGCGCCGTCTTGGGAGCTTAGTGGGACATATTTTATATGATTTAAGCTATCTTAAAATATTGCTTCAGGTCTGATGAACTTTTGAGTAAGGTATATCTTCCCATGAATGCTATTTGTTGCACTAATGTGAACTGTGATGACTCCTCCCATGGTGCATGTTTGTGTGATCTTTATAACAACATAGTTAGAGCTCTTCTTGAGGCTAGCAGGTGTTTATTCACTCACTCCAGGAAGGCCAAGAACATCAAGCCAGGGTGGAAAACATTTGTAGCTAGCCATCATGCTGAAGCCACTGCAGCCCATAGGGCTTGGGTAATAGCTGGTAGGCCCAGGCAGGGACCTGACCTTGATTATAAAAAGAAAATGAATGCTAAGTATAAATATGCTCTGCGCTGTATAAACAAACAAGAGCAGGTGCTGAGTGCTCACTCTATGGCTGATAATATGCTCAAAAATGACATCACTAGCTTCTGGAAGGAGGTAAAAACCCTTAATAGGGCTAAAGCATCTCTTCCACGCAGTATAGAGGGGGTAACCGATGTAGTGGCAATTGCTGACCTATGGAGGCAGCATTATGCAGAACTGTTTAATTGTATTAAATATGAGCCTTATCATATTGGCAAAATAGATCAAGAAAATATTTGTTTTACCCCCAATGATGTTCTTAGTGCCATAGGGCAACTTGCAGACAAGAAAGCTAGTGGCCTGGACAACATCACTGCAGAGCACCTTAAGTTAGCTGGGCCCAGGTTGGCAGTGCTATTGTCTATGTGCTTTACTGGAATGGTGACCCATGGTATATTGCCAGAATCCATGATGTCAGTAGTTCTTGTCCCAGTTATCAAAGATAAGGCTGGTAAAATTGGAAGTATTGATAACTATAGACCCATAGCACTTGCCAGCATTCTCTCCAAAGTGCTAGAAAGATTAATCCTTGACAGGATAAGTGAATTCATAACCACCACTGACAATCAGTTTGGCTTTAAGCCCAAGCATAGTACCGACCTATGTATTTATGCTCTGAAAGAAGCAATAGACACATATAGAAGGCAGGGATCTACTATGCTCATAGGGTTTATTGATGCATCCAAAGCATTTGACCGCGTCAACCACTTTAAGCTGTTTAGTAAGCTCAAGCTTCGGGGTGTGCCCAGTAGCTTAGTACGCATCCTAGCTTACTGGTATGCAAACCAGAGCATGAGTGTAAGATGGGGGAACATCTTATCTACCCCTTTTAAAGTTGGGAATGGGGTCCGGCAGGGGGGTATATTATCCCCAGCCCTTTTCAATATCTATATGGACGACCTTTCCAGGCAGCTGGGGGAATGCAGTACATGTTGTATGATAGGTGATTCCCTGGTCAACCACTTTATGTATGCAGACGACCTAGCTATACTATCCCCGAGTGCAGGTGGGTTTCAACAGCTGCTTAACATCTGTACTAATTATGGGGTCGATTTTGATGTTAAATATAATGCCAAGAAGAGTGTGGTAATGGTCTGTAGAACTAAGGAGGACATGGATATTAAGTTTCCTGCCTTTCATCTGTCTGGGCAAGCTCTGGGGGTGTCCAATAGTACCAAATACTTAGGGCACATTATCACAGACACATTGGAGGATGATGCTGACATGTTTAGACATGTTTAGATTGCTCTATGTCCAAGCTAACATGTTGGTTAGAAAATTCCACCACTGTACATATGATGTAAAAATTAATTTGTTTAGAGCCTACTGCACCCCTCTCTATACAGCTCCACTCTGGGTGAATTACAAGAAGGAGAGCTTGCGTAAATTGCAAGTAGCCTATAATGACTTAGACTTAGACTTAGAAAACTTTAATGTCCCCGAGAGGCAATTTGTTTTACGGTACAGACACTGACATATATACAAACAGACATTGAACCAGACATTTCCAGCACTATATATCTAACACATAAACATACACATAACATACACGCGTTAATAAATATAATACAGTGAACAGTACAGTAAGAAGGAGTATTTGTGCAATACATCATATGCACATCAGTAATAAAATACAGTAAAAAGTATATTGCACTACCCTAGAAGCCTATGTGTCATAAATAAGTCTAATATTGTTCTAGTCGTACTTCTCCCCCCATCTTATTTAATTGGGTTATTGCCATTGGAATGAAAGAGTTTTTTGCTCTGTTGGTCCTGACGTTAGGGTATCTGTATCTACGACCAGAAGGGAGCGGCATGAATTCCACTGAGAGTGGATGGGTTGTGTCCATGCAAACCTTATCTGCCTTCTGTTGTAATCTGGTCAGATACAATTGGTACATGTCTACCTGTTGCTTGCCAATGATTTTTCCACAGGTTTTAACAATCTTCCCCAATTTGTTCCTATGGGTGATTTTGGAATGCCCATACCAGCATACAATACAGTAGGATAAAATACTCTCAATAAAGGACTTGTAAAACATGGTCAGAATTCTGTTATCAACATTAAAATAATTCAGTTTTCTAAGAAAATACAAGCGCTGTTGGCCCTTTTTAAAAACAGCATCAGCACACTGATCCCATGATAGTTTGTGGTCAATTATAACACCAAGATATTTATACTCCGACACCATCTCTATCTCCTCTCCATTAATCAGAGACGGAGTGGGTGAGGGAGCCCCACGTCTAAAATCAAAGATCAACTCTTTGGTCTTAGAGATATTCAGTTGCAACTGGGAGGCTTCACACCACTCAACAAATTCTTGCAGCACTGGACCATGTTCAGTTTCGTCTCGCTCCAATAAACTGATCACAGCAGTGTCATCTGCAAATTTGATTATATGATGTCCAGGGTACTTACTGCGACAACAGTCAGTGTACAGTATGTACAGTAATGGTGACAAGACACTACCCTGTGGTGTCCCAACTGAAGTGAAGCGGACCCCAGATAATGTGTTCCCCACCCTTACTCTTTGTGGCCGCCCACTCAGGAAGTCCAATATCCAGTTTATTAGTGTAGAGTTCAGCAGGAAGTTGTCCCGAAGTCTGTTTGCTAAAATGTGTGGGTGTATTGTATTGAATGCTGATGAAAAGTCTGCAAATAAAACTCGAGCATGTGTTTTGCAACCCTCCAGATGTGTATACAAATAATTTAACAGCACTACAATGGCATCATCTGTCCCCCTCCCAAATCTATAGGCAAATTGTCGAGGGTCAAGGGCATGATTGCAGGAATTTATGATGTGAGTTTTTATGATCCGCTCAAGTGATTTAACTAAAAGAGAGGTAAGGGCAATGGGCCTGTAATCCTTGGATGAGGATGGATGGGAGACCTTTGGAAGGGGGGTCACAACTGCTGTTTTCCAAAGCAGTGGGACCACCTGGGTGTCCATTGAGCGTTGGAAAAGGGAACAGAAAATTCCACTTAATTGGGCCGCACAGTGCTTCAGCACTCTGCCCCCGATGTTATCCGGCCCTGGGCTCTTCCGCACATTGGTCCTTTCAAACACTCGCTGGACTATCTCCTCCTTGATGGTCAAAGTGCTCTCCATCCCAGCATTGTCAATTTCAGTCTCAATCTGTTGCCAGGCAGAGACGTTACCACTGTCATTAGATTCAAAGCGGGTGAAATGTTCATTTAAGTTGTTGGCCAGCGCAAGGGATGCTGTGTCATCCATGAAGTTAATTATTTTCCCCGTCTTAAAGGGGGCATTTGCCATCTGCTTTATACCAGTCCATGCAGCTCTTGAATTCCCCGCTGCCAGGGTATTCTGTACCCTATCCCTGTACTGACACCTGGCCTTGTAGATCTCCTTATTGACCTTCCTTTGCATGTCTTTTCTGTTCTGTAAGCTACCTGAAGCAAATACTCTTTTTTTCTCATTTAGTATATCCTTTAGTTCCTTTGTCACCCATGGTTTATTGTTTGGGTATACCTTGATGGTCTTAGTTGGAATAACCGTACTAACACAAAAGTCTATGTAGCCTGAAATAGCCTCTGTCTGTTCATGCAAGTCAGCTGAAGTGTCCTCAAAGATGGTCCAAGATGTACACTCCAGACTGTCTTAGGATACTCCTGAAGAAACCCAGGAGTACTAGAGCCAGTCAGCTGTTCTGTAATGCAAGTCTAACCACCTTCATGGCCTTGCTGAGGAACCTTACTTTTAAGTTTATGTGTCGGCTGGACCGCTCTTCAAATGTTATAATTTATCTGATGACAATCCCTGGCCGCAGCTCTGTCAAGTACACATCTAAGATTTGGGAACACTGGCATAAGTGCCTTTTTTAGCCCTTCTTTCCTTGTGTATTTATATATATTTATGATTGTATGTATGTATATTTATATGAAATTTATTGATTTTATGTATTGTACATCTTCCATGTGGGCCATGAGCCTGTAATAAAGTTTATTATCTAAACGCCTTTTTTATGTCTACATTGACTCATTTAGTTGTGTATGTGCAACCCGAATGTTGCCGAGGATTGTAGGTCTTAACTGAAGCACTCTAGACCATTATTGATAGGTTATGCTAACGCGTAGACAAAAAAAACATTGAAACAAATGGTAGCTTCTAGCCTTGAGTGCTAATTAAGTAACGTGAGCAGGCATATCTCAACAGATATTGACAGCGCATTCATTTTGAAAGAGGAACAGGGAAACGCGATCAAGGCATTTGTCGATTGAAAAGATGTTTTTGCCGTCCTTCCTACGGGATCAGGTAAAAGTTTAATCTATCAGATGGTAATACTACGTTGCTCTGATTGGTTCTAGGTATCCAATTCAGCGAAGATGATTTTTCTTTCCTGGTTCGTTGAAACACGCCCCATAATCACAGCCCAGTGGTTCAGTTTCAGACTCATATTCTGACTAGAATTATGAGTATGACATTGTAGGCCCCGATCAACTGAGAACTACACTATCTACCCATTTACCCACACTCAATGGCTTCCCAACACCCAACACTAACATCAAAAACCTTGGTGTAACTATCAACCAAGACCTCCTACTTGACTCACACATAAAACAGATCTCAAAGACATAATTTTTTCATTTACGCAATATTGCCAAAATTAGAAAGGTCCTATCCCTCCAAGATGCAGAAAAACTAATCCACGCATTTATTACTTCCCGCCTCGATTATTGTAATGCTCTCCTGTCCGGATGCAGCATCAACACAATAAAGAGCCTCCAACTTATACAGAACGCTGCTGCTCGTACACTCACCAGAACTAAAAAATATGAACACATCTCACCGGTACTCGCTTCTTTGCACTGGCTCCCCGTCAAAAGTAGAATCGACTTCAAAGTACTCTTGCTAACATATAAAGCCCTAAACGATCTGGCTCCAAACTACCTCAAGGAATTAGTCGTCCCCTATTGCCCTCCAAGGCTGCTCCGTTCCCAGAGTGCAGGCCTCCTGGTAATTCCAAGAATATCAAAGACCACAATAGGAGTGAGAGCCTTTAGCTACCAAGCCCCTCTCCTCTGGAACAATCTCCCTGCCTCCATCAGAGCTGCAGACACCGTGCCTATATTCAAATCAAGACTTAAGACATTCCTCTTTAGTGCATCCTATAGCCAAAATTAACCGCGGCAACAAACCAATCACCTGCTGTACCAGCCACCCAGACATATCCGAACACAAATTAAAATATTACTTGCATTTAGTACCGCAACATCAAATGTGTTTCCTGTTTGCCGAGTGGATGCATGTACGGCCCCGGCAAACAGATCACAACAAAAAACAAATTAAATTACTACTTGTAATTTAGTACCGCAACATCAATTGTGTTTCCTGTTTGCCGAGTGGATGCATGTACGGCCCCGGCAAACAGATCACAACAAAAAACAAATGAAATTACTACTTGTAATTTAGTACCGCAACATCAAATGTGTTTCCTGTTTGCCGAGTGGATGCATGTACGGCCCCGGCAAACAGATCACAACAAAAAACAAAATGCTCAATGCCAGAAAAACTAAACATATCTAAGTACCACAATATGCAACAGGCAAACCGACACACAGGTGACATGTCCCTGGTTGGTGAAATGATTCATCTGTGTGTTTGTTTGTGCTGATTCCCGACTGACAGACCTGCAGACTGATTCGTCATTTCCTGTTTGTTAGATGGATCAGGAGGAGCCTCCTGGGCCTGATCACCCCCCTCCTCAGCCCGCCCCGAAACGCCCCTGCAGACCGGCTCCAGAGCAACACCAGCATCGCCCACGCCGCCCTGCTCCCCATCCTGGGCCCTTAACACAGTCATCATCCCCTCGACGACTTCTCCCGCTGGATGTGACGACCACCACTCTGATCATCGGCAGCTCCATGGTCCGAGATGTCCACACCCCCACGTAGTCTCTCTACCTGGTCTACCTAGAGAAACCCTCGGCCAACCGCACCCACCGCCACTGCATTGCCGTACACCTACTCTACCCAATACCCTATGCTAGCATTTATATACAATATACATTACTGCCTCCACCGAAATGTTTCTCTGTCCCTACATCCCTTACCCCTGTAACAGTAACCCTATTGGCACAGTAATCTGGTCTTGTCTGTATCATGTATTTACCACCAGATGTACATATGTCCAGTGACCAAATGCTGGCTGTGTATTGCCCCTGTTGCTTCCTTTCCCCTTCTGCCACACAACCCTTCCCCTTCCCCCCTTCCCCCCGTCCCACCTTCCTGTCTCCACCCGGCCGACCTCAAGCAGATGGGTCCCCCCTTATGTGCCGTGGTTCTGCTTAAGGTTTCTTCCTGCCTAACAGGGAGTTTTTCCTTGCCCCTGTTGCCGTTGTGCATGCACGAAGGGGGTTCAGGCTCTGGGCTCTGTTAAGCAACGAGAGGCAATTGTATTGTTACGGCGCTATACAAATAAAATTGAATTGAATTGAATCGTCAGGCTAATGAGAGTCCACTCATTAGCGAAAACACAACAATCTCTCAATTTATGACAAATACAAAAAATAAACTAAAAGGGCACTCGAAGAGTGCAGACCTCTGCCAACACAAGATGCCCTATGTCACAATGTGAGTGAAAGTGAAACTAAATTTGTGGAGCTGCCCCGTGAGTTGGATCTGCTCCAAAATGTAATTGGTTATTACTTGGCCCATGCTACACCTTTCCACCAAGTTCCATGAACATTGATTCCAAACAGACAAACTAACCAACAAACTGCACTGAAAACTTCACCTCCTTGGTGGGGGGTAATGAAAGCAGTGGGGGTATTTATACCCAAAGATTTGATGCTCTATTCGGTGGTTACTGGCTCGAGATTATGTCACATGATGGAGAAAAAATGAAGCGTGTTACAATGTTCCCTCACAGCAAAGCTCTATGAAACATCACAGAGAGAAATTGAAAACAAATTGAGACAGACACCCTATCTAGCTGATAGTTGGACCTCCAGAGCATGTGAAAGCTACCTGACTGCAGTAATGACCGATACCAGGCCTAATCAGTCATGCTTGCATTTCTATCTTTTTTTTAATACAAGGATACAGCAACTGTACCGTGGCCCAAAAACAATGGTACAAACCGAACCCTATTACATTTGCATTAAACACAGAGCCCTAAGGGCATATAGAGAGCCACAATGTTAATTTCATGAGTGTGACTATATTGGTTGCATCTCAGTAGGTTTATGCTTCACTGGGTACTCCCAATAGGACAGGAACATTGGCAGCTTTGTTAAATGAAATCTGTTTTAATTGTGTGTATGAGGTGTCCTACACACTCTGGCTGTAAGCTCGTTTGTAATTAGAATAATTTGTATGAAATTTTAAATTTACATTAGGTTTGAGACAGCGCATTCTTCTGGTACTGACGGTTGAAGGCATTAGTTTGCTCTTAGCCTCTGCCCTGGCAAAAAGCCTGGTCCTGGAGATATTAGCTTCTTAGGCCTGCTGTCCGCTTCACCCAAGCTGATAAAGTTATGGTGGAAATTGGATGTGGTCACTGAGGGACAAGCGGACAGAGAAATCTGAATTAGCCCTCATTTGTATGTAATTTAAATTCCTGCCATCCTTCCCTCCATTGGGTGTTGAAAAGGCAACTTTCGGACTAAATAAGGAGATTAAAAGCAAATATAGTTGTGTCAAACCAGGGGCTTCCTTGAGGGCTATTCACCAACATATCAGCTTTGAGTCTGGTGCTCAGTGTCGGCCCTGGATGGTAGCTTAGCCTGGGATTTGTGTCACTTTCTCCCCCCTTTTTTTTGGTCTGGTACATACGGACATCCTGACATGAGATCACTGTAAACCTGCAGTACAATGATAGCTGTGTTTACAAAAAGCTACCACAAACGACACCAAAGGCACACACATTGTAAGAAAAAATAAATACACAGATATGGAGTACTATCAAAGGCAGATATGGAGTACTATCAAGTTGCTATGGCTAAATCAATGAACAGACAAATGGATGTTGAGGCACAGAAAAGCCTGCTATGTTCACAATTCTATATACTATGATTATCACATAGACGATAAGATATAGTCATCAGGCCCACTGTAAGTGCAGACTTTAAATGTCACAAAGGACGCTTGATTGTCAGTCACGTTGTTTTTTGTTTGATGTGGAAATTCAACCCTGGAATTCTTTAAATGGTGTGAATAGAAATAAAAGGAGCAATTATATGGATTCAAAAGGGCCACACTAATATATGGTCATTTATGCATGTGGTAAATTACAGGGAAATGATCAGGTATCATGAAAGAAGAGAAATGAGACACACTCAAAGCTATGTCATCAGAAATAAACACCTCCATAAACACAGGACAAGTTCGTCTGTGTCAGCTTGACCAAACACGTAACATACAAAAAGGGCGTCTGAGTAGACAATGCTGGTGACATAATCACTTTAATGGAAGCCAAACGTGGTAATTACACTTACACATAATCTCCATTCTCAAGCTATCTGGCTCACAACAGTACCACAGTCAGCTAGGTATCTGTACCTCCTGCTTTGCCATGCCTGTGTGTGTGTCTTACTTCCTACACAAAAGCCTTGTTCATACACGCAACCCACCCTGCTGTTTCGGAGGAGGCGACGTGCTGGGATTACTGAGTCGTGACAGGATGTGTGACCGGCTTTTATGGCAATGCACACACATTCGTTACTGTGCAGGAAATGGAGGAGAATGACAGCTTTCAGAAGTTTTGTGTTTCTTGCTAATGGCAGTGATACCACTGCATGAAAGGCAGAACCCCAGAGGTTATCCGGAGAGACACCAAACACTGAGGCGTGTGCACAGAAGTGTGAGGGCTGAATGAGAAGAGATGTACGTGTGAAGACTCAGAGATCTATTTAATGTTTCTAGTAAAGCTCTGAATACAGCTTTAACTTCTGAATTTGACCTGCAGACATTTGGTCTTTACTGTTTTCAGTGGTAGTTGGTGGTAGTAGTGTAGTTGGATGCCTATTAGATTTTCCATCCAGAAGGGAAATGGCATCCTGAAATTCATCCTTTGATATGGTTGTTGTCGATAGACTTCCATAAGAAATAAGAAAATGTATTCGGTGTAAAGGCAAACTAACATTTTCCTCAGACTGAGCATGGGAATGGCCCTTTGAAGAAACTGACACCAGAAATAAATTGAATCACTCTGAATTAGGAGCGGCCAAATGGGCATCTTTGCTTCAAGAGACCAGATTATCATCAGGGGAGATAGGGAAGATATATAATAACGATGACCAAAATGATGATCACAGTGATGTTCATAATGAGTATGAAGCTCTGCCTCATAACACCATTGGAATTAATACAATTATGTTTTTTTTATAATATTAATGGTTTGCCATTGTATGTTTGTTGTTTATTTCCAAACTGTACCTTACAAACGTTGATTCATGTTCACACATGGCAGGTATTGAAGAACATGCGGCCAAATCAAAACAATCACTCCACCAACCGTCGACACATGAACAGAACAGAACCAGGCTGCATGCCATCCATGTTACCCCTACTTCTATTGCTTCTGGTGTATGCACTTCCTGCTTGAGCGCACTGGCTCCCCCACTGCACTGGTTGTGCAATTACACCCTCACACTACCACCAGTCCATCCTGTTCTACTGACTGATTAATGATCGATTAATGGACAGGTCTGCACAACCTCCAAGAGTCCAATTCTGATGTAGCACAAAAACAGACCATTTATCAGAGCTGGGGCGGACAGACTCTGTCAGATATGCTTCTACAGAAGCATATTCTGGGCTTGACTGTTCACGCTGCATCTGTGCCATTGTAAAGCATCGTCACTCACGGCACAGATGGGAAATTAACAATTCTCCGTGGCAGTCAGATGCTTTGGTTTACAGTCACATTTCCCCGCAGCATTGCACAATAGTTTCCTTTTAAATAGATCTAAATACATCCCTCCAGCTTGCCATGGTATGGTACATCAATCTGTCGAGGGAAAGAAAGGTTATTTGAAACAACTTGGTCCACATCCTATGTCAGCTTAAATGGCACTTAATTGGTCATACATTATTTACATACCCCAGAAGGTTTAGAATCTCATAATTGTGAGCTTATAATCCATCAGATGTAATTGGGTGCTTAAAAAGTTAATAACTTTTGAATGAAAGTGCTTGTCTGCTTGTCAGCTTTTCAGCGTTTCCTGTATAATCTGTGACCGGGGCTTGAGTAAGCAGGCATGCTAATGACAACTACAGGGAATTAATTAAATGATTTTCCTCCCTTTTGAGTGTCTTGACTTCATGTTTCAAGTGCGGTCCAACTCAATTCCCCAGCTGAATCTGGGGAGAATTTTTTTTAAATAATATTTTAGTTGCAAACAGGATTTAATTAGGATGACTGTTGGTTGTTCTCATCACAAGCACCCAGAAGGTGTGTCTCTGATGAACACACAGCACACTCTTATTAGGGAAAGTTTCTAATATGTTTAACCAAACATTATAAAGTGTGTTACTTTAAATCTATAGTATATATGTGTATATATATATATATATATACACATATATCGACTATATATATATATATATATATATTTGTGTGTGTGTGTGTGTGTGTTTGTGTGTGTGTGTGTATTTATATATAAAGGGTGTGATTTGTCTGGGGGGATGTGTGGTAAGAGGGGGCGATTACCCGCCCATCTGGTCTTCAGATCCCTGGCTCTGCTGAATTATTTTTATCTCCGGTAGGAACAAAACGTATCTCCCCTCATAGAGATTAATGCTACTTCACCAATAGATCGTATAAAATATCTAAAATGAAAATACATCTTAGTGAAGCACTGCACTGTGGGAACAGTCTATAGTACAAACAACAATGAAACCAGAAATGGACCATCAGTATCAACATTCGTGTCAGTAGAGGTGACACCGCCAGGCTTCATGATGACCCTGGTTCCATTGGCCTTGATCCATTGACCTATTGTCATATTTTACAGGACCCTCACAAAAAAATTTAAAATATCACAACAGAGAATACAACCATGAGAAGAGTTCAAATGCAGCAGTGAGTATAAGGAGGCAAAATAAAGAGCTGTTCATGGAGAATCAGCCTCAGCAAGCCAATCATCAAAATGAATCTGGGAAAAACTAAAATAACTCAAAGAAAGAGTCATACTCAAGTGATTAGCCGACCTATCGCTGGGATTTACAAGTGAGGGACCTGAAGACAATCCCCTGCCTGTCTGTGTGCTATGCTCAGAGGTGCGAGCAGATGGTTTATCAGTTTTTACTGTTTTTGGAGTCGTTTGTAAGAAACTTGGTGGAGGGTTGTAGCATATGCCAAGAAAGAACCAAATCTTTTTTGGCACTGATCGGAATCACAGTCACAATCACGTAATCTTTCACTTTCGGTTACCTGATTTAGCGGTGGTAGAGGTCTGCATTCTTCGAGCGCCCTTCTAGTTTGCACTACATTGCCGTAGTAGGCCTGTGTTCACATAGAATTGTTCTGTTTATAAATTAAAAACACATATACAGTATATATATAGGGAAGTACTTGAATAAGAATAAGAATGAATTGAATGAACTGGATGAGAATGTTTCAAACCACCACAGCCCTCTGATCCCAAATGGCACCCTGTATATAATTGTATGGATTATATGTATGATAAATTCTACTGGAACACCAGACTTGCAAGCAATAAAGAGGCCAAGTGTTTCCTTGTAATTAATCCACTTAAGGACTGAAATACCGTTGAGTTGAACAGGGCAGAATCCTAATACAGAATCAGGTCAGTCAGGAAATTGAACTGTTGCCTGGCCTGCCAAGATGCTCAAACCAAAGATGCAGAAGTACCACAAAAAATGTTTTTGTTACATATTCATTTCAGTGGACATTATTAGCATTCCTTTAGAGCATTTTTGTTAAAGAAAATATGAACCTTTAAAACATTTTTCAAAGGGAAAGTCAAATGAGTACCCGGTTGATGGAGGAGCAAAATTAACGGTCCAATAGTATGAAGGACACAGAGGGTTGTGAGCATAAATGAGACTTCCATTGATGGCTTCCATTGATCCTCCAGGTTGGCTGGCCCTGAGTAGAACTCCCCTGTCTGATCCGAGCCGCGGAGACTCGTGGTATTGTTGTTAGATTACACCATTCTACAGTGACCTCCTCCTGTGGCGAGGAGTGTGCGAGGGCTATGAAAAACACGTCCGGAAACAAAAGCTCTTACCCTTACAAAAGGGAAGACCACTCTTGCGCTTGTAGTCATCTGCCAGATAAATAGCATTAATGATGCTAATGATGGCCATTCAGGGCAATGCATCCTAGGGGTGGAGGGTGGATGAATAAAGGCAGCTGTTAATCCACGGGGCTTGCACAGCAGTTCAGAAGAGGGAGCCTGGCTGCTCTGCCTGTGATAAGGCCTCATCTCCACCACCACCACCACCACGGCTGGGCCCCCTTCCCGTTGGCTCATCCTGCCAAGCTTTAGACACAGCAAGACTGGACACACCGCAATCCCCCTGCCTAGGGTATTGTGCACTATGATAAGCCGGTGTGGATGTGGAGTGTGGAGGTGTGTGTGTGGGGGGGTGTTTTGAGCAGTGAAAAACAGTCCAGGTATTAACGTAATGCATGGTCTCTGAGTCCCAGAATACCGCTGTCAGGATAGGAAAGAAGGGGGAAACATGAAACAGCATCCGTCAGGCACATTTTTGCATCGACGAGGGCTGATAAGTGGTGTTAGGCGTCGAGAATGAGGAGGCCATCCCCCTTTGCCTGACTCCTGCTGAGGGCTGGAGAGCTGGCTGAAGAAGAGCTCACGCTGGGCCCTCAGGAAGCATGCTGTCAGGAGATACCACACACACACACACACACACACACACACACCTCCCGTCACTGTGGGGAATGCTGCTGCTCTTGCTGCTGCTTGCATTCTGTTGCAGGTGTTGTGCTGAGATGTGGCTATGAAGTATTAGAAAATAAACTCTCCAGAGGCCTCTTGCACCAAAGCCGTTTGTATCAACATCCTCCAAAGGGATTTATAGGGGTGAGTGGAGTTCAGGGAAATGTAGATGTAATATTATGGATCAGCACAAATAATCACCACAGTGTCGTGTGCACTGGTATGGTCTGGCGAACATCGTGACAGTTCACAGTAAACAAGGGTACATGGGTTTATTCTCAGTGGTGGTACACTTACATCAGCTCATTGAGTGTAACCTTTAACCTTTGCACTGCACCTTCTTTTTGTGACCCGCGCCAAGGAGGTTATGTTTTCATTGCGTATTTTTTGTTTGTAGAAGATGGTAATATCGCTGTGGGTTCTGGACAGTGTTCACCAGAAATAAATCATAGTGCTCCTACGCAGCCTGTGGTGCTCTCCCGGACCCTGGGCCACCAGCTACACGAGGTAGCAAGAAGAGCGGCGAGCCGGCTTGGTCTCCCCTCCCACCCCCACCCAGCGTGCGTACTGCATTGCTGGACGGGGAGTATTATGGTGGCCCACCCCCACCAGCTCCCTCGGCGATCCCCTTCTTCGAGGAGGTTCACGAGGAGCTGGAAACCTCATGGGCTGCGCCCTACTATGGTTCCGGGGTTTGCGGCGTATCTCCAGCTGGACCGTGCTAAGGAGAGGGGCTACCTCTCCTTCCCACCAGTGGAGGACACCTTAGCAGGTTACCTCTCGCCTGCTTCCCCAAAGATGCGCCCCGGCCAGAAACCCGTGCTACCCACCAAGTCCGCGAGACATATGGCGGTTCTGGCTGAGAAGGCTTATTTAGCTGAGGGGCTGCCTTTATTCGTTCCACGAACACGTCGGCGCTGCTTCAGCGCTATCAAGCCAAGCTCCTCACGGAGCTCGCTGCTCATTTGGGAGATGACGAAACCGTGGAGGAGCTGCGCAGGGCGACTGACCTTTCCCTCCGGCTCACCAGGTGTTCGTCACAAGGGCTAGGGCGAGTCATGGGGGTCTCTGTGGCAACGCAGAGGTACCTGTGGCTTTCCCTGGCCAAGCTTTCTGACAGGGAGAAAGCGCCACTCCTTGACGCTCTGGTCAGTGTCAAGCACAGCTCCACCAGAGACAAGTTTCGCTTGATCACGGTGGATCGCAGATGCTGGCAGGCCTTGGCCATATGGCGAACCCCACATTTCCTCTCGGCAGCGGCTCCACTAGGCATAGTGACGCATTGTCGTAACCACAGACGCTTCCACTACAGGCTGGGGTGCGATATGCGAAGGAAAACTTGTGAACGGGCGTTGGTCATCAACGCAAGCCTTGTCACATATAAATGCGTTAGAACTGCTAACAATTTTTCTAGCGCTTCGCTCTTATACACATACTAAGGGGGCATCATGTACTCGTCAGGACGGACAACACATCCGCCATGGCAAACATAAATCACCAAGGGGGGGTGCGCTCCCCTGCGCTTTACCAATGGGCAAACCGATTACTCTTGTGGGCTGCGGACCATATTTGCTCTCTCAGAGCGGTGCACATTCCAGGTCATCTCAATTACGGAGCAGACCTGTTGTCAAGGGGCAACCCTCAAGCAGCAGACTGGTGCCTCCACCGTCAGGTGGTCGACCAGATTTGGCTACGATTTTACAGGGCACAGGTAGACCTGTTCCCGAACAGAGAGAATACCTGCTGCCCTCTGTGGTTTTTGCTAGGAGGCGACAACCCTCCATTAGGCGTGGACGGACTGAGCCAGCAATTGCCCAGCATGCGTCTTTACGCATTTCCTCTGATCCCTCTTCTGCATCAGGTAGTCTGCAGGCTTTGCGCACTTATGTGGAGCGCACCGGTACGTTCAGGCAATCTGATCAGTTATTCGGTTGCTTTGGTGCAAACGCCAAAGGCAAACCTCTGGCAAAGTCGAGCCTCTCCCGTTGGCTGGTGGAGGCTATAACTTTGTCTTATAAAAGTTTGTCGTTGGAGCCCCCGGAGAAGCTTTGTGCGCATTTTACTCGTGGGGTTTCATCATCCAGGGCCCTGTTCAAGGGCGTTTCAGTGGATGACATCTGCAAAGCTGCAAGCTGGAGCTCTCGCCACACTTTTATTAATTACTATATGTTGGATGTGGTAGAGCCTGGTATCCTGCAGAGTGTATTACAGGCGAGCGATCTGTGATCCTCTGCGGCCTGTGAATATGCTTAAAATGATGTGTTCATCTCCCTTTATGTATTAAAGGCGGATGGCGCAGTTGGGTGTAAGTTTCATAAGCAAGGGATCAGTGATCCCGTTTCACTTAAGTTGAATTCATACCCCGTATAAGGCGCACCGCCGCCCGCCACATGAACCTCTCTGAGGGCAAGGCGAATAGGTTGGCGTGTGCGTATGTATGTTGGCCGGAACTGTTGCACGCGTGAATGGACTTGCGGAAAATGTTACATTGCAGTCTAGCTGCGATAGGGAACATCTCGGTTACGTATGTAACCTCGGTTCCCTGAGCAGGGACCAGATGTAACATGCGTTGCGTGCACAGTACGTGTTTTTTCTGGTAGGCTCATTGCTCAGAGTCTTCAGAGGATGAGCGACGTAATCACCCCCTATTTATGGGTACCTGAGGGGGCGGGCTCAGTACGGTGATTCGTCGCAATTCGGCCTTCCGGTGTGAAAAGAAAGTGCTTCGATAGGTCCATGAAGGTGTCATGTCCCATATGTTACATCTGGTCCCTGCTCAGGTAACCGAGGTTACATACGTAACTGAGATGTTTACCTACCGTATGGTGAGGCGAAAGAATGATCTTAACCATTACTGGGGTCAATATCATTAAGGCCCAATCGGTACCACTTTACAATAAGGCTCCATTACAAATGGTTTATAAATGGTTTATAAATAGGTTATTAATTAGCTTGTAAACCCTTTTTAAGTCATTAATAAGCCATTATGAAAGAGTTGTAAACATTTTTGAGTTTTTATACATCTATTTGGAAAGATCCCCTTCTTGGCAACCCACTGTCTATCACTTAACTTGCTCTACTAGCCCAATTGCACACTCCCTCCAGACATAACGTGTGTTTCCGTTCCGTTCCCACTCCTTTTGAACGTGTTCTCCCTATGTGGATGTGATTTGTGGATGTTGTGTCTGGATGCTACTAGATGTCCTAAAATTTCCCTCTGGATTAATAAAGTATCCATCCATCCGAGATCAATTTACTGCGTACTACTCATTACACAACAAATCACCCTTTATTAATCATTTACTAACATTTATAACTGGCAAAACGGAGCCTTATTGTAAAGTGTGAAACACATCATCATCTAGTAATCAGTTACAAACATTTATAACTGGCAAAATGGAGCCTTATTGTAAAGTGTGAAACACATCATCATCAAGTAATCAGTTACTTACCTTTATAACTGGCAAAACGAAGCCTGTTTGTAAAGTGTGAAACACATCATCATCTAGTTATCAGTTACAAACCTTTATAACTGGCAAAATGGAGCCTTATTGTAAAGGTTTTTTTTTGGCAAAATGGAGCCTTATTGTAAAGTGTGAAACACATCATCGTCAAGTAATCAGTTATTTACCTTTATAACTGGCAAAACGGAGCCTGTTTGTAAAGTGTGAAACACATCATCATCTGGTAATCAGTACAATTGTACAATAAGGCTCCATTTTGCCAGTTATAAATGTTTGTAACTGATAGTTTGTAACTACGCTAGTAGAGCAAGTTAAGGGATAGACAGTGGGTTGCCAAGATGGGGATCTTCCCAAATAGTGAGCCCGCATTGATGTATAAAAACTGTGTTTATAACTAGTTTATAAGGGCTTATTAAAGACTTACAAAGGGTTTACAACCTAATAAATAACCTATTTTTAAACCACTTATAAACCATTTATAATGGAGTCTTATTGTAAAGTGGTACCGCCCAATCAGAGCCTTTTAGGTTTATCGAAAGTAACTGGTATTCCACATTAATTAAGATAGATTAAAATCCTTTACATTACCTTTTTAACATGGCTGGTTGGTGCCATCAGTGCATCCAAAACCCCAGCAGAACCGAACAGGTGAGTGAAAGTCTGTTTAGCTGAGCATACGGGCAATGGGAGAGAGTGGACATAGGCTATAAAGGTATTCATTTGCGTAACAAAAGACTACTGGTGACAGTATGTGTTGAAATACTGACGATATGGGACATTGCAGAGACAGGGAAAGGAACTGATGCTTAAAAATGCAAGAACAGCAGTGACCAGTAAACTACATGAATAGGGAATGCATAAGACAAGACAAGCCGGACAAATAACACTGCCTCTTTCCAGACGCTTGAGTCTTTCAAGGGGTTTAACCCTTTAAAACAAACATTTTGTTCTTTTGTTTGATAGCCTTTGTTAACTTTGCGGATATCCTAGATAAAATAATTGCATTAACCCACAACAGTTTTGATTGCATCAACCCACAACTCCTGCTTCCTTGCTAGTACAGAAATATGGAGGCATAATCCGGCACTCTTGTCTAAAGTGAACATGATACTTTTTTGCCGGATAAATCAGATTTGGGCAGTGAAGGTTTGTGATTGACACATTGAAATGTTCCCTGTCAGAGAAGAATATGTCACCATGCCTATATCCAAAATGCATGCCTTAGGCAGAAAGGTTTGTTTATTGCCAGAGTTTAGACAACCTGCCCGGACAGAATAGGTTGTTTACACCATCAAAATACTGCCCTATTTCTATCTGTGAAAAAGCTGAATTGTGACTAGTGCTGGCCCACCTTCTTAGGTGAAGAAAAATACTTTTCTTTAGGCAATCTTTAAATGAAGAAAAAGCGCAGCGTATGACTGGAGTGAGTGTTATCTTCTAAAACTAATTTCTAGATTTACAGTTGACTAAGAAATTCAAATTTGTTCTCAACTTTGAGACATTACAGGTGAAATAGGCTGGTAGTGAACATATTTTCAACATCAGACAGTAAGATTCACATATCAATTTAAAACCCTTATGTAAATAAGTTGTTTTTTTACAATGAAATCAGTGGTATGCATCTAGTTAATTTCAATGACAAACCCCCGCCGTAATCTTTTGGATAGGCAATACCAATAAAATCCCCCATGTCTTCTTCGAAGTAACAGCATTTGAAGTGAGGGTATGCAGGTGTGACCATTCATTTCAATGGGGGAAAAGAGGGCTGAAAAATATGGAGGTAAAACAGAAACTTTAAGCTTGGAATTGAAAAAAAAACTTACGGGTACTAAAAAGATCTTTTGATGTTTTTTTTTTATTATAATGATGGACTTTTTCAATGACAATCTTTTCTTTGATTCTTCATGTCAGCCTTCTTCAGTGCATCCGGCCAGGCCCCTTGTTCAGAGATGCGTTACCCACAGGATCTATGTAAAACATGTATTTCTTGCCCATCCCATCAAACCCCACCTTTTCCACACCAAAACAGAAACAGTATATTGACATTAGAAATACTGCATAGAAAAAAGACTTGAAATAAAATCCAGCATTGAAAAAGGCTGACATGAAGTAACAGTGAAAAGATTTTCATTGAAAAACTACATCAGAATACATTTAAAAACATTTTTAAAACATTTTTTTAAGGAAAACGTCAATAACAAGAGAATGACAGGAGGCATTGCAGCCATTATTACAAGAGCACTGCACAGGATCAGGATGGACGTGTCAGAGTTGGAGCTTTGCTCCGCAATGACACTAACGACAGAAGCCTTTTCAGTCACACATCACACAAAC